>NC_090829.1:927750-1237000 GCF_028021215.1 Eschrichtius robustus
GGTTCCCTCAAAATACTTAGATATTTGGGATCCCATTTCCTACAGGTTTTTCCTGTAGAATAAAGAACAATTTTCAGTCAGTTCAAACAACTTCCAGCACAAATAGCTCAATTCAAACAGCTTGCAAGCCAATCCCAGCCAGTCCTAAGGAAACAGCTTGGGCCTGGAGCAGCCAGGCTGAAGGCTACTTTTTAAGCAAGTCTCCAGAGGCAGCCCTTCCAAACGAATAGGCCAAAGGCTGAAAAACACGGCACCATTTCAGAGAAACAATCACTGTTCCTGAAGGAATGAGTCAAAGACTAGCCAGCTTCAGGAGAAGCAGCCTCTGTTCCAAAGGGAATGGGCAGAAGACTTCTCAGCCCATTTCAGTGAAACAGTCTGATCTCAAATCAGACCAAAGTGCCAAACAGGTACTTACATATGGAATAGGGCCTTAAGTAAAAAGATGAAACCTTTAAAAAAAATCCCAAATAAAGCCTGGAGAGTTTCAAATGCAAAGATACCATGAGCTTGGATCCAGAGCAAAGGTGTACTTTCAAATGCCAGTGTCTGTGAGAAAAGTAGTGAGTGACAATGGGCTCAATTGTCGGTACCCCACCTGTTTGTTCACCAAACCTGGAGCTGTTGGGAGTCTTCTCTGGTCCCCATATGGGCCACTGAAACGTTGACCTAAAGCAAATAGATGGCCAGTTATTTCTCCAGCAAAGATGGGTTCATTTGGGATCAGCAGAGAATTACAGTTTGGGGTCTACAACCACAGTGAGCCATGTGCAAGTCCCCACAGGGCAAGGGGATGAAAATACTTGTATAGAGAGGAAAAGGAAGTTGGGAGGGCTGTAGTAAACAAAGAGTCCAGGGCTTGTCATTGGCTGAGTCCTGGCCAGGAAAGAAGAGGAGTCTTTCTTCTTCATGTTGGGCTCTGCTATTGTTGAAGGGTGTGAGAGCGCCCCCTTCTGGTCTCCTGATTCTATTTAACTGAGGTTTCTGTTTATTATCTTTTATAATTCTCATTGCCAAAAATAAGAAAAAAAATTCAGGTAGGAGAACTCATAATCCTACTAACCCAGAGTGGGGAGAAAACTCACAGAAACAACTTGGTGTCCTAATTTCAAATCCTTTCCTATGCAAATAACACACACACACTGATGTTAATGAATGTTTTCCTGTACGTTTAGTTTTAATATCTGTATTAAACTATAATTAAACTGTATTAAAATATCTGTATTTTATTATCTGGATAAATCATAATTTATTCAACCAGTCTCCTTTTTTAAGGTATTCAAATGATTTCCAGCTTCTCTCTAACTCATATAACACAGGATATGTATAATTGGCTAAAAATAAATTATAAATAAAAAGGCAAAATTTTTTTATGGCAAAATAATTATGAATATGTGGACAATCCAACGACAGCAAATATTAATTGGTGATCAATTTCTCATTTTCTTAAAGAAATTTTTATTTTCACCAGAATTTTTACTTGACCACTGAAATAAAAATAACTAGCTAGAAGTTTCTATACATTTATATGTATCAGTGTCAGAGTTTAAACTAGGTCAGTGTTAACTTGAATGATTTTTGTCTAAGTAGTTTTTGACCAAATTCTTAGCCACTGGAAAAGTAGCCATCCCTACAACACTTCTCCAGTTAACAAGGTTTCTCCTTCTAATCTATTCGTATACAATTAACAAAAGATTTTAATTATCCTCGTTTTGTACTCTTGTCATATGAGTAAAATTATGTTTCCTTAATTATGAGTATCACCTACCTAGTGATATATATTTTCAAGTTTTGTAGTAATGAATTAATGGCAAATAATCTGTGTTTTGAGAGAATCCAGTGTTTATCACGACCCCCTCTGCGGCCGCATCAATGGGGAACAGCAGAGCAAGTCTGGTGAAGGACAAGGGTAGTTGAAGGGGCTTCAAGAGATTAGTGAAATAGGAAATCAATTTGTGCTGAAGGCTTGTGTGGAGGGGTGTTTGTGTAAGATTTGGATTAACAGTAAAAGGGAGGCGTTTCAATTTTAACCTTTACACTAGTGACACGGCTCCCTACTTCACTGAGAAACTAGGAGCTATCGGAAGAGAACTCCCATAAGCTCTGCTGCCATGTCTACCTGCACCCATGTCTCTGAATGGCCAGCACCCCTGCAGTGCTAGTGGAGCCCAAGCCTCCCCCTGCGTCTCCATTTCCCCCAGGCCAGCCCTCTCAATTCTGCATCGTTAATTTCTCTGCCTCCACTGACTCATTCCTACCAAATGACAAGCATACTGTCATGTTTTCCTTCTTAAAAAACAAGCACAAAACTTGTATTCTTCTTTTTCTCTTCCAGGTAATGACCGAGTTTTCTCTATTCTTTTGTAGCAAAACTCTGAAAGAGAGGACTTGGCATATAGTAGGTGCTCAGTAAATAATTGTTCAGTAAATGAACAAATGAAAGCAGTTAAGGGAGTAAGGCTTTTGTGATAATCCAGGTGTGGGCTGATTTAAGCCTACTGTTAATGAGAACAAAAGAGAGATAGGATGTGGGGGCAGGTGGTATATGGAAAATCCCCATAACTTCCTCTCAATTTTATTGTAAACCTAAAAATGCTCTAAAAATAATTTTTAAATAAAAAAAGGGGAGGTAGTATATAAACTTTGAAGGAAAAATTTTAAATCCATGGTGACTTCTTTTATACACAGTTGACCCTTAAACAACATGGGTTTGAACTGAATGGGTTCACTTAAATGTGGGGATTTTTTTAAAAACAGCTTTATTGGAGTATAATTGCTTTACAATGGTGCGTTAGCTTCTGCTGTATAACAAAGTGAATCAGCTATACGTATACATATATTCCCATATCCCCGCCCTCTTGCATCTCCCTCCCACCCTCCCTATCCCACTCCTCTAGGTGGTCACAAAGCACCCCGAGCTGATCTCCCTGTGCTATGCGGCTGCTTCCCACTACCTATCTGTTTTATATGTGGGGATTTTTTTAAATAGAAAATATTACATTACTACACCGTCCAAAGTTGGTTGAACCTCCAGATGTGGAACCTCGTATATGGAAGAATCAAGTATATGGAGGACCGATTATAAGTTATGCAAGGATTTTCAACTTTGTAGAGGGTCGTGCTCCTAACTCCTGTATTGTTCCCATATAAATTGTATATGTAACATAGGAGAGGAAATATCCCATAATTTTAGAATTCTATGTTTGAGGATAAGATTAATTGGTGGTACAATGGATGGATATACTTGAAAAGGGTAATTTGTTTTCTTGCTTGAAGTATTTTCATTTTTTATATATCGCTTTCTTTTAAGAATAAAAACCCTATTATCTAACATTACAGATACTTGTTCACCAGTTAACCTTTCTAACTAACGATTCACTTTCAGAAGTGAAGGGTCCATTCTCCAGGAAGAAAAGCCCCTTTTCCCATACCCTACCATAAATGGCCAAGTTCCAAAGCCCTCCAATCAAAACCTGCCCCACCAGTTTTTCTGCATATCAACCCCTAACTCATAAAAGTTTGACCAAACCCCAAATCCGAGAGACAGACTTGAGAGCTTTGCCTCCTGTCTCATTGCTGGTCAACCTGCCAATAAAGCTTTTTCTTTTCTCAAAATCCGGTGCCGTGATGTTGGCTTCTATGCATTTCGGGCAGCAAGCCCTTCCTTGGTAACACCAGGAATTAGGACCTCAACATATCTTTTGGGGGACACAATTCAACCCACAACAGCATCTATGTAATTAAGGAAGACATAGCTAAGAATTTGCAAAGAAGCGGGGGTGATTTAGTTTTGAGTATGTTGAGTTTGAGTTGCTTTAAAGCAGTAAGACTGTCATGTCCAATAAGCAACCCATGTATGTTTAGGGAGCCTCAGCAGAGTTTCTGGCTGGTGAGGAAACAGAGTCATCAGTATCTAGGTGGGACTGGCTGTGAAACAGACAAGTGCTGAACGGGACCTTGAGGGGCCACAGCATTTAAGGGGCGGACACAGAGAGAGGAAGCCTTGGGGAGATTTGAAAAAGAGTAGGTAAACAGGAGGTAGAAGAAGAAAAGCCAAGAGAAAATAATGTCAGACAAGACATGAGAAAGTTTCTGAGAAGGAACACAATGCTTTTTTTAGGTCAACAGCATCCTGCACTGTAGAAAGGTTTATTGAGAATTTTCATCTTCATAGAATGATTACATGACTCAGTGGAAAGGACTGAGGAATATCCCTTGGATTTGCAGATAGGCAATGATTATCAAGAGTGGTTTTGGGGAAGTGGTAAGGGCTGAGGCAAGACTTCAGGGGTGAGGGGAGGTGACAAGCAATGGCAGGTAGAACTACGGCAACAGTTAGCAGAGAAAACTCTGCTGTGAAGGAATGTGAGAGTGAGGCTGATGGCTAGAAATCAGGAGACTTGAGCATGTTTTTGTTCAGAGTGGAAGGAGCCATTGATGGAGAAAGAGATTAAAGGTGGGAGAGAGGGCATAATCTGTTGGGGCTAGCAAGAACTCAGGGCTCAGCCTCCTTCTTTAGACAAAGTGCCTTTGTTTTGATCTCTTCCATACATTTTGCCCAATATTTAATATAAAGAGAGTTCTGGAAAATCTTTGAAAACTATTGAATTAGATGTTTAAGCTCTAAAAAAAAGTCAGTCATTACCTATAGATCTACACAGAGTAATGTACACTAATAGCCTGAATAAACTCATTCAGATAATCCTGGTTTATTTAAGGTCATGTCTTCAGAAGGAACTTAATTGACAGGAATAACTATTATAGCTATAATTATTTGCATTTCAGTTCCTGACTAGCACTTAAAATTTGGATATATGTAAATTTCACCTTTAAATATTGGCTTGCATTTAAAACAGCATTTCTCAGCCCTGAACTATTAAAAACACCAAAATGAGATTTTTAATACTGTTTCATTTTTAAAAGCTCTTTGTTTAAGTAAATTTATTGGTCATTATAGCCTTTTGAAAAACACATGTATTGTCTATCATTATAAAATAAAATTATGATGGTTGGAAGGATTTTAAAAATATATAAACATATCAAAGAATTATAATCAAATATAATTCTATCACCTATCGCTAACCATTATTTCAATATTTTAAATTCTTTTTTTATTGTGAAATATTTCATAAGTTAACAAACATCTGTTTATGCACACTGGTTTCAATACAATAATAGCTTTATTATATTTACTTAAGAAAAAATTTTAAAATAAATAATGTTCTGTATTCAACTGAAGGCCGCTCATCATTCTATTTTCCCTTCCTCCCCAGAGGTAACCACTATCCTGAGGTTGGAGTATATCATTCCTCTCTATGTTTTTATACTTTTATAATGTGTGTAACTATTCATTAAGAGCATGCAGGAGTATCACCAGCAGCTGAACATCCTGCCTCAGCCAAGACCCCTTACAAGATTGTCTCAGCCAAGGCTCCTGGCAGGAGCCCCAGCTAAGGCCTCTGGGCCCTGAATGGAAGTGCCTGGGCTGTGCATGCAGCTGTGCATGTGAACATGGCTGATTGGGGTTGGCAGGGAAGCTGAGTTCTTTACTGCAACTCTCTTCAGAATCTGTAACACACTGGCAATGCACCAAGTCTGGTGTGGGGAGAGCAGATCCTTACTATAAGGTCTGCCAGGAAAAGCCTGTAGTTGAACCTGGATGATCACACATGGGATTTTGGCCTGGAGCTTTACTCCCCAATGTTTAAATTTTTAGGAACTGTCTTCTAAAGTGGCTGCACCATTTTACATTCTCACCAGCAATATCTGAAAACTCCAACCTCTCCCCATCTTTACCAACACTTGGTATTATGGCTTTTTGACTCTAGCTATCTTAGTGGATGTGACATAGTATCTTACTGTGGTTTTGATTTGCATTTCTTTGTGACTAATAATGTTGAACAACTTTTTTCTTGGCCCATTTAAAATTGGATTATTTGTGTTGTTGTTATTGAATTGTAAGAATTTTTACTTATTCTGTATACCAGACCCTTATCAGATGTAACATTTTCTTCCATTCAGTGGATTCTTTTCTCACTTTCTTGATAGGAGTCTTTGAAGCACATAAGTTTTTTTAAGCTTAATAAAATCCAATTTATTGATTTAGATGCTATGCTTAAGTGTCATATCTAAGAAGTAGTTGCCAAATCCAAAGTCACGAACACATACCTATATTTTCTTCTAAGAGTTTTATAGTTTTAGTTCTTATGTTTAGGTCAATGATCCATTTAGAGATCCAGGAAATGAAAGGAGAAGTGAACAGTAACACAATAATAGAAGTGGACTTTTAACACCCCACTTACATCAATGGACAGATCATCCAGCCAGAAAATCAATAAGGAAACACTAGCCTTAAATTACACATTGGATCAGATGCAATTAATAGTTATATATAGAAAATTCTATCTGCAAGCAGCAGAATACACATTCTTATCAAGAGCACATGGAATAATTTCAGGATAGATCACACACTAGGCCACAAAACAAGTCTAAAAAATTTAAGAATTTAAGTCATATCAAGTGTCATTTCCTACCACAAAGGCTAGAAATCAATTTCAAGAAAAAAAACTAAAATACACAAACCCATGGAGTCTAAATATCATGCTACTAAAGACGAGTGGGTCACGGAAAAAAAATCAAAGAGTAAATCAAATCATATCTTGATACAAATGAAAAAATGACAACACAAAGATCCACAGTTTATGGGATGCAGAAAAACAGTTCTAAAAGGGAAGTTTATAGTGCTACAAGCCTACCTCTGAAAGCAAGAAAAATCTCAAATAAAGAATCTAACCTTACACCTAAAGGTACTATAAAAAGATGAAAAAACAGAGCCCAAAGCTAGTAAAAGGAAGGAAATAATGAAAATCAGAGTGGAAATAAATGAAGTTGATATTAAAAAACTAACAAGCAAAAAGCAATAGTAAAGATCAATGAACTAAGAGCTGGATCTTTGAAAAGATAAACAAAACTGATAAGCCATTAGCCACATTGATTAAGAAAAAAAAAAAAAGAGAGAGAGAGAGAGAGAGGGCCCAAATAAATACAATCAGAATTCAAAGAGGAGAAGTTACATCTGACACTACAGAAATACAAAGGATCATAAGAGATAACTATGCACAATTGTGTGCCAACAAATGAGACAACCCCCCAAAAATGGATAACTTCCTAGAAACATACAATCATCCAAGACTGAATCAGGAAGAAATAGAAAATATGAACAGACTGATCACTAAGAATAAAGTTGAATCTGTAGTCATAAAACTCCCAACAAACACAAGTCCAAGACCAGATGTATGTGGTCAAAGATGATTTCTACCAAATACCTAAACACCTATTTTTCTCAAACTGCTCAAAAAAGTTGTAGAGGAAGGAACATTTCCAAACTGTGAGGCCAACATTACCCTGATATGTAACCAGATTGAGACACTACAAAAAAGAAAGAAAGGAAGGAAGGAAGAGAAAAAGCAAATTACTGACCAATATTCCTGATGAACTGATATGCAAAAATCCTTAACAAATATTAGAAAAACAAATTGAACAATACATTAAAAGGATCAAACACTATGACCCAGTGGGATTTACCCCAGGGATACAAGGATGGTTCAATATCCACAATCAATGTGATACACCATATTAACAAATTGAAGAATAAAAAGCATATGATCATCTCAGATGCAGAAAAAACTTTTGACAAAATTCAACAGCCATTTATGATAAAAACTATAAACAAAGAATGGGTAGAGAGGAACGCACCTTGACATAATAAAGACCATATATGATAAATCCACAGTCAACATCATACTCAATAAGAAAAGCTGAAAGCATTTCTTTTAGGATCAGGAAAAAGACAAGGATGCCCACTCTTGCCACTTTTATTCAACATAATATTAGAAGTTCTAGCCACACCATCAGAAAAGAAAAAGAAATAAAAGGCATCCAAATTGGAAAGGAAGAAATAAAACTGTCAATGTTTGCAGATGACTTGATACTGTATATAGAATATTCTAAAGATTCCATCAAAAAATTATTAGAACTAATAAACACATTCAGTAAAGTTGCAGCATACAAAATTAATATGCAAAAATCTGTTTTGTTTCTGTATAACAGCAGTCTATCAGAGAAGTGAATCTATCAGTTGCATTTCCAATTGCCACAAAAAGACTAAAATACCTAATGATAAATCTAACCTAGGAGGGGAAAGACCTTCATTCTGAAAACTGTAAGACATTGATGAAAAAATTGAAGTGAACACCAATGGAAAGATATACCATGCTCATGGATTCGAAAAATTAATATTGTTAAAATAACCATACAATCAAGGCAATCTAGAGATTAAATGAAATCCCTATCAAAATACTAACGGCATTTTTCACAGAGCTAGAAGAAATAATCCTAAGATTTGTAAGGAACCACAAAAAAGCCTCCAAATAGCCAAAGCAAAAAGAACAAAACTAGAGGTATCACATTCTCTGATTTCAAATTGTACTACAAAGCTATAGTAATAAAAACAGCATGGTACTGGCACAAAAAGGCACATAGATCAATGGAGCAGAATAGAGAGCCCAGAAATAAATCCATGTTTATATGGTGAATTAATCTAAAATAAAGGAGGCAAGGATATACAATGGAGAAAAGACAGCCTTTTCAGTAAATGGTGCTGGGAAAACTGGACAACTACATGTAAAAGATTGAAATTAGAACACTCCTTAACCCCATACAGAAAAATAAACTCAAAATGATTTAAAACTTAAATGTAAGACTTTAAGTCATAAACTCCTAGAAGAAAACATATGCAATGAACTCTCTGACATTGGTCTTAGTAATATTTTTTGATATGTCTTCTCAGGCAAGGGCAACAATAGAAAAAATAAATGAGACTACATCAAACTAAAAGTTTACGTAACTAAAATGGGGTTAATATCCAAAATATATTAAAAACTCATAGAGGTGGCTCCCCAGAAGAAAAGAATTGAGGACAGTCTCAGAGAACTCTGGGGCAACATTAAGTGCACCAACATTCAAATTATAGGGGTCGCAGAAAAAGAAGAGAAAAAGAAAGGGACTGAGAAAATATTTGAAGAGATTATAGTTGAAAACTTTCCTAATATGGGAAAGGAAATAATCAATCAAGCCCAGGAAGTGCAGAGAGTCCCATACAGGATAAATCTAGGGAGAAACACGCCAAGACACATATTAATCAAACTATCAAAAATTAAATACAGAGAAAAAATATTAAAAGCAGCAAGGGAAAAACAACAAATAACATACAAGGGAATCCCCATAAGGTTAACTAACAGCTGATCTTTCAGCAGAAACTCTGCAAGCCAGAAGGGAGTGGCAGGACATATTTAAAGTAATGAAAGGGAAAGACCTACAACCCAGATTACTCTACCCAGGAAGGATGTCATTCATATTCGACAGAGAAATTAAAAGGTTTACAGACAAGAAAAAGCTAAGAGAATACAACACCACCAAACCAGCTTTACAACAATGCTAAAGGAACTTCTCTAGGCAGGAAACACAAGAGAAGGGAAAGACCTACAATAAGAAACCCAAAACAATTAAGAAAATCGTAATAGGAACATACATATCGATACTGACCTTAAATGTAAATGGATTAAATGCTCCAACCAAAAGACATAGACTGGCTGAATGGATACAAAAACTAGACCTGTACATATGCTGTCTAAAAGAGACCCACTTCAGACTTAGGGACACATACAGACTGAAAGTGAGGGGATGGAAAAAGCTATTCCATGCAAATGGAAATCAAAAGGAAGCTGGAGTAGCAATTCTCATATCAGACAAAGTAGACTTTAAAATAAAGACTATTACTAGAGACAAAGAAGGACACTACCTAATGATCAAGGGATCAATCCGAGAAAATGATAAAACAATTGTAAATATTTATGCACCCAACATAGGAGCACCTCAATACATAAGGCAAATGTTTACAGCCATAAAAGTGGAAATCGAAAGTAACACATAATACTAGGGGACTTTAACCCCACTTGCACCAATGGACAGTTCATCCAAAATGAAAATAAATAAGGAAACACAAGCTTTAAATGACCCATTAAACAAGATGGACTTAATTGATATTTATAGGACATTCCATCCAAAAACAACAGAATACACTTTCTTATCAAGTGCTCATGGAACATTCTCCAGGATAGATCATATCTTGGGTCAGAAATCAAGCCTTGGTAAATTTAAGAAAATTGAAATCGTATCAAGTAGTTTTTCCAACCACAATGGTATAAGACTAGATATCAATTAAAGGAAAAAAAACTGTAAAAAATACAAACACATGGAGGCTAAACAATACACTACTAAATAACGAAGAGATCACTGAAGAAATCAAAGGGAAAATCAAAAAAAACCTAGAAACAAATGACAATGAAAACACGATGACCCAAAACCTATGGGATGCAGAAAAAGCAGTTCTAAGAGGGAAGTTTATAGCAATACAATCTTACCTCAAGAAACAAGAAAAATCTCAAACAACATAACGTTACAACTAAAGCAATTAGAGAAAGAACAAAAAAAAACCCCCCAAAGATAGTAGAAGTAAAGAAATCATAAGATCAGATCAGAAATAGATGAAAAAGAAATGAAAACAATAGCAAACATCAATAAAACTAAAAGCTGGTTCTTTGAGAAGATAAACAAAATTGATAAACCATTAGGCAGATTCATCAAGAAAAAAAGGGAAAAGACTCAAATCAATAGAATTACAAATGAAAAAGAAGAAGTAACAACTGACACTGCAGAAATACAGACCATCATGAGAGATTACTACTAGCAACTCTATGCCAATAAAATGGACAACCTGGAAGAAATAGACAAATTCTTAGAAAAGCACAACCTTCCACGACTGAACCAGGAAAAAATAGAAAATATAAACAGACCAATCACAAGCACTGAAACTGAGACTGTGATTAAAAATCTTCCAACAAACAAAAGCCCAGGACCAGATGGCTTCACAGGCGAATTCTTTTTTTTTAATTAAAAAAAAATTTTTTTAACATCTTTATTGGAGTAGAACTGCTGTACAATGGTGTGTTAGTTTCTGATTTATAATAAAGTGAATCAGTTATGCATATACATATATCCCCATATCTCCTCCCCCTTGCGTCTCCCTCCCACCTGCCCTATTCCACCCCTCTAGGTGGTCACAAAGCACCAAGCTGATCTCCCTGTGCTATGTGGCTGCTTCCCACTAGCTATCTATTTTACGTTTGGTCGTGTGTATATGTCCATGCCACTCTCTCACTTTGTCCCAGCTTACCATTCCCCCTCCCCATATCCTCAAGTCCATTCTCTAGTAGATCTGCATCTTTATTCCCGTCTTGCCCCTACGTTCTTCATGACCATTTTTTTGTTTGTTTTTTAGATTCCATATATATGTGTTAGCATATGGTATTTGTTTTTCTCTTTCTGACTTACTTCACTCTATATGACAGACTCTAACTCCATCCACCTCATTACAAATACCTCCATTTCATTTCTTTTTATGGCTGAGTAATATTCCATTGTATATATGTGCCACATCTTCTTTATCCATTCATCTGTTGATGGACACATAGGTTGCTTCCATGTCCTGGTTATTGTAAATAGAGAAGCAACGAACATTTTGGTACATGACTCTTTTTGAATTATGGTTTTCTCAGGGTATATGCCCAGTAGTGGGATTGCTGGGTCGTATGGTAGTTCTATTTTTAGGTTTTTAAGGAACCTCCATACTGTTCTCCATAGTGGCTGTATCAACTTACACTCCCACCAACAGTGCAAGAGAGTTACCTTTTCTCCACACCCTCTCCAGCATTTATTGTTTGTAGATTTTTTTGAAGATGGCCATTCTGACTGGTGTGAGGTAATATCTCATTGTAGTTTTGATTTGCATTTCTCTAATGATTAATGATGTTGGGCATTCTTTCATGTGTTTATTGGCAATCTGTGTATCTTCTTTGGAGAAATTCTATTTAGGTCTTCTGCCCATTTTTGGATTGGGTTGTTTGTCTTTTTGATATTGAGCTGCATGAGCTGCTTTTAAATCTTGGAGATTAATCCTTTGTCAGTTGCTTCATTTGCAAATATTTTCTCCCATTCTGAGGGTTGTCTTTTCATCTTGCTTATGGTTTCCTTTGTTGTGCAAAAGCTTTTAAGTTTCATTACATCCCATTTGTTTATTTTTATTTTTATTTCCATTTCTCTAGGAGACGGGTCAAAAAGAATCTTGCTGTGATTTATGTCATAGAGTGTTCTGCCTATGTTTTCCTCTAAGAGTTTTATAGTGTCCGGCCTTACATTTAGGTCTTTCATCCATTTTGAGTTTATTTTTGTGTATGGTGTTAGGGAGTTTTCTAATTTCATTATTTTACATGTAGCTGTCCAGTTTTCCCGGCACCAGTTATTGAAAAGCCTGTCTTTTCTCCATTGTATATTCTTGCGGCCTTTATCAAAGATAAGGTGACCATATGTGCGTGGGTTATCTCTGGGCTTTGTATCCTGTTCCATTGATCTATATTTCTGTTTCTGTGCCAGTACCATAGTGTCTTGATTACTGTAGCTATGTAGTAGAGTCTGAAGTCCAGGAGCCTGATTCCTCCAGCTCCATTTTTCTTTCTCAAGATTGCTTTGGCTATTCGGGGTCTTTTGTCTTTCTATACAAATTATGAGATTTTTTGTTCTACTTCTGTGAAAAATGCCAGTGGTAGTTTGACAGGGATTGCATAGAATCTGTAGATTGCTTTGGGTAGTAGAGTCATTTTCACAATGTTGATTCTTCCAATCCAAGAACATGGTATATCTCTCCATCTATTGGTATCATCTTTAATTTCTTTCATCAGTGCCTTATAATTTTCAGCATACAGGTCTTTTGTCTCCTTAGGTAGGTTTATTCCTAGGTATTTTATTCTTTTTGTTGCAGTGGTAAATGGGAGTGTTTCCTTAATTTCTCTTTCAGATTTTTCATAATTAGGGTATAGGAATGCAAGAGATTTTGGTGCATTAATTTTGTATCCTGCTACTTTACCAAATTCATTGATTAGGTATGGTAGTTTTCTGGTAACATCTTTAGGATTCTCTATGTATAGTATCATGTCATCTGCAAACAGTGACAGCTTTACTTCTTCTTTTCCGATTTGGATTCCATTTATTTCTTTTTCTTCTCTTGTTGCTGTGGCTAAAACTTCCAATACTCTGTTGAATAATAGTGGTGAGAGTGGGCAACCTTGTCTTGCTCCTGATCTTAGTGGAAATGGTTTCATTTTTTTTTTAAACATCTTTATTGGAATATAATTGCTTTACAATGGTGTGTTAGTTTCTGCTTTATAACAAAGTGAATCAGTTATACATATACATATGTTCCCATATCTCTTCCCTCTTGCATCTCCCTGCCTCCCACCCTCCCTATCCCACCCCTCTAGGTGGTAACAAAACACAGAGCTGATCTCCCTGTGCTATGCGGTTGCTTCCCACTAGCTATCTATTTTACGTTTGGTAGTGTATATATGTCCATGCCACTCTCTCACTTTGTCACATCTTACCCTTCCACCTCCCCATATCCTCAGGTCCATTCTCTAGTAGGTCTGTGTCTTTATTCCCGTCTTACCACTAGGTTCTTCATGACCTTTTTTTTTTCCCTTAGATTCCATATATATGTGTTAGCATACTGTATTTGTTTTTCTCTTTCTGACTTACTTCACTCTGTATGACAGACTCTAACTCCATCCACCTCACTACAAATAACTCCATTTCATTTTGTTTTATGGCTGAGTAATATTCCATTGTATATATGTGCCACATCTTCTTTATCCATTCATCCGATGATGGACATTTAGGTTGCTTCCATGTCCTGGTTATTGTAAATAGAGAAGCAATGAACATTTTGGTACATGACTCTTTTTGAATTATGGTTTTCTCAGGGTATATGCCCAGTAGTGGGATTGCTAGGTTGTATGGTAGTTCTATTTTTAGTTTTTTAAGGAACCTCCATACTGTTCTCCATAGTGGCTTTATCAATTTACATTCCCACCAACAGTGCAAGAGTGTTCCCTTTTCTTCACACCCTCTCCAGCATTTATTGTTTCTAGATTTTTTGATGATGGCCATTCTGACCAGTGTGAGATGATATCTCATTGTAGTTTTGATTTGCAGTTCTCTAATGATTAATGATGTGGAGCATTCTTTCATGTGTTTGTTGGCAATCTGTATATCTTCTTTGGAGAAATGTCTGTTTAGGTCTTCTGCCCATTTTTGGATTGGGTTGTTTGTTTTTTTGTTATTGAGCTGCATGAGCTGCTTGTAAATCTTGAAGATTATCCTTTGTCAGTTGCTTCATTTGCAAATATTTTCTCCCGTTCTGAGGGTTGTCTTTGGTCTTGTTTCTGGTTTCCTTTGCTGTGCAAAAGCTTTTAAGTTTCATTAGGTCCCATTTGTTTTTTTCAGTTTTTCACCATTGAGAATGATGTTGGCTGTGGGTTTGTCATATATGGCCTTTATTATGTTGAGGTAAGTTTGCTCTATGCCTACTTTCTGGAGGGTTTTTATCATAAATGGGTGTTGAATTTTGTCGAAAGCTTTCTCTGCATCTATTGAGATGATCATGTGGTTTTTCTCCTTCAGTTTGTTAATATGGGGTATCACATTGATTGATTTGCATATATTGAAGAATCCTTGCATCCCTGGGATAAACCCCACTTGATCGTGGTGTATGATCCTTTTAATGTGCTGTTGGATTCTGTTTGCTGGTATTTTGTTGAGGATTTTTGCATCTATGTTCATCAGTGATATTGGCCTGTAGTTTTCTTTCTTTGTGACATCATTGTCTGGTTTTGGTATCAAGGTGATGGTGGCCTTGGAGAATGAATTTGGGAGTGTTCCCCCGCCTGCTATATTTCGGAAGAGTTTGAGAAGGGTAGGTGTTAGCTCTTCTCTAAATGTTTGGTAGAATTCGCCTGTGAAGCCATCTAGTCCTGGGCTTTAGTTTGTTGGAAGATTTTTAATCACAGTTTCAATTTCAGTGCTTGTGATTGGTCTGTTCATATTTTCTATTTCTTCCTGGTTCAGTCTTGGCATGTTGTGCATTTCTAAGAATTTGTCCATTTCTTCCAGGTTATCCATTTTATTGGCATAGAATTGTTTGTAGTAATCTCTCATGATGGTTTGTATTTCTGCAGTGTCAGTTGTTACTTCTCCTTTTTCATTTCTAATTCTATTGATTTGAGTCTTCTCCCTTTTTTTATTGATGAGTCTGGCTAATGGTTTATCAGTTTTGTTTATCTTCTCAATGAACCAGCTTTTAGTTTTATTGATCTTTGCTATTGTTTCCTTCATTTCTTTTTCATTTATTTCTGATTTCATCTTTATGATTTCTTTCCTTCTGCTAACTTTGGGGTTTTTTTGTTCTTCTTTCTCTAATGCTTTAGGTGTAAGGTTAGGTTGTTTATTTGAGATGTTTCTTGTTTCTTAAGGTAGGATTGTATTGCTATAAACTTCCTTCTTAGAACTGCTTTTGCTGCATCCCATAGGTTTTGGGTCATCGTGTTTTCATTGTCATTTGTTTCTACATATTTTTTTATTTTCTCTTTGATTTCTTCAGTGATCTCTTGGTTATTTAGTCGTGTATTGTTTATCCTCCATGTGTTTGTATTTTTTACAGATTTTTTTCCTGTAATTGATATCTAGTCTCATAGCATTGTGGTCGGAAAAGATACTTGATATGATTTCAACTTTCTTAAATTTACCAAGGCTTGATTTCTGACTTAGATATGATATATCCTGGAGAATGTTCCATGAGCACTTGAGAAGAAAGTGTATTCTGTGGTTTTTGGATGGAATGTCCTATAAATATCAATTAAGTCCATCTTGTTTAATGGGTCATTTAAAGCTTGTGTTTCCTTATTTATTTTCACTTTGGATGATCTGTCCATTGGTGAAAGTGGGTTGTTAAAATCCCCTACCTTGATTGTGTTACTGTCAATTTCCCCTTTTATGGCTGTTAGTATTTGCTTTATGTATTGAGGTGCTCCTATGTTGGGTGCATAAGTATTTACAAATGTTATATCTTCTTCTTGGATTGATCCCTTGATCATTATGTAGTGTCCTTCTTTGTCTCTTGTAATAGCCTTTACTTTAAAGTCTATTTTGTCTGATATGAGAATTGCTACTCCAGCTTTCTTTTGATTTCTATTTGCATTTAATATCTTTTTCCATCCTCTCATTTCAGTCTGTATGTGTCCCTAGGTCTGAAGTGGGTCTCTTGTAAACAGCATATATATGGGTCTTGTTTTTGTATCCATTCAGCCAGTCTATGTCTTTTGGTTGGAGCATTTAATCCATTTACATTTAAGGTCAGTATCTATATGTATGTTCCTATTATGATTTTCTTAATTGTTTTGCGTTTGTTATTGTAGGTCTTTTCCTTCTCTTGTTTTTCCTGCCTAGAGAAGTTCCTTTAGCTTCTGTTGTAATGCTGGTTTGGTGGTGCTGAATTCTCTTCGCTTTTGCTTGTCTGTAATGGTTTTAATTTCTCTGTCAAATCTAAATGACATCCTTTCTGGGTAGAGTAATCTTGGTTGTAGGTTTTTCCCCTTCATCACTTTAAATATGTCCTGCCAGTCCCTTCTGGCTTGCAGAGTTTCTGCTGAAAGATCAGCTGTTAACCTTATTGGGATTTCCTTTTATGTTATTTGTTGTTTTTCCCTTGCTGCTTTTAATATGTTTTCTTTGTATTTAATTTTTGATAGTTTGATTAATATGTGTCTTGGCATATTGCTCCTTAGATTTATCCTCTATGGGACTCTCTGTGCTTCCTGGACTTGATTAACTAATTCCTTTCCCATATTAGGGAAGTTTTCAATTATAATCTCTTCAAATATATTCTCAGCCCCTTTCTTTATCTCTTCTTCTTCTGGGGCCCCTATAAGTGGAATGTTGGTGCATGTAATGTTGTCCCAGAGGTCTCTGAGACTGTCCTCAGTTCTTTTCATTCTTTTTTCTTTATCCTGCTCTGCAGTAGTCATTTCCACTATTTTATCTTCCAGGTCACTTATCCGTTCTTCTGCCTCAGTTATTCTGCTATTGATCCCTTCTAGAGAATTTTTAATTTCATTTATTGTGTTGTTCATCACAGTTTGTTTGCTCTTTAGTTCTTCTAGGTCCTTGTTAAACGTTTCTTGTATTTTCTCCATTCTATTTCCAAGATTTTGGATCATCTTTACTATCATTATTCTGAATTCTTTTTCAGGTAAACTGCCTATTTACTCTTCATTTGTTACGTCTGGTGGGTTTTTACCTTGCTCCTTCATCTGCTGTGTGTTTCTCTGTCTTCTCATTTTGCTTAATTTACTGTGTTTGGGGTCTCCTTTTCACAGGCTGCAGGTTCGTAGTTCCCGTTGTTTTTGGTGTCTGCCCCCAGTGGCTAAGGCTGGTTCAGTTGGTTGTGTAGGCTTCCTGGTGGAGGGGAGCAGTGCCTGTGTTTTCGTGGATGAGGCTGGATCTTGTTTTTCTGGTGGGCAGGTGCACATCTGGTGGTGTGTTTTGGGGTGTCTGTGGCCTTATTATGCTTTTAGGTAGCTTCTCTGCTAATGGATGGGGCTGTGTTCCTGTCTTGCTAGTTGTTTGGCATAGGGTGTCCTGCACTGTAGCTGCTGGTCATTGAGTGGAGCTGCGTCTTGGCGTTGAGATGGAGATCTCTGGGAGATTTTCGCTGTTTGATATTATGTGCAACTGGGAGGTCTCTTGTGGACCAATGTCCTGAACTTGGCTCTCCCACCTCAGAGGCACAGTCCTGATGCTTGGCTGGAGCACCAAGAGCCTGTCATCCACACAGCTCAGAATAAAAGGGAGAAAAAGAAAGAAATAAAGAACGAAGAAGATAAAATAAAATAAAGTTATTAAAATAAAAAATAAAAAATAATTATTAAAAGTACTTTAAAAAAAAGATAGAAGGAAAGAAGAGAGCAACCAAACCAAAAAACAAATCCACCAATGATAACAAGTGCCAAAAAGTATACTAAAAAAAAAGAAAAAGACGGACAGACCGAACCCTAGGACAAATGGTAAAAGCAAAGCTATACAGACAAAATCACACACAGAAGCATACACATACACACAAAAAGAGAAAAAGGGGAAAAATATATATATATCGTTGCTCCCAAATTCCACTGTCTCAGTTTTGGGATGATTCGTTGTCTATTCAGGTATTCCACAGATGCAGTGTACCTCAAGTTGATTGTGGAGATTTAATCTGCTGCTCCTGATGCTGCTGGGAGAAATTTCCCTTTCTCTTCTTTGTTTACACAGCTCCTGGGGTTCATCTTTGGATTTGGCCCTGCCTCTGTGTGTAGGTCGCCTGAGGGCGTCTGTTCTTCCCTCAGGCAGGACGGGGTTAAAGGAGCAGCTGATTCGGGGGCTCTGGCTCATTCAGGCTGGGGGGAGGGAGGGATACAGAGTGCAGGGTGAGCCTGCAGCAGCAGAGACTAGCGTGACATTGCAACAGCCTGAGGCGTGATGTGCGTTCTCCCGGGGAAGTTGTCCATGGATCATGGGACACTGGCAGTGGCGGGCTGCACAGGCTCCTGGGAGGGGCAGTGTAGAGTGACCTGTGCTCGCACACAGGCTTCTTGGTGGCTGCAGCAGCAGCCTTATCATCTCATGCCCGTCTCTGAGGTCCATGCTGATAGCTGCGGCTCGCGCCCATCTCTGGAGCTCCTTTAAGTGGCACTCTTAATACTCTGTCCTTGCGCACGAGGAAACAGGTGGCAAGAAAAATTCTCTTGCCTCTTCCACAGCTCCAGACTTTTCCCAGGACTCCCTCCTGGCTAGCTGCGGTGCACTAGTCCCCTTCAGGCTGTGTTCACACAGCCAACCCCAGTCCTCTCGCTGGGATCCGACAGCTGAAGCCCGAGCCTCACCTCCCAGTCCCCACCCATCCCGGCGGGTGAGCAGACAAGCCTCTCGGGCTGGTGAGTGCTGCTCGGCGCCGAGCCTCTGTGTGGGAATCTCTCCGCTTTGCCCTCCGCACCCCTGTGGCTGCGCTCTCTTCCATGGCTCCGAAGCTTCCCCCCTCCGCCACCCACAGTCTCCGCCCGCGAAGGGGCTTCCTAGTGTGTGGACACCTTTCCTCCTTCACAGCTCCCTCCCACTGGTGCAGGTCCCGTCCCTATTCTTTTGTCTCTGTTTTTTCTTTTTTCTTTTACCCTACCCAGGCACGTGGGGAGTTTCTTGCCTTTTGGGAGGTCTGAAGTCTTCTGCCAGGGTTCAGTAGGTGTTCTGTAGGAGTTGTTCCACATGTAGATGTATTTCTGATGTATTCGTGGGGAGGAAGGTGATCTCCACGTCTTACTCTTCTGCCGTCTTGAAGCTCCTCCCACAGGCAAATTCTATCAAACATTTACAGAAGAGCTGACACCTACCCTTTTCAAGCTCTTCCAAAATATACCAGACGGAGGAACACTCCCAAACTCATTCTATGAGGCCAACATCACCCTGGTACCAAAACCAGACAAAGATGTAACAAAAAAAGAAAACTACAGGCCAATATGACTGATGAACCTAGATGCAAAAATCGTCAACAAAATACTAGCAAACAGAATCCAACAGCACATTAAAAGGATCATACACCATGATCAAGTGGGGTTTATCCCACGAATGCAAGGATTCTTCAATATATGCAAATCAATCAATGTGATACCCCATATTAACAAACTGAAGGATAAAAACCATATGATAATCTCAATAGATGCAGAAAAAGCTTTTGACAAAATTCAACACCCATTCATGATAAAAACCCTCCAGAAAGTAGGCATAGAGGAACTTACCTCAACATAATAAAGGCTATATATGACAAACCCACAGCCAACATCGTTCTCAATGGTGAAAAGCTGAAACCATTTCCACTAAAATCAGGAACAAGAGAAGGTTACCACTCTCACCACTATTATTCAGCATAGTTTTGGAAGTTTTAGCCACAACAATCAGAGAAGAAAAAGAAATAAAAGGAATCCAAATCGGAAAAGAATTAAAACTGTCACTGTTTGCAGATAACATGATACTATTCATAGAGAATCCTAAAGATGCTACCAGAAAACTCCTAGAGCTAATCAATGAATTTGGTAAAGTACCAGGATACAAAGTTAACGCACAGAAATCTCTTGCATTCCCATACACTAATGATGAAAAATCTGAAAGAGAAATTAAGGAAACACTCCCATTTACAACTGTAACAAAAAGAATAAAATACCTAGGAATAAACCTACCTAAGGAGACAAAAGACCTGTATGCAGAAAACTATAAGACACTGATGGAATAAATTAAAGATGATACAAACAGATGGAGAAATATACCATGTTCTTGGATTGGAAGAATCAACATTGTGAAAATGACTATACTACCCAAAGCAATCTACAGATTCAATGCAATCCCTATCAAACTACCACTGGCATTTTTCACAGAACTAGAACAAAAAAATTCACAATTTTTATGGAAACACAAAAGACCCCGAATAGCCAAAGCAATCTTGAGAAAGAAAAATGGAGCTGGAGTAATCAGTTTCCCTGACTTCAGACTATACTACATAGCTACAGTAATCAAGATAGTATGGTAGTGGCACAAAAACAGTAATATAGATCAATGGAACAGGATAGAAAGCCCAGAGATAAACCCATACACATATGGTCACCTTATCTTTGATAATGGAGGCAAGACTATACAATGGAGAAAAGACAACCTCTTCAACAAGTGGTGCTGGGAAAAACGAACAGCTACATGTAAAAGAATGAAATTAGAACACTCCCTAACACCATACACAAAAATAAACTCAAAATGGATTAAAGACCTAAATGTAAGGCTAGACACTATAAAACTCTTAGAGGAAAACATCGGCAGAACACTGTATGACATAAATCACGGCAAGATCCTTTTTTACCCACCTCCTAGAGAAATGGAAATAAAAACAAAAATAAACAAATGGGACCTAATGAAACTTAAAATCTTTTCCACAGCAAAGGAAACCATAAACAAGATGAAAAGACAACCCTCAGAACGGTAGAAAATATTTGCAAACCAAGCAACTGACAAAGGATTAATCTCCAAAATATACAAGCAGTTCAATATCAAAAAACAAACAACCCAATCCAGAAATGGGCAGAAGACCTAAATAGACATTTCTCCAAAGAAGTTATAGAGATTGCCAACAAATACATGAAAGGATGCCCAACATCACTAATCATTAGGGAAATGGAAATCAAAACTACAATGAGGTATCACCTCACACCTGTCAGAATGGCCATCATCAAAAAATCTACAAACAATAAATGCTACACACACACACACACACTCAATGAAATATTACTCAGCCATAGAAGAGTATGTAATCTTGTGATTTGGGGCAATGTGCATGAATCTAGAGGGTGTTATGCTATGATAAATAAGTCAGACAGAGAAGGAAAAATACCATATAATTTCTTATATATTTAATCTAGATAACCAAAACAACCAACCAAAACAAACCAAACCAAACAATAACAGATTCATACATACAGAGAACAAACTGGTGATTGCCAGAGTGGAGGAGCATGAGGGTGGGGTGGTTTGTGAAATAAAAGAAAGAGATTAAGAGGTCCAAACTTCTAGTTATAAAATAAATGTCATGATGATGTAGTGTACATCAATAAAAAATATAGTCAACAATACTGTAGTAATTTGCATGGTGACAGATGGTTACTAGACCTATACTGGTTATCATTTCATAATGTATTTAAATGTTGTATTACTATGTTGCAACATGAAATTAACATAATATTGTATACAACTATACTTCAGTAAAACTAAACAAAACAAAATGGTGGATGGGTGAAGGGTTTCCTTTAATCATTGCTGTTTTCCAGGACCACAGGCTCGGGTAAATTCCATGTTGTCATGCATAGGTGAGCCTCCTCATCTCCCATAACCCACCACTACACTGAAATTTCTCTTACTGGGACCACCAGTAAGCTCCATGTGCCTAATCCTAAAGACATTTGACTTCTTTGAAGCCATTGCTCACCATGGGCTCTTTTATAAAGGCTTTTTCCTCCTAGTTCATAAATGTTCTCCATCCAGCTTCTTGGACTGTTTCTTCCTTTTTCAGGCTCTATACTCCTCTCCTCCATCTGATTCATAAATATGAGGAATCAGTCCTGTGCCTCCCTCTTCTAGCTCTCTGCACCTCTCTCCAGGCTTTATCAATCACTCCCATGACTGTAAATGTCTCTCTATGCTGATGTCTCCTAGATGTATTGTCTACAGCCCAGGTGTTGTGAATGCTAGATCTAGACATTCAGTTACTGCTTCAACATCTGCACATAGAGAGACCTCAAAATCAACCACCCCAAAGGCAGACTCCATCCTTCCTTACCAAAAGCTCACTTATCTTCCAACTCCATTTCCGTAAATGGCATTTCCATATACCCTCTTGCCCATGCTGCATTGTTGCTTGGAGAACTCTCTTCCTGGCTAATGGCTATGCTTTCTTCTTATCTCTTCTAAAAGTGTCACTCTTCAGAAGTCTTCCCAGTGCCTGTCTTCTGCATTGTTAATGCCCGCATTGTGCTGTCTCCCAGTACCATGTTTTCTTTATGACACCAGTCACATTTTTGTTTTAGTTTGTTTACTGTCTCTTACCAATTTAGACTGTTAGCTCCACAAGTGCAGGGATTCTGTACCTGCCCCAGTACGTGGCACAGAACAAATATATAACACATTTGTGGAAGGAAGAAAGGAAAGGGGGAAATAGAGTAGAAGGAACCTCTTCTGATAATTCAGTAAAGAAGATAAAGTTTTTAAAAATAAACTTCTAATTTTAAAATAGTTTTAGATTTACAGAATCATTGTGAATATAGTACAGAAAGTTCCATATATTCCCCCCACCCCAGCTTCCCCTATTATTAACATCTTACATTAGTATGGTACATTTGTATCATTGAATGGACCAATATTGATCTAATTTTATTAACTAGAGCACATATTTTATTTTGATTTCCTCAGTTTTCCTCAAACATCATTTTCTGTTCCAGGATCCCATCGAGCATACCACATTACACTTGATAAACATGTCTCCTTAGGCTTCTCTTGGTTGTGACGATTTCTCAGATTGTTATTGTTTTTAATAATCTTGACAGGTTTGAGGATCACTGGCTAGGTATTTTATAGAGTTTCCTCAACTCGGATTTGTCTGGTATTTTTCTAATGATGAGACTGGAATGTGTTTGGGGGAGGAAGATCACAGATGTAAAGTGCCATTCTCATTACATCTTATCACAAGTACATACTATCAATATGACTTATCACTGTGGATGTTAATCTTGATCACTTGGCTGGAGATAGTGCTTGTCATGTCTCCCCACTGTAAACTTACTCTTTTCCCCCTCTTTTTCTATAAGGTTCTCTTTGAAAGAAAGTAACTACATGTACCCCAAACTTAAGGAGTGGGGAGTTATGCTTCATCTCCTTAAGGGGGCACATCTACATATTTGGGTGTTTTTTTTTTTTGCATTTTTCAAGATATTTGTCTATTTGTGCCCCATTTATTTACTTACTCAGTCTTTTATTTATATTAGCATTGACTCATGAATATTTATTTTGTACTCTGGGTTATAATCTAATAAAACTTTCTATGGACCAAATTGTGTCCCCACAATTCATATGTTAAAGCGCTAAACCACAATGTAATGGTATTTGGAGACGTGCCGTTGGGAATTAATTAGGTTTAGATGAGGTCACAAAAGTGGGGACCTCATGATGGGATTAATGGTCTTATAAGAAGAGACACCAGAGAGCTCTCTCTGTCTGTCTCTTTCTCCCTCTGCCAAGTGAGGGCACAGCAACCATCTGCAGGCCAGGAAGAGGGCCCTCACTGGGGAATGGAATTAGTCAACACCTTGATCTTGGACTTCCCAGCTTCCAGAATTGTAAGAAATAAATTACTATTTATTTCTGTTTAAGCCACCCAGTTTATGTTATTTTATTATAGCAGTACAAGCTAATACACTATTTCATTTTTTTGCTCAAATTATTCTACATTTGGCCACCGGAGCTCTTTAAGCTGCCTTCTGTATCCTTCTGATATACTCCTGTCATTGTGAGTTTGTTTTATTTTGTTTTGAATGCTAACTTTCTGGAACTACAAGATGCTCCAGGCTCATTTGGTATATTCCTTGCCAGTCATTTCTCCAAGGTCCTGATTTTTTTTTATTGGACAATGGTATTAAAAACCAAGATCTACAGCTCGGTGCTTTGTGACCACCTGGAGGGGTGGGATAGGGAGGGTGGGAGGGAGATGCAAGAGGGAGGGGATATCGGGATATATGTATACATATAGCTGATTCACTTTGTTCTACAGCAGAAACTAACACAACACTGTAAAACAATTATACTCCAATAAAGATGTTAAAAAAAAAGACATTGAAATAAAATAAAACAAGTCAGAGAAAGACAAAAAAAAAATTTAGAAATAAAGGTCTTAAATTAAAAAAAAAACAGAACTAACAAACAAAAAAACAAAACCAAGATCTAGTGCTAAGTGTGCTCACTGCTACTGGGATGTCATCATTTCTAGGCCTTTTCGTCTGACGGAACAAGGAAATATATGCACATACTAACCTGTGTATATACATATATCCGTAAATATTTCTATATGTAAACATCTGTATCAATATTAAGTTAAACATAAGTTTATATGGTTGTCTCCAACTCTAATTTATTACCCCCTTGTAGAATACCCCTACTCCTTTCCTGAGTATCTGTAATCTTCCACTCTGATAGAGAAAAACCTGGCATTTGTCATCTGCCATCCGTTTACTTAATTGTTCAATTCTGGTATATATGTATAACAGTATCAAAATTGTAGGCCTTTACCTTTATGGGAAACAACCTTATTAACTAGAGTATATCAAAGAGTGTTCTGCCTATGTTTTCCTCTAGGAGTTTTATTGTATCTAGCCTTACATTTAGGTCTTTAAACCATTTTGAGTTCATTTTTGTGTATGGTATTAGAGAATGTTCTGCAATATCTTTTTGGATCCGTCTCCTAGAGTAGTGGAAATAAAAACAAAAATAAACAAATGGGACCTCATTAAACTTAAAAAGTTTTGCAGAGCAAAGGAAACCATAAACAAAATTAAAGAGAAAATATAGAATGGGAGAAAATATTTGCAGATGATGTGACTGACAAGGGATTAATTGCCTAAATATACAAAGCTCATGCAGCTCAATATTAAAAAAAAAAACAAACAACCCTATCAAAGAAATGGGCAGAAGATCCAAACAGGCATTTCCCCAAACAAGACATACATGGCCAAAAGGCACATGAAGAGATGCTCAACATCGCTAATTATTAGAGAAATGAAAATCAAAACTACAATGAGGTATCACCTCACACTTGTCAGAATAACCATCATCAAAAAGTCTACAGATAATAAATGCTGGAGAGGGTCTGGAGAAAGTGGAACCCTCCTATGCTGTTGGTGAAAATGTAAATTGATACAGCCACTATGGAGAACAGTAATGAGGTTCCTTAAAAAACTAAAAATAGAACTACCATATGATCCTGCACTTAACTATAGTCCTCACTTTTTGCCTGTCTTCTTACTGCCTCTAAAATATGGAATGTTTCACAGATTTACGTACCATCGTTGTGCGGAGGTCATGCTAAATCTTCACTGTGTCATTCTGAATTTTGCGTATACTGGATTCGTTGCTAATGAATCCAGATAAATGTAATTAAACTGCTCATCTCCATGATTTGTTCCTATTCTCTGCTATTTGTTTTCTGGAAACTGCCTAAAAAATTCAAGAAGTCTCCAGAGATGTCAAGATAAGAGTACTAGTTTTACTCATTTAATTTCTCCCTTTCTTAGGTATTTGAGTGCCACAAAGAACAAGGGAGGGTAGTGCAGAGAAAAAGTACAGAGACATTATTTTGATTTTGTGGCATTGGGCAAACAGGCCCATAATTTCCTTCTGACAGCTCCCTGGCTATTGGTATCTAACCTCTTGGGGCTAGGAGGTTAGTGGAAGGTTCAACATTATCATGAAAAGGTTAGAACCTCAGTAGGTTCTAGAATTGAGTTGATTCTAATCTCCACTCTTCCACTCACCTTAACTTTCTCAAGCCCCACTTTTCTTATCTGTGATGAATAGGAGCAATAGTAACTACTCATGGGCTTGCTTTGAATCCTAAATAAGATAATGGTTCTGATGCTCTTAGCATAGAGCATGTGGTAAGCCCTCAATACATTAAGTATTGTTAGGTATTGTTATTATTAATAATATTATTTTATTTATGGAATTAAGTATATTAAAATTATGATAAATTTGATGAAGGATGTTAAAGAGAGCAATGAAAGATTACAGAAGGACTTGGTCTCGTCTGGGGATTTGGGGAAAGTTTCTATGAAGAAAGGACATGTAATCTGAGAACTGAACATTCACTAGTTCTCAAATAGTAAACAGAGTGGAGAAAGGATTTCATAGACCCACATCTGTGAAGCCTTGCTGAGTGAAAGAGCTTGTAGAAACAATCGAAAGAAATTGGAGATATAGCATGTCAAGTAAGGAAGAGAATATCCAGCAAAAGGGCCTGCAAGGCTGACAGGGTCCCAGATGACTAGGTTCTACAGGCCACATTGAAGGTTTTGAATTTTTATCTCCAGTACTGAGGAGAGGACTGAAGGGTTATTAACCAGTTGGGACATAGTGAAAATTTCTTCTTTAGCAAAAATCATGCTGGCTGATATCTGGGGAATAGATTGGAGGGAGTGAGAGTGGGAGGGAAAAGCAGGTCCAAATGGCCATTGAGAGATGATGGTGGCTTTGACTGGAGTGGTGGTGTTGATGGAGAGAAGTAGAGTTGTTTCCATTGTGGGTTGGAAGCTGAGTCAAGTTTTGGAGTACAGTCATAAGAGGATTAAAAAATACTTCTGTTAACTGGGAAAATTTAATGACATTGAAAATGTAGAAACAATTGGTTTTATTATGTGGAACTTCAGCAAATGGAGACAAGATCATGGAGTGGGAATTCTGGGTGGGGGGGGCATGGGCAACTCACCATTAGGAAGTGTGTGTTCCAGAATTAGAGATACACACAGTGGAGCAAGTTGCTGGATGGGTAGTGAGTTCCCTGTCACCAGAGAGTTTAAGAGGATGAGTGATCACTATTAGAGAACTCTAAAAGATGTTTCTGAGTATACTTTTAATTTAAAATATTAAGACGCCATAATACATAAGAACTAACAATTTTATAAATGACTAACAATTAAGATTGTGGTGTGCAGTCTATGAGAGGTGTAGTTTTCATTTAAAGTTATTTGAGATTCATCAGGCTCACATCACAAATATAGTTTTATCTTTAGAACATTTGACATAAATCCAAAATCAGCCATGAGTTGCATGCAATTACATATTTAATTTGCTTTGAATTTTTAGACTTTGAAAATAAAGTTCCAAAAGAATTAGAGAACAAACTCAATTTCCTGTTTTCTTTGTCTCCATTTTCTTCAGGAAATTGATGCAATGGACACCTAGAGGCAAAAGTGTTCTTAATAATCATGTATGACTCAGCAGATCAGGCTCAGAGCCAATCGCTAGTAATGGTATAGAGACTTTGAAATATAAGACAGCCAATGATAGAGGTCACTATACTCATTCTTAATTTTAAACTAGGTGTTGTATCCAGTCACATATATCTTCTTTCTTCTTCCACCTTACTATCTTCTAATTTTTACTTTCTATATCCTTGTCAGGTAGAGCTCACAGTTTGTTTTTCTAATGTACAGTATTTTTCCTTTTTCCTGTTTGTTCATATGGTGTACGAGTACATTTTGTCACTGGAACTTTTCTTTCCTAGCAGGAAATTTTTTAAATTGGGAGAATAACTTAGTAACCCTGAAGAGTTTGGGGCAGAAAAGTAAATAGATTTTGTTGCTCTGCCCCACACCAGCATTACTATTTTTACCTTCCTGTACACTGTTAAGAGAGTATTGTCTGTTTACTTTTTAAAAAGGAAGAACATTTCCCTCTATGCACAACATATTCCAATTGCCTAATTTTTTTCTATCCATGCCTGGTTGCATAAGCTGTCTGGTACATCGTTTCAGAGGCAATCATAATGACTAACAAAGTTAATGCTTTCAGCTAGTTCTAAGCACAAGTAGATCTTTACATTTTTCACCCTACATTTAACTTCTTGTTTCTTAAAACATGAAATGAATACAGCTGGACATTGTATTCCTCTAATTGTTTCCATCTGGTCTCTCAGAGCAGAATGGGGACAAAGTAGGTAGAGTGAGTGGAACATTCCAGAACATGATTTTATGCTTATTTGATTAGAGAATCATTAAAGCATTGGGTTGCTCTTAAGAATTTCTCTGAAATATCTAAGCAGGGAGGCATTTCAAAGCAATGAGGTAAATTGGGACTTCTGGTAGAAAATGTTCCTGGGATTCCCAAAATGTGTGGCCAAATATTTTAGGTTATGGACGGTTAATTCCTAGACGTTAGGCTTTCATTCATTCATTCATTTATTCCTTCACTGAGTACCCATCAGGACTCATATCCCATTTTACATGCTGGTGAGATTATGGTGAAGGAGACACAGGTACTTCATCTCAAGAAATTTCCATTTCTAATGGTGAAAGAGATCGTTGCAATACAAAAATTATAGCAGTTTTAAGTACTTTAATATAGACAGTGCTAAGAGAAAATATAGAAGTGGGACAGTAAGTATATCTGAGGGTGGTCCAAGAAGACTTCCTCGTGGAGACTTGGAAAAGAGTGGTAAGCAAATAAGGGATATGATTTGGGAAATGGTAGATACAATCAGCACAAACCAAATTCAAGCAGAGGGAATAACATTACCATGAAATGGTGGCATAGGACAGTCATGGGCTGTTTGGGAGAGAATAGGTAGGAGCATTTGGTGTGTTGCTGACGGGGAGGGAGAAGGGCTGAGGCTGTGGAGGGAGCTAAGGGCCAGTTCAGGAGGGGCTTGTATGGCATGCTGGGAGTTTTAATTTTGTCTTCTTGGGCGATGAGGAGATATTGAAGAATTCTGAGCAGAGGAGTGATGTCGTCCGTTTTGGAATATTTTCATGGTAGCAGTTTACAGTATGGATCAGAGGTAAACAAAAGACATCCCTGTCATCTAGGACACTATTTCAATGGTCTAAGCAAGTGATAATGTAATAGGCCAATAGCCATGGGATAAGAGGGGAAGGATATTCAAGAAATAGTTAGGTGGTAGAAGCCATGGAACTTGGTGTTAGTTGAACGAGGAAGGGTATGGAAGAGAAATAAAATTGTGGATTTTCTTTTTTAATTTATTAGGCTTTTACAATGTGCCAGCACTTTTCAGGGAAGGCTTCATTTAATCACCAAACCAGCTTGATGTGGTAGATACTATTGTTACTGAAAGTAGGGTCTGGTTACCTGTCACTCTAAAGCCAATAAAGAGGCAAGGGGTGGAAAAGAAAGTTTGCTTTATTTTGGAGGTGAACAACTGGAGGGGAGGGCAGACTCCTGTTCAATGGCTGACTCCTCCCACTGACAATCAGTGGGCAAGAGCTTTTATAGATGGAGGGAAGGGGTTACATGCAGAAACAGCACAGTCAACTCTGACAGTCATCTTAAAATTCGTCATGCAGTGGTCTGGTCAGTGTCATCTTGATTGTTTTAAGTACAGTTAGTCTTTAGTTCCAGGGTTGGTTTGTTCCCATTTATTTGAGGCCAGTTCTCAGAATTGTGGCAGCTATGTCATGGCTACAGTCTGGTCATCATGGAGCTAAATTCTTCCACCTGGTGGGGGTTTCAGTATCTATAAGACAGCTCAAAGAATATGGCTCAGAATATTACCTGTAGCCCTTGATGAGAAACTAAACGTCCTTGACTGAACTATTATTATTTGCTCTCGTTTGACTGTTTTCCTTTGTTTTTGCATTTTCTCACTTCTTTGATTAAACTTATTGTTTGGCTAAAGTTTTTTCACAGACAAAATGCAGGCTGAGGGACCTGCTCTATTTCAATCCTCCCTTTTCTTTGATACTCCTCAATCTTGAGGAGGGACAGGTATAGAACAAGAAAGGGAATAAAGTTTTGAATAGAGAGGTTAATCATAAACTTGGCAGAGGAACTCAGTTTTAGTTCCATTTCTTTTTCAGTTTTCCCCAACTCTTGAGGGAATGGGGCTGGGGTGATGACTGCTCTTGGCTACTTCCTGCTGAAGTGGGGCTCGGTCCTGACTAATTTTGGGACTGGACACAAAGTTGGAAATAATCTCAGGTTCCAAGCTTATCATCAATATTTTGTACTATGAAAACATTACCTCTCTCTTTGACTACTTTGTCATAGTACCTGGACATTTGATAATTAGTAGGCATATTACAATGAGGATAATAATTAAAATGCAACTTTGTATTATTCTCTGAATGTGTCAATATTTTTTCCCTTAATGGTTTAAGCAGTTGTACAGTGTATGTTTAATAGGCCACAGACAGGCTGTTTTGGTTAGTCTAAAGTTCAAATTAAATCATATATAAGCCAGAATGACTTCCCCATACTTCAATATGTAAAATTTTCTTCCATCATTTTCCCCTTCTAATTGCAAATCTTTCCATAGAAAGCATTGGTAATCAATATATTTTTCCAACATTGCCAGAGTGGTTCAGTTGCCTGCTCTGGGTCCGTTCGAGTCCCTCAGTGCTAGGCCTACAGTTTTGTTTATATATTTGCCTAGTCATCCATGTTGGGGGGAAACTAATCAGACATAACAAGTACAGAGGTATACTGATGGGGAAATATTTTATAGGCTATACATTTTATCACTTATACCCAATTGTCACACAAACATTGCGCCTGTGCTTCAAGCAGTAAACTTTAAGCCAGCAGTGATACACATCATAATTAGTTATATTCTGTGACAACTTCACTAGACAATATTTTTCCATCCTAAATATTGGCATCAAAAATATGGTTAAAAGCAAAATAATAACTTTCTATTGAAATTCTTTAAATTTTTAACTCAGTTTAGCAGTATGATCTACAAGTTATCAAAAACCTGTATTTGTTTAATAACTTTTAAAACATTAATATTAATGACATTTACCTATTCAGTATAACCTAAGAATGTTTATCATTATTATTTGACAATGTTTTCCATGTAACTTAATGTACCAAATAATCCTAGTTACTTTAATGTTTCTTTTGAGATGGCTCAGGGGCCTTCAGGAATATTCAAAGTTAGCTAGAGAAGAAACTTACAATTTGTTATCAAAAGCACTTTAATATTCCAGGAACACTTTGTTTTCTTAACAGAGAGAGAAAACCAAATTCCAGTCCTGCACCAGCTTCTTATTAATAACAAAATTCATTTATCTAATTAAATTCAATCTAATCTTAATCCTGACAATGTACAAAATTCTTTTCTCAAAGTTCCTTGTTTACAAACATTTTATCACTTTCTGGATCCGTATTAACTAGTCCCTTATTTTCCCCATATATAAGCAACCAGCTCCAGGATAAAATTTTTCTCCTTTTTTTCCTCTACAAAAATATCTCCAGTCTTTATATCTTCTCTTGCCAACAACACATATCTTATTTGCTTTACACACTGAACTGTTTCCCTTATCATTTTAGTATCTTTAATTACATATTATGATTTTTTCACCTTTAAAAGACCTTAACAAAACCAAGAGACAAGTAATTGAACTATTATACCAGCATTTTCTGATTGGCAAACTTAAGAACATATTCCATAACCTCTAAAAGCATACATTTTTCTCATAGCACAGTTTCTCTTTAACGTGGAATGAGATGCGTGTTTAGTGAACCCAAACATCTTTTAAAGTTCTACTAATTAACCCAACGCTAAAGTTTCAGGCAACGTGGGCTGTGTTTGTATTTCAGGGACATGATAAGAGTTAACTTCAAGCTTTCTCTTAGGCCTACGTTTATTCTGTCAGGGTCAGAATTCTGAAAACAGTATTTTATCAAGCTGGCTTTCTCCAACTGCATATGCAAAAAGAACCAGTTTCGGAGCTTTAAAAGAATTTCATTTTAACCAATTTTCTCTGGAGTCTGAAGAATACTGTTGCCATACATTGTTTAAAAATTATCTTCCTAATATGACTAATTATGAATTAGTCATAATTTCTTAGCTAAAATTTTTCTAATGAATTGAACCTGAATTTCCCATTTTACAAAAGACAACAATGATACCAATCACACAAGTGGAATATCCACTCACACACCAGAAGACAGAACTGTCACAAATCTCCCAAGAGGATGACGCATGTGGAGTCCCAAACACTTTTCCAACACAAATGGTCCTCAACGTCAGACACACATCAGAACCAATTGGCAAAATGCTCAAATGACACTCAGTGCTCACAAACGGTCCTCAACGTCAGACACACGTAAGAACCAACTAGCAAAATGCCCAGTAGCACTTCGTGCTCAAAAGAGAAGTTAGCCCAGGTGCACACCAGTGGACTTACTTGGTCCTGGAGCTCATCAGCTCATCCAGAAGCATCTTTCTGTTCCACCAAGGAAAAGCATCAGTTGGCAGTCAATGTCGAGCAGCGGAGGAACAGGGAGGATCCCCGAAACAAATGGTTTCGGCAACTGCTAGGAACATCTCCCCAAAATCCCCTCTCAGGGCCAGTAAGCCATAAGCAGCGATCTCCTCGCAGCCATCCCAGAGCTTTGTCATGGCTGCAGCTCTGCTCGGAAAACCCCAGGATCCAGATATCGCTAGAGCACAGCAGCCCCACGCTGGGTGCCAAAAAACTGTAACCGAAAGTGGGGGTCCGGCTGCTCGCCGCTCTGAAGCCAATAAAGAGGCAAAGCTGGTGGGAAGGAAAGTTTGTTTTATTTCAGAGACTGGCAACTGGGGGTGGGGGCACTCCTGTCCAAAGGCCGACTGCCCCCACTGACAATCAGGGGGCAAAAGCTTTTATAGAGGGAGGGGGCTACATGCAGAAACAGCACAGGCAGCTCTGACGGTCACCTTGAAATTAGTCATGCGGTGGTCTGATCAGCGTCATCTTGATTGTTTTAGGTACAGTTAATCTTCAGTTCCAGGATTGGTTTGCTCCTATTTCTTTGAGGCCAGTTCTTGGAATTGTGACAGCTTATGTCATGGCTACAGTCTGGTCATCATGTAGTTAACTTCTTCCACCTGATGGGGGTTTTAGTATCTACAGGACAGCTCACAGGATAAGGTTCAATATTATCTATAGACTTTGAGGAGGAACTAAAAGTCCTTGAGTTTGCTTAATGACTAAACTATTATTATTTAGTCTTGTGGGACTGTTTTCCTTTGTTTCTACATTTTCTCACTTCTCTGATTAAACTTACTGTTTGGCTAAAGTTTATTCACAGACAAAAGTTAGGCTGAGAACATGGAGGGGAAGGACCATCTTTCACTATGATTATCCCGTTTTATAGTTGGGCTATCTGAAACTTAGAAGCTAAATCTTGCCCAAGATCAGAGTTAATAAAGAGTAAGCTGGGATTTAACCCCCAGCAATCTGAACCCAGGGCCTGCAGGCTTAATTATGATGGTAAACTGCATCTTCTAGGTGGTTCCTTTTCCCTTCATGGCCAATAGAAGTTGAGGAGAAACTGTGGGAGAGGAGATGACTAAATGACAGAACAGAGGCTATTCTGGTTCCCACTTACCATCATATGTAACTACATAATTTGTAAAACCAACTTACATTGCCTTTTGGATAAAAAAAAAGAAAGCTTATCTGATAATTCAACTGATATTACCTTGAATCAGTTTAAATATCTGCTGACTAAGAATTGAGAATATCTGCACTCATGAAAGACTTGTATGCTGGGGTTTTTTGTTCACATGATAGTCATAACCAACACTTGGTCAGCGAGGCATTTTTAACATCTTTAATCCCTTTTGCTAATTAAGTGAAGGTAGTTGAAGAACCTGATTTCATTATAAAATGAAATTCAACACTTAGCTTCTTTTGTGATTTTGAGCAAAAGTAAGAGACTTTAAAACAGATATGTCATTGCCACAAAAGACAGCTTCACATGCTATGACCAATGCTCAGGGCCCCTGCACTCAGAATGGCCCTGTGCTTGCGGTTTAAGGCTCTGCATTTGAGGTCATGAAATGCTTAATAATTTCATCTTTGAATCTGTGTATTGGAAGTGAAGTCTGATAGGACAGGGAGCGTGTGTATTGGGGACTTGGACCCTAGCTCATGCGTGGTCCCTCCAGCGCCCACCCTCCTGGGCTTAGATTCTCATCTGCCCCCAGCCCCCTGGGCCTCTGCCTGGCCTCCAGCTCCAGCTCCCCATCCCTGTCTGATTACTGCTGCTGCCCTCTACCTGGTATGGTGATTGGGTGTGTCAGCAGGAGAGACCTGTGTTTCACCTTTACTCTCCTCCACCTGTAAGGTATGAATGCAGGTGAGGAGAAGGTCAGGGTGGAGCTAGTGCCCTGCATTGTGACATCTTGGGGTGGGGCAAAAAAGAGGCCATCCCTGACCAGGCTGGCAGCACCATGGCCTGTTTGGTGGGCAATTCAGTGGTGGCTTCTTGCCCACGTCCTGCAGGCATGGAGGTTGCCATCTCTTGGGGCTCTCTCATCTACCTCCAGTTGGGATGCTGGAATGCGGGAAGGGGAGATTGACTTCCCCACTCCCTGCTGGGGTACCACATTTTTATTTTGCATGAGCCACCCCACAAATTATGTAGCTGACACTGTCTCCACTATCTCTTGCCTTACTTTGTATATAATAAATGCATAGACTGAACTTTGTTAAATATGAATTCAGCAAATGTAGACGTGCCTGTCATAACCATGTGCTAGCCCACTTCTTTAGGACTTAAAAAGAAATAACATATAGATAAAGCATGAAATGATAAAATAATGACTTAAAATCTGATTACAATGTGTACACTTTACTCATGGTTAATAAACTTGGGAAACTTGAGAAAGAACAATTAAAAAAATTAACAAGTTAGAGTTTTATTTTGACTTCTGTTATGAAGAGTAATTGTGTGTAATAATTCTTTTTTTTTTTTAAACATCTTTATTGGAGTATAATTGCTTTACAATGGTGTGTTAGTTTCTGCTCTATAACAAAGTGAATCAGTCATACATATACATATGTTCCCACATCTCCTCCCTCCTGCATCTCCCTCCGTCCCACCCTCCCCATCCCACCCCCCCAGGGAGTCACAAAGCAAAGAGCTGATCTCCCTGCCTTATGCGGTTGCTTCCCACTAGCTATCTATTTTACGTTTGGTCGTGTGTATATGTCCATGCCACTCTCTCACTTTGTCACATCTTACCCTTCCCCCTCTCCATATCCTCAAGTCCATTCTCTAGTGGGTCTGTGTCATTATTCCCATCCTGCGACTAGGTTCTTCATGACCTTTTTTTTTTTTTTTATCCCTTAGATTCCATATATATGTGTTAGCATACTGTATTTGTTTTTCTCTTTCTGACTTACTTCACGCTGTATGACAGACTCTAACTCCATCCACTTCACTACAAATAACTCCATTTCATTTCTTTTTATGACTGAGTAATATTCCATTGTATATATGTGCCACATCTTCTTTATCCATTCATCTGATGATGGACATTTAGGTTGTTTCCATGTCCTGGCTATTGTAAATAGAGCTGCAATGAACATTTTGGTATATGACTCTTTTTGAATTATGGTTTTCTTTTTGAATTATGGTTTTCTGAATTACGGTTTTCTCTTTTTGAATTATGGTTTTCTCAGGTTTTTGAATTATGGTTTTTCTTATATGCCCAGTAGTGGGATTGCTGGGTCGTATGGTAGTTCTATTTTTAGTTTTTTAAGGAACCTCCATACTGTTCTCCATAGTGGCTGTATCAATTTACATTCCCACCAACAGTGCAAGAGGGTTTCCTTTTCTCCACACCCTCTCCAGCATTTATTGTTTCTAGATTTTTTGATGATGGCCATTCTGACCGGTGTGAGATGATATCTCATTGTAGTTTTGATTTGCATTTCTCTAATGATTAATGATGTTGAGCATTCTTTCATGTGTTTGTTGGCAATCTGTATATCTTCTTTGGAGAAATTCTATTTAGGTCTTCTGCCCATTTTTGGATTGGGTTGTTTGTTTTTTTGATATTGAGCTGCATGAGCTGCTTTTAAATCTTGGAGATTAATCCTTTGTCAGTTGCTTCATTTGCAAATATTTTCTCCCATTCTGAGGGTTGTCTTTTGGTCTTGTTTATGGTTTCCTTTGCTGTGCAAAAGCTTTGAAGTTTCATTAGGTCCCATTTGTTTATTTTTGTTTTATTTCCATTTCTCTAGGAGGTGGGTCAAAAAGGATCTTGCTGTGATTTATGTCATAGAGTGTTCTGCCTATGTTTTCCTCTAAGAGTTTGATAGTGTCTGGCCTTACATTTAGGTCTTTAATCCATTTTGAGCTTATTTTTTGTGTATGGTGTTAGGGAGTGATCTAATTTCATACTTTTACACTTACCTGTCCAGTTTTCCCAGCACCACTTATTGAAGAGGCTGTCTTTTCTCCACTGTATATGCTTGCCTCCTTTATCAAAGATAACGTGACCACATGTGCGTGGGTTTATCTCTGGGCTTTCTATCCTGTTCCATTGGTCTATGTTTCTGTTTTTGTGCCAGTACCATACTGTCTTGATTACTGTAGCTTTGTAGTATAGTCTGAAGTCAGGGAGCCTGATTCCTCCAGCTCTATTTTTCGTTCTCAAGATTGCTTTGGCTATTCGGGGTCTTTTGTGTTTCCATACAAATTGTGAATTTTTTTGTTCTAGTTCTGTGAAAAATGCCAGTGGTAGATTGATAGGGATTGCATTGAATCTGTAGATTGCTTTGGGTAATAGAGTCATTTTCACAATGTTGATTCTTCCAATCCAAGAACATGGTATATCTCTCCATCTATTTGTATCATCTTTAATTTCTTTCATCAGTGTCTTATAATTTTCTGCATACAGGTCTTTTGTCTCCGTAGGTAGGTTTATTCCTAGATATTTTATTCTTTTTGTTGCAATGGTAAATGGGAGTGTTTTCTTATTTTCACTTTCAGATTTTTCATCATTATTGTATAGGAATGCAAGAGATTTCTGTGCATTAATTTTGTATCCTGCTACTTTACCAAATTCATTGATTAGCTCTAGGAGTTTTCTGGTAACATCTTTAGGATTCTCTATGTATAGTATCATGTCATCTGCAAACAGTGACAGCTTTATTTCTTCTTTTCTGATTTGGATTCCATTTATTTCTTTTTCTTCTCTGATTGCTGTCGCTAAAACTTCTAAAACTATGTTGAATAATAGTGGTGATAGTGGGCAACCTTGTCTTGTTCCTGATCTTAGTGGAAATGGTTTCAGTTTTTCACCATTGAGGACGATGTTGGCTGTGGGTTTGTCATATATGGCCTTTATTATGTTGAGGAAAGTTCCCTCTATGCCTACTTTCTGCAGAGCTTTTATCATAAATGGGTGTTGAATTTTGTCGAAAGCTTTCTCTGTATCGATTGAGATGATCATATGGTTTTTCTCCTTCAATTTGTTAACATGGTGTATCACGTTGATTGATTTGCGTATATTGAGGAATCCTTGCATCCCTGGGATAAATCCCACTTGGTCATGGTGTATGATCCTTTTAATGTGCTGTTGGATTCTGTTTGCTAGTATTTTGTTGAGGATTTTTGCATCTATGTTCATCAGTGATATTGGCCTGTAGTCTTCTTTCTTTGTGACTCTTTGTCTGGTTTTGGTATCAGGGTGATGGTGGCCCTCTAGAATGAGTTTGGGAGTGATCCTCCCTCTGCAATATTTTGGAAGAGTTTGAGAAGGATAGGTGTTAGCTCTTCTCTAAATGTTTGATAGAATTCGCCCATGAAGCCATCTGGTCCTGGGCTTTTGTCTGTTGGAAGATTTTTAATCACAGTTTCAATTTCAGTGCTTGTGATTGGTCTGTTCATATTTTCTGTTTCTTCCTGGTTCAATCTCGGCATGTTGTGCATTTCTAAGAATTTGTCCATTTCTTCCAGGTTATCCATTTTATTGGCATAGAGTTGCTTGTAGTAATCTCTCATGATCTTTTGTATTTCTGCAGTGTCAGTGGTTACTTCTCCTTTTTCATTTCTAATTCTATTGATCTGAGTCTTCTCCCTTTTTTTCTTGATGAGTCTGGCTAATGGGTTATCAATTTTGTTTATCTTCTCAAAGAACCAGCTTTTAGTTTTGTTGATATTTGGTATTGTTTCCTTCATTTCTTTTTCATTTATTTCTGATCTGATCTTTATGATTTCTTTCCTTCTGCTAACTTTGGTGTTTTTTTGTTCTTCTTTCTCTAATTGCTTTAGGTGCAAGGTTAGGTTGTTTATTTGAGATGTTTCCTGTTTCTTGAGGTAGGCTTGTATTGGTATAAACTTCCCTCTTAGAACTGCTTTTGCTGCCTCCCATAGGTTTGGGGTCATCGTTTCTCCATTGTCATTTGTTTCTAGGTATTTTTTGATTTCCCCTTTGATTTCTTCAGTGATCACTTCGTTATTAAGTAGTGTATTGTGTAGCCTCCATGTGTTTGTATTTTTTAGAGATCTTTTCCTGTAATTGATAGCTAGTCTCATACCGTTGTGGTCGGAAAAGATACTTGATACGATTTCAATTTTCTTAAATTTACCAAGGCTTGATTTGTGACCCAAGATATGATCTATCCTGGAGAATGTTCCATGAGCACTTGAGAAAAATGTGTATTCTGTTGTTTTTGGGTGGAATGTCCTATAAATATCAATTAAGTCCATCTTGTTTAATGTATCATTTAAAGCTTGTGTTTCCTTATTTATTTTCATTTAGGATGATCTGTCCATTGGTGAAAGTGGGGTGTTAAAGTCCCCTACTATGATTGTGTTACTGTCGATTTCCCCTTTTATGGCTGTTAGTATTTGCCTTATGTGTTGAGGTACTCCTATGTTGGGTGCATAAATTTACAATTGTTATATCTTCTTCTTGAATCGATCCCTTGATCATTATATAGTGTCCTTCTTTGTCTCTTGTAATAGTCTTTATTTTAAAGTCTATTTTGTCTGATATGAGAATTGCTACTCCAGCTTTCTTTTGATTTCCATTTGCATGGAATATCTTTTTCCATCCCCTCACTTTCAGTCTGTATGTGTCCCTAGGTCTGAAGTGGGTCTCTTGTAGACAGCATATATATGGGTCTTGTTTTTGTATCCATTCAGCCAGTCTGTGTCTTTTGGTGGGAGCATTTAATCCGTTTACATTTAAGGTAATTATCGATATGTATGTTCCTATTCCCATTTTCTTAAATGTTTTCGGTTTGTTATTGTAGGTGTTTTCCTTCTCTTGTGTTTCCTGCCTAAAGAAGTTCCTTTAGCATTTGTTGTAAAGCTGGTTTGGTGGTGCTGAACTCTCTCAGCTTTTGCTTGTCTGTAAAGGTTTTAATTTCTCCATCAAATCTGAATGAGATCCTTGCTGGGTAGAGTAATCTTGATTGTAGGTTTTTCCCTTTCATCACTTTAAATATGTCCTGCCACTCCCTTCTGGCTTGCAGAGTTTCTGCTGAAAGAACAGCTGTTAACCTTATGGGGATTCTCTTGTATGTTATTTGTTGCTTTTCCTTTGCTGCTTTTAGTATTTTTTCTTTGTATTTAATCTCTGATAGTTTGATTAATATCTGTCTTGGCGTGTTTCTCCTTGGATGTGTCCTGTATGGGACTCTCTGCACTTCCTGGACTTGATTGACTATTTCCTTTCCCATATTAGGGAAGTTTTCAACTATAATCTCTTCAAATATTTTCTCAGTCCCTGTCTTTTTCTCTTCTCCTTCTGGGACCCCTATAATTCGAATGTTGGTGCATTTAATGTTGTCCCAGAGGTCTCTGAGACTGTCCTCAGTTCTTTTCATTCTTTTTTCTTTATTCTGCTCTGCAGTAGTTATTTCCACTATTTTATCTTCCAGGTCACTTATCCGTTCTTCTGCCTCAGTTATTCTGCTATTGTTCCCATCTAGAGTATTTTTAATTTCATTGATTGTGTTTTTCCTCATTGCTTGGTTCCTCTTTAGTTCTTCTAGGTCCTTGTTAAATGTTTCTTGCATTTTGTCTATTCTATTCCCAAGATTTTGGATCATCTTTACTATCATTATTCTGAATTCTTTTTCAGGTAGACTGCCTATTTCCTCTTCATTTGTTTGGTCTGGTGTGTTTTTACCTTGTTCCTTCATCTGCTGTGTGTTTTTCTGTCTTCTCATTTTGCTTATCTTACTGTGTTTGGGGTCTCCTTTTCACGGGCTGCACGTTCGTAGTTCCTGTTGTTTTTGGTGTCTGTCCCCAGTGGCTAAGGTTGGTTCAGTGGGTTATGTAGGCTTCCTGGTGGAGGGGACTAGTGCCTGTGTTCTGGTGGATGAGGCTGGATCTTGTCTTTCTGGTGGGCACGTCCACGTCTGGTGGTGTGTTTTGGGGTGTCTGTGGCCTTATTATGATTTTAGGCAGCCTCTCTGCTAATGGATGGGGCTGTGTTCCTGTCTTGCTAGTTGTTTAGCATAGGGTGTTCCAGCACCATAGCTTGCTGGTCGTTGAGTGAAGCTGGGTCTTGGTGTTGAGATGGAGATCTCTGAGAGATTTTTGCCGTTTTGTATTACATGGAGCTGGGAGGTCTTTTGTGGACCAGTGTCCTGACGGTGGCTCTCCCACCTCAGAGGCACAGCTGTGCAGCCTGGCTGGAGCACCAAGAACCTTTCCTCCACATGGCTCAGAATAAAAGGGAGAAACAATAGAAAGAAAGAGGATAAAATAAAATACAATACAATAAAGTAAAATAAAATAAAATAAAGCTATTAAAATAAAAAATAAGAAAAAAATTATTAAGAAAAAATATATTAAGAAAAAATTTTTTTAAATTAAGATAAAAAATAAGAACAAATTATTAAGAAAAAATTTATTAAGAGAAAAAAATTTTTTAATTTTTTAAAATAAAAAATAAATTTTTTTTTTTAATTTTTTAAAATAAAAAATAAGAGAAACATTATTAAGAAAAATTTATTAAGAAAAAAATATTTTTAAGTATAAAAAAAAAAAAAAAAAAGGACGGACCAAACCCTAGGACAAATGGTGAAAGCAAAGCTATACAGACAAATTCTCACACAGAAGCAAACACATACACACTCACAAAAAGAGGAAAAGGGGAAAAAATAGTACATCCTGCTCCCAAAATCTACCTCCTCAATTTGGGATGATTTGTTGTCTATTCAGGTATTCAACAGATGCAGGTACATCAAGTTGATTGTGGAGATTTAATCTGCTGCTCCTGAGGCTGCTGGGAGAGATTTCCCTTTCTCTTCGTTCGTACAGCTCCCAGGGTTCAGCTTTGGATTTGGACCCGCCTCTGCGTGTAGGTCGCCTGAGGGCGGTCTGTTCTTCGCCCAGACAGGACGGGGTTCAAGGAACAGCTGCTTCGGGGGCTCTGGCTCACTCAGGCTGGGGGGAGGGAGGGGTACGGATGCGGGGCGAGCCTGCGGCGGCAGAGGCCGGCGTGACGTTGCAGCAGCCCGAGGCGCGCCGTGCGTTCTCCCCGGGGAAGTTGTCCCTGGGTCACGGGAGCCTGGCCGTGGCGGGCTGCACAGGCTCCCGGGAGGGGCGGTGTGGAGAGTGACCTGTGCTCGCACACAGGCTTCTTGGTGGCAGCAGCAGCAGCCTTAGCGTCCCATGCCCGTCTCTGGGGTCCGCGCTGATGGCCGCGGCTCGCGCGCGTCTCTGGAGCTCGTTTAGGCGGCGCTCTGAATCCCCTCTCCTCGCACACCAGGAAACAAAGAGGTAAGAAAAAGTCTCTTGCCTCTTCGGCAGCTGCAGACTTTTCCCGGTCTCCCTCCCTGCCAGCTGTGGTGCACTAACCCCTTCAGGCTGTGTTCACGCCGCCAACCCCAGTCCTCTCCCTGCGATCCGACCGAAGCCGGAGCCTCAGCTCCCAGCCCCGCCCGCCCCGGCGGGGGAGCAGACACGCCTCTCGGGCTGCCGAGTGCTTCTCGGCACCGAGCCTCTGTGCGGGAATCTCCGCTTTGCCCTCCGCACCCCTGTGGCTGCGCTCTCCTCCGTGGCTCTGAAGCTCCCCCCCTCCGCCACCCGCAGTCTCCACCCGAGAAGGGGCTCCTAGTGTGTGGACACCTTTCCTCCTTCACGGCTCCCTCCCACTGGTGCAGGTCCCGTCCCTATTCTTTTGTCTCTGTTATTTCTTTTTCCTTTTGCCCTACCCAGGTACGTGGGGAGTTTCTTGCCTTTTGGGAGGTCTGACGTCTTCTGCCAGCGTTCAGTGGGTGTTCTGTAGGAGCAGTTCCACGTGTAGATGTATTTCTGATGTATCTGTGGGGAGGAAGGTGATCTCCGTGTCTTACTCTTCCACCATCTTGCCTCGAGGTTCGCGTAATAATTCTTAAATCTTGCCTGGAGACATCAGTACAGGTGAAAGTTGTATTAACTATGGGTTGTGAAATCAACGATGTGAAAATTAGATCTTTTTCTCAAAGTCCAAATAAGTTAAATTTTATTGAGAAGTACACATGACTTCAGTGTTTGAGAATCTGAATTTAAAAAATAGACAAAATGTAATAGTGAGTGCCAAAAGTATTTAAAGCATGGTAACCAGTGGTCTTGATAATGTGTTCCACAGGCATCTAGAATAGCCTTCTCCTAGGGTTTAGCTGTGACAAGAACAATGCTCCCTTTAGTAGGATGTCTGGTGTTCCCTACCTCCACAATCACAGAAAGTATTACCATTCAACGTGTCGAACTTGCTACTTAAAAAAAAATTACTACACACATCTTAAACCTCTAAGTAACTGGGTTGAGTTTTATTTTTGTGATGTCATGTTTTGTAAGACTCTCACTAATCAAGTTGTGTTGATTTTGCCCCCAGACAGCTGGAAAAGGCCAGTGAGTGTGACCCCCAGAATCCTTCCTTCCTTTTGGTGTATCACGTGTGATCATCAGGGCCTATATTATTGGGACCCCTCTTTGTTTCACTGGCCACTGAGATGCAGGAGATGCAGATCCCACCCTCTCATGCTGAGACTGGGAGCAGCTTCCTGTCTAGCCTGTAACCCTTGCCCACCAGCCCAACTGCAAAGAGAGCCGTGCAGCTCCCTCTCCTTCCCAAACTTTCCAAATGCCTTTTGAGAAGTCTTGGATTCAAAACTATGCTTGATGTCCATCTTACCTCAGATTCTCTTGGGTACAAACACCATGGTGGACACACAGCAGATTTTAACTTTGACCCTTCACATCACGGGGCCTGGTCCCGACCTTGACCAGCGGGCTGTAATTAGCTTATCTTCTCTTAGATGCCCCACTGCTGATGCAGAAGCCTGCCCAGATATTGTAGAAGTCAGCTCCATGATATCGGATGTCATGATGAAGTATGTAGACAATTTATGCCATCTCAGCTGGCCTTGGAGAAGAAGTTGGAAGGAGAGTGGAGGTCCACACAGAGTATTTTATGGAAGTTAACCAGAACGCACCCACGTGTCAGCGCAAGCTGGCTCTGCGATCTCAGGTAAGTGGGAATCTTTCAGTCTCTTCGGCATGTATTCTGATGGGCTGTCTGAAGTTGTTCATGATTGTCTTAAGGAAAATTCATCTTAAGTTAGAAAAATATTAATTGCTACATGTAATATTTCACCACTGTATAGGTACATATTTGCATCCATTTTGATATCTTAAAATTAAGTCAATATAACTGGTGCTCCAAAGGACTAACCCACAATTTATTGTCTATAACAAAACCAGAGGTATCAATAAGATCTCTTAGAAATTATTTAAGTTTATAATATGATCGTTGCATAAATAGCAGTGAATTGTGTAATTGCTTTCATTACTATCTGTGGTGGTAATAATGTTATCATGCTTCAAATCAGAATATGTGCTTTTATTGCCAGTAACCTCTAAATTATTCTGATATTTAACGCTATTTTGAGCATAGCTAAAGCTACAAATTTCCACATGTGCAAGTGATGGTATTGGTGATGCTCTTGTTGCTATGCCTTATCTCCCTTCCTGTGTGCCCTTGTTGTATCATGGCCCATAACTCATCCTTCAGTCATGCCCTGGGCTTCCCCAAAGCAGGGATCTAGTAACAGGGTTATAATGCCCATTCTTGATCAGGGTGCCTGGTCATTAAATTCCTTTCCAGGATCCTAAGGACCTGCTCTGCCTCAGCTGGGAAAATTATATAAGAATTTGGTCTCAAAGAAGAGCCATTCTGATATCTTGAATAGCAAACTACTATTTTTTTAGAAGGAAAGCACTACTGTTTGGTGGGTTTATCTTGACATACTTGGAATCCAGAAATTAAAGATTCAATATAGTTTTATTTGGGGGAGAACTCTATTATCTTTATTGCCTTAAATGCTGAGCCCAGCTGTAATTTCACAGAACAATCCATGATGATATCTAAGGCCCAGGTTTATGTCTAGGAGCATATAACTTGGAGTTACAGCTTTTGCAGAGCTCAGTTAAATGTTATACAAGGGGAGTCAGAGTGCACATTGCTTGGTATTGTAGTATCAGACTCTGTAAAAACTAGGCGACAATGAGAAACACATCATTCTCTGGATCTCATGTTGCATTCAGAGTATAGTACTCCCAGTAAACTCAAATGCAAGAGACTTAGCTATTTCTATATCTTAAGTATTTGGGGTTTTTCTATTAGGTTCTGCACTGCAAAGCTACTTAGCCAATTTCCAGTTGGATATAAGAGAAGTGATTTGTATTAGATTCACGTAGCTGATGTGGGAGTGGGTAGAGTTAATCTAAAATCGAATAACAGAAACCCTCTTATCTTTAGCAAAACACCTTGAGAAGGACCTATTTAGTTATTTATTCTTCTCAGCTTTTGAAAAAAAACCTCTTTATTGTGAAAAATTTCATACATTTACAGAAGTAAAGAGAAATGCTTTATGTACCCACCCCCAGCTCCAAAAATTTGGTACTCTGGACCAATCGTTTATCATTGCTATCCCTAGATTATTTTGAAACAGATGCAAAGTTCCATACCATTTTATCCATCAATATTTCCATATGTGTTTGCAGGGACATTTTAACTGGAGAAATCTAGCTCCCAGGCCACGAGGGTGAGATCTACAGTCATGGAGGGATTTTTGAGGTTCTAGAGGTTTTGTATTCATCTGTAAATTAGGGGGGAAATATTACCTATTGCAGAGGGCACTAGAATTAAATAAGTTAATGTGTTTAAATATACTGTGAAAATTTAAAAATGACATAAACTATAAGATAGCATCAATTTATAAAATGAGCAGTGCCTATGTTAGAAGAATAGTTTGTTGATGCAACTTGTTAATTTAGTGCTAACTGGCCCATTAGTACTAAATCTGCGTATGCTATTCATGCAGTTTAAAAATATTTCTTGAGCACTAGCTACTGGCCAGCCACAATGCCTCATGGAGTGTTCATCTTATAGGGACCCTAGAGAACTACTTTGCTTCAAAGCAAAATTTATACTCCTATTTTAAGGAGCCCTAAAATACCTTCTTCTCTTGCACTATTTTAGGCATACCGATAATTTTTTCATTTCAAGATTAATGAAACGTTTTCTAAGAGGAAAAATTGCAGCTTTATTAAAGAACTGAGAAGGAAATATGATTATATTTTATCAAAGGACAACATGTAGTTAATTAGCATTATTTTAACCGGGTACCAATTATTACTTTTTATAACTTACATTTGCACCATTGCTGGTGAAAAAGTTATAGGTATTAAATTTGATGTTTCTTTTTTTCTTAAGCAGTGTTATGGTATTATGATTGTTTTCTTTCAAATAGAGTGGAATGTTTTCCCAGAGCAGTTCATATCAACAGTACAAGCACATAATCCAATGATGAATAATAGTCAAAGGAAAGAAGTTAATGGATTCAGTAGAACTGTATAAATTCCCAGTACCAATAAGGAGATCCATTAGTGGGTAAGCAAACAATTGATAAGAAACATTAAGGGCTCCTGTCTCATAGAACATATGCTATTTATTTTCACATGTTAGCTTATTCTTAATAATGGCAATTTGCATAACAGGCTAGTAAAGAAATAAAATTGATACATATTTCAAGAGGACAGAGAAGTCTTCACTCATAAAGTTCACGCCTGTGTACTCTGGTTTATCATATATGAAAGTGAAACAAGACTTTTATTTTGCAGGATGTTAAGCTTTCTAATTTTTATAATTCAAAATGAGAGATAATAAGGAGAGCACAGAATCAAACTGACAAGAAGTAAGCAGAGAAAAATGAGGTACAATTTTTACTTAAATGTGTAGTAATAAAAGGCTATTGTAATATAGAGGATATTGTGGCATTTTAATAATCAAAATCATAATTGGTGTTTCGACACTGTACACAACATGTTAAACTCAACATAATTATCTTTTGGATATTATCTTATATCCCAGACAGCAAAATTTGTTACAGACATTTCTAAAGGGCGTGCTACTTAGACTTCACCAACAAATATAAGGATGAGTGTTTAAAATAAAAAATCCAGCCTGGAAAAATCTGGCTAATCAATGGAAAACTTCAGTGTCCTTCAGGTTATTGGGATTTTCTGAATCCAGCTTTAGACTAATATTAATGAGGGTGAATAAAGCATATTTCTATGTGTACAAATGAAGCAGAGTTGAATGTTCCAGGGAGACTGGAGAGTACTTTTGAGAAAAGCATGTTCTTCCGTGTGAGATTCACAGGGATTAACCACTTCTGTTCCAATGATGTTAAGAGACTTATTCAAGGTCACCGAGTTAGTTAATGAACAGACCTAGGACTGAAACTAGGGTCTCCTGATTTACAATGCATATTTTTACTTACAATGCGTTATATTTTTATATATATATTTTGAAAAGTCTGGGATAGCAGGCTGATGCTAGATGGCAGATGTTTGTGAATGCCTAAGTTAAGGTGTTTGGATTCAATCCTGGGTAGTATGGACTAAAACCTTGAATTTCTCCAAAACAGCTACCAACTAACTACATTATCAAACTGAAGGCTAAGTCATCCTTATTGTTCATATCCCCTTCTTGATTTTTTTTTTTTTTTTTTTTTTTTTTTTTGCTGTGATTTCCACTATACTTCTCTGTCCTGGTTTCCATCTTACCTTTCGGAATAGTCTCTTATTTTTTTTCAACCCTGGCTTCTTAAATTTACATGTTTTGTTTCTCTTCTTGCTCTTCTCTTGAGTGAGACCCATCCAGCCCGGTGGTTTTTCATTTCATATGAACTTGCATAAAAATCAGTTGTACAAAATGGGAACTTTATTTTTATAATCATGTATCATTTTGTTTTGAACTCCTTTTCCTGCTGATGGCAGAAATTGTGAATGGAGTCATTATCACTTATATTAGTCTCTTTTGGCCTAAAAGTCTCTTTCCCATTTCAAGGGTTCACCTCTTCATTTCTTTCTCCCAAGATGGCAGCCGGGGGCAGGGGGAATCTTCAGCATCCCCACGCCACTGGAAGAGGGCCAGGGGCTCTGTACCCCCTTCTTCTATTGGCCTCTACTGACCCTTGGTGGGGTGAACCCATCTCTGTGGCTTTGGAGCACCTACCCTGGTGTTCGTGGGTTGAGCTGTCTTCTCTGTGCCCCCCCCCCCCACTTCCCATGCAGCGATGATGGCCTGGTGGTGAACTTGCTAGCTAGCACCACAGCCATCTTCTACATTCCCAGTAGGGTACAGGGAAGCTTTGAATTCCCATCCATCCACATACAGCCCGGGGGAACAACCTGGCAGTCAGGGGCACCACCAGCCCAGGTGCTTTCTTCATACTTTCCAACTATATTTCTATTCCATGTGCCAGTCATTCAATTATCCATTCAACAAATACTTAGTGAATACCTTCTAGGTGTCAGGCACTATTCTATGTGCTAGGCCACAGTGAACAAAACAGACAAGGAGTCTACCCTCACGAGCTTTATGTTAAATGCCCATACCAACCACAGAGTATATAGTGCCATTATGATCACAAAGCTTCTCTGAAGATTCTAGCTTTTTCTGGCTGGACCTGGTTTGTCCCCCTCAAATCCTCTGTGTGTTTCTACCCCACTCCTGGGGCTCAGCCATGCTGGAGTGGGTATGCAAAGGAAAAAAGCAAGGATGCTTGCACCTGTCTTCTCATCTTTTTCTTTCTAGCAGATGCCTTCTTTGAGTTTCAGAAAGACTCACCGGTTCCCCATCCACTTGCCAGAAATTGCCCTTCCATCACACACTTCTCTCTCCCTGGGTGTTCCTTACCCTTTGGTTTATAAGCCTCAGCCTCCTGGCATGGTCTCAATAGCATAAGGGCCATGGGAAGAGAAGTACACAACATTTTCTAAGACAACAAAATACATTGGGGTGTGTTTTACAACACGGTTTCCATACTCATATTCTGAAGACCTCCAAAGCTATCTGTCTGGTCTCAGCCTCTCCCGTGTGCCAGACCTAAATTTTGAACTGGATGTTTACCTGCATGTGTAACAGGTACCTCATAGTCAGCAACTCCCACAGTGGATGGCTTGAACCTAGTCACGTTCTACACCTCATCACCTAAAGTAGAACCTTGACATCTTCTTCAATTCACTCTCCCTCAAACCCTACATCCATTTCACTAGCAAACTTTTACCAATTCTACCTTTGAAATGTCTGACAAATCCATCTTATTTCCGTTCTCATTCTCATTATCTCATGAGATATTATCTCATTATCTCATTCTCATTATTTTATTATCTCATTACAGTATCTACCTTTCTTGCTTCTAGTCTCTTCCCCACCCCTAGCAGTGATTGATGGTACCACTTCTGTACTGTCCAAAAGGGATCGATAGGAAATGGGTGTGTGTGTTGAGGGGTGCCATTTTGTTTATCACAATGACCTTGAATGCTACTGACACATAAGGGGCAGCAGCTAGGGATGCTTATACTACGCCATGTGCAGGACAGTCCTACCCAAAATGTGTGAAGCAAAGCCAATAGAAGATGCATATTCAGAGATTTATCGTGAGGAATTGGCTTATATGACAGGGGGGGCTAGCTCGGCAGGTCAGAAATTCCTAGGGAAGGCTGAAACTGTGGGGACAGGATGAGACTGCTGTCCATGGATATAATTTCTTTTTCAACTCCGAGAAGCATCAGCTCTGCTTTGAGGACCTTCCAAAAGATTGAATCCATTCCACTCAGTTTTCTAACATCTCCCTCTCTCCCTATGTGACCACAAATATCATCTTTCAAAAAATTACATCTGATCTGGATAAATTAAGTGTTTGTATAGTGAGTCCTAGAAATTTATTCTAAGCGTTTGTTGAAATAAAAAAGAAAGATTTCTATGATAATCTGATATTGTCACACTATTGAAACGTGGCACAAATAATCATCATCTTAAATTCCATCTACTTTGGGGGCCCAGGCAGCTAGTAGAGTACTTATCAGCAAAGATTGTTTTCTAAATTCACAAGCCCTTCATAATAATTTTATAATTTTTAAATTAATTTTTATTGGAGTATAGTTGCTTTACAATGTTGTGTTAGTTTCTACTGTACGGCAAAGTGAATCAGCTATACATATATATATATATATATATATATATATATCCCCTCTTTTTTGGATTTCCTAATTTTATAATTTTTTAACTTTTAGAATTCTTATTGTAGTTTTATGATACGTTTAATATAGGTTCTTAGCAAACTTTATTCACAGGCATTTGGTATTTTTTCTTAAATTTTCACATATCTTTAAAGTTAACCACTTAAGAATTGAGCAAATATGTAAGCACCTGATTCTCATTTTCTTAGTGCAAATTTTTAAAAATGTTTTATCTGAGTTGCTTTACTTTTATTATACCATATGTCATGTAAAATTGCTGAGCATGCCACTGAAGGCTTGGGTCTGCAGGTCTCTGCTAAGAGATTAAATTAAGCCATGTAGAAAATGATATATTTTAAAAGGACAATATTTTTGTAAACATCTTTTCTTTTATTGTCTGGTTAATTGTTGCCTGAATTTCCCCCAAGTCTGTGAAAATGCAACAAGTAATGATGTAGGGAAAGAAATATCAGGAAAAATAATGACTTGTTTTGGAAATGTTCTATACTTGTTATGTTTTCAGAAAATAAAGCAAGGCTTTATAACCTCCCACACAGATATATATACAATTCTCACATCCATGCTACACCCCCCTTTTATTGAGATATAATTTATATACAGTAAAATGTGCAATCCCCTGCCTATGGACAGATTTAATATTTCTGTCATTATAGATTACTTTTGCCTATTTTTTGTCTTCACGTAAATCCAACAATATGTACTACTCTTCAGCATCTGGCTTCTTTCACGTGATATAACATCTCTGAGATTCATTTATGTTGTTGTTGTGAATATCAATAATTTGTTTATCCTGCTAGGTAATATTACATCATATAACTGTATCCCAATTTGTTTATTTTCCTGTTGATGAACACTTACGTTGTTTTCAGATTTGGGCTTTTATAATAAGTAAGATTGGTATAAATTTTCTTCTATAAGTTTCTGGTGGATATATTTTTATTTCTCTTAGGTAAATACCTAGGAATAGAATTTCAGGGTCATAAGGTATTGTATGTTTAAAAGAAACTACCAAACAATTCTCCAAAATTTTACTGTTTAAAACATTCAGGAGCAATGTATGAGAGTTCCAATTGTTCCACACTCTTGCCAATTTGGTATTGCCAGTCTTTTTTTTATTTTAGCCTTTGTAGTGGGTGTAAAAGTGTATTTCTTTGAGGATTTTTGTTGTTGTTGTTGTTGTTTTGCATTCCCTTTATAACCATGGATATTGAACGCCTTTACATGTGCTTATTAGCCATTTATATATCTAGTTGTATGTGAATGAAGTATCTGTTCAAATCTTTTCCTCATTATTTTATTGAATTATTTGTCTGTTTTTGTTGATGTGTAGGAGTTCTTTACATGTCCCAGATATGAATTTGTTGTCAAACATACATATTGAAAATATTTTCCCCAGTCTATGACTTGATTATTGATTTTATTAATGGTATTTTTTTGATGAACAGAGACTTTTAATTTTGTTAAAGTCCAATTAATTTTGTTAGTTTTTGTTGTTGTTAGTGCTTTTTACATCGTATTAAAGAAATTGTTGCTTACTCCAAGGTTGCAAAAATAGGCTCTTTTTAAAAAAATGAATTATTTATGGCTATAGCTTTTATGTTTAGTCTATGATCCATTTTGATTTAATTTTATACATAGAATAATAAAGAGGGTATCCATGTGGGTATCAAGCTTTTCCAGCATCATTTCTTAAAAGGTCTAATCTTTTTACATTGATTTTACTAGGCACCTTTGTTGAAAATAATTTGACAGTATATGTGTGGATCTGTTTCTGAACTCTATTCTGTTCCATTGATCTATATGTCTATTCTTAGGCCAATTCTACGCTGTCTTGATCATTGTAGCTTTGTAATACATCTTGAAATTAGATTGTGTAAGTCCTCCCATTCTGTTTTTCTTTGTCAAGATTGATTTAGCTCTTTGAGGCCTGTTGTATTTCCTTATTAACTTTAGAATCCATTTGACAATTTCTTTGAAAAATCATGCTATAATTTTGATTTCTGCCCTTTGTTTTAACATGGAGAATATCTTTTCAACACTTTGAATAATCAGTCTCTTATTTCATTTATTCAACACAATTTATTGAGCATCTATTCTCTTCTGGAGACTATTCTAGTTTAATGCTATAACAGTGAACAAAACAGCTGACAACCCCTACCTTCATAGTGAGGGGAGACATATAATAGATACATAAAATGTACTTAAGTGCTATGGACAAAAATATAAAAAGGCAAGATAATAGAAAGTAATTGGTAGATATGGAGAGACAGGCTATTTTACATAGAAATGTCAAAATGGAAAGGGAAAGCCTCTGTAATTATGTGACATTTGAGCAGAAACCTGAATGCATTAAAGGGGCAAGTCATGCAGATACCTGGAGGCACAGCATTGATGGCAGAAGGAACAGCAAATTCAAGGCTCCTGAGGTGGAGCACACATGACAGGCCCAGGGAGTGGGCGAGGAGGCCTCTGTGGCTCCAGTGCAGTGAAGCAGGAGAGACAGCAGGAGATGAGGAGGCCATCCGTCATGGTATAGACAAGGGATGTGAGTTTAGAGAAAGGAGGTGACATTATGTTTTAAAAAGGTACATCTGGCTGCAGTTTAGCAATAGCTTGCCAAAAGCCAGGAGCAGAAGTAGTGAGATTGGTTAAGAGAAGATTGCAGTGGACCAGGCAAAAGATGATAGTAATTTTTAAATTTTTTCCTTCATTTTTTAATTCTTTTCCCGCGGACAATCAGTTAGATGTTTAGGTGTCATGTACGAAGTGTGCAGTTTAACAAGATTTAGACCTCGTGTAATTCTGAGTTAAAAATAGAAGAGTAAGTGTCGTTCAAATTTGTGGGGTTCATTTACAGTGTTCATGTCTAATTCCAGACTGTTTAATGCCTTAAGCATTGCTGGTTTCAGTTGCATTTCTTGTTTTTGAGCAATCCGAATTAGAATGTGTTAAAACTTGACTACTTGATGATTCTCTGTGTATTGTTTCTTCTATAAGCTGAGAGGAATTACCTGATTCTGGTGTCTTGAATTGCTTTTAGAAACATTAACATATACATTCAGTTATTTTCCTTTTTTATATGTAGTCTTCAAACAAAATGATGGTCAGTAACTGTTGATGTACACCATATCTTCTGTATTTTTAATGTTTTGCTTTCAGATTATGATACTATTCTTCTCCTCATCTTTATTAATATCATTGCTTCTTGAAAACTTGTCTTTGAATTAGTAATACTAATAGAGAACCCACTGTGGATACTAGGTTAATTATGGGATGGCAGTGAAACATTATCAAGTATGGTAAATTTGATACTCAAATTTTAGATCTAATTGTAATAATTCACTCTCTAATTTCTTTAATTTAGTGACAGTTCATTAATATGTTCTTGTGCTTTTAAGAAGTTCTAATTAAGAAAGTATCATGATAATAGTGAGATCATAATTATATGTATTTAATTATAGTAAAGCAAAATATTTAGCTTTGTATAATTATTTTCAAGTTCAAAGCAAAATAACCCTTAACATCTAAACTTGAAGAGGACATTTTCCTTCATTATATAATATTTATAGATTCAGCTATTTTCAGGGCTCCAGACACCAGTTTTTCTGGTTTAATTTGAACATATTGCTCTTTTCCTTGATAAGTGAGGCACAGGAGAAGGAGCATGTTTTAGGGTTTCATAAATAAAATTAGGCAATGATATAATTCAAATGACTTTGGAACTAACAGATCTCCATCTACATAGTGAACAAACTGCTCCATGCTTGCTTCATCTGCGCACGAGTCCATAGTGACAAAGCCAGTTTCCCAGAGTGGCCCCTTCAGCCATCTGACCACACTGGCTGGTTTTTTTAATACCTTGAAATTGAGGGACTAAGTTTATGTACAATAATATGCAGTCAGTGATCTGTCTCCTACTTTGAATTTTCTTTGTGCTATCATTCATGAAAAGCATGGAATGTGGTTTGCCACTGAGAAGCAATCACCTCTGTGAGATGAACTTCCATCCAGCACCGGAGAGCCCTAAATGTATGTATTTAAGGTCACGGTTATTAACAAAGTGCATGGAAGAAACTAGGTAAAGCTATAACTGAAATAGAATATGAATATTTCAGAACACAGAAGAAATAGTGCATTGTTCGTGGTTCTAAAGGAAAGCTTCCGCAAGATGTAACTGGTGTTATGCTTTATATTTGTTTCTTGCTTTTCTTTCTCTCTCTTCCTATAAAACTAACATTCTGGGCAATTAAAAAAAAACTACACTAGTCTTAATAAAATGGGCTCTCTTAATTCTTTCCCTACTGTCTCAGTTAATTTGGGCAGTGTCAGTCTGTTACTGTTAGAATTACTATTTAACTGAAAATGTATTATGATCTGCTGCACACATTAAAAAAATGACATTATAATGAGCAAAACCGAGCTAAACATAATTGTGCCAGCATTGGGACAGGAAGTGTCTCCTATAATGGTGATGATTCCCATATCAGTGATAATTTTCTTGTCTGGTTTGCACTGTCTTCTCCTTGCTGCCATATTGATGCACAGAATGTGTCCATCCTTCTTAGGAGATGCAGATGTGAGTTAACTCCTTCTCCTACTCCTAGAAAAATCTTAAGTAGTTAGAAAGTAAAAACTGATGACAGCAGCCAGATTCCATTGTTCAAGCTGCACGTTTCCCTCCCAACTCCCTTTAAGAGGTTTGTGTATTTGCTGGAGGCACCTTTTGAAAACATCGTAATGGCCTCAACCCTCAGATGAAGAAAGGCTCTCAAGCTAAAAGAATAGAAAGGGTCACAGGAGGAGAAAGCCTTAAATTGAATGGGGTTTTTTTCAGATTTTAATTTTTTTTTATTCCAGGTGTCCTAAACTAGATAGCCAGTTGAATTCCTTAAATATAACAATGTGTCACTTTCTAGAATCATCATGATGAGCAGAAATAACCCACAATGACTTATTTTACAATTATATTCTTGAAATTTCCATTGAAACACCAAGGGAAGATTGAAATTTGTTTAAATCAAGGAGTCATTTTCTGTTTTTAAAAATTTTTTTTTTTTTTTTATAGAGAGAAAGTCTTTTTATTTATTTATTTATTTATTTATTTATTTATTTATTTATTTATTTATTTATGGCTGTGTTGGGTCTTCGTTTCTGTGCGAGGGCTTTCTCTAGTTGCGGCAAGCGGGGACCACTCTTCATCGCGGTGCGCGGGCCTCTCACTATCGCGGCCTCTCTTGTTGCGGAGCACAGGCTCCAGACGCGCAGGCTCAGTAATTGTGGCTCATGGGCCTAGCTGCTCCGCGGCATGTGGGATCCTCCCAGACCAGGGCTCGAACCCGTGTCCCCTGCATTGGCAGGCAGATTCCCAACCACTGCGCCACCAGGGAAGCCCCTAAAAATTTTTTTTTTAATTTATTTATTTTTGACTGCGTTGGGTCTTCATTGCAGTGTGTGGGCTTCTCATTGCGATGGCTTCTCTTGTTATGGATCATGGGTTCTAGGTGCGTGAACTTCAGCAGTTGTGGTGCTCGGGCTTCAGTAGTTGTGGCGCACAGGCTTAGTTGCTCCGTGGCATGTGAGATCTTCCTGGACCAGGACTCGAACCCGTGTCTCCTGCATTGGCAGGTGGATTCTTAACCTCTGGACCACCAGGGAAGCCCCAAGGAGTCATTTTTTAAAGTACAGGACGGGTATTGGTAGTAGATAGACCTGGCTGCAGATGCTGCTTTTGACACCTACCAGCTATCTCTGTAATCTTGAGTTGGCTGCTTTTTCTCGAGCTAGTTGTGAGTGTTTAAGTACATTTCTAATGATCTCAGTTGAGAATAATTTAAGGGAGAAGGATCTGTGGGTTGGGACAGAAAAAGGAGGAGGTATGAAAGAGGTTGTGTGGGTTTCTGAGGAAAGGTTTGAGCCTCCAAAGGTGCTCGTAGGTTTGTATCAGGGCTGGGCATGGGCAGGACTGAGGCTGGTATTGGAAACCCCTTGTAAGAGCTTAGGCATTGGAAACATTTCTGAGAAGCACACATTCAGCTCTGCCAAGGGGTATCCAAAGCACTTCCAATTTCAGGTTCTAAGATAGCAGACCAGGGTGGACCCAAGAAGCAGGAATGAACAATTCTAAGGCATAGAAGCAGGAAGACATTGAACAGCTAATAGAGGACTAGACAAAGAAAATTAAAATGTTCCTTCAACTGCATGTTTGCTTCAACCGATAACTAAATCTGACTTACATTTAAGTGCCATCTAGTAAGTAGTAAGAGGCAGACAAAAACTAAGTTCATGGTGTCTTTTTATATATTGCTTTTAATGAATGCATACAGATCATGTGATGGTCTGTTTGAGTAACTTTCCTTGAGAATGTGAGAAGTTATTTTAAGAGTCAATGAGGTGTAATCCACACAAAATCAACTGCATTTATTGAAAGTGTGAAATTTGAGGTTTTGAGTATGTGTATCCCTGTGAAATCACAATTAAGGCAGTGAACACATCCATCCAAAAGTGTCCTGCTGCCCATTTGTGCCCCTTGCTTGTGCTACTCACGCCTCACCCCAGACAATCATTGATCTGCTTGCTGCACTGTAGATTGGTTTTAATTTTAAAACAATATAAATGGGGTTATATAGCACATACTCTCATATCTCTGACTTCTTTCAGTCAGCGTCATTATTTTGAGATCTGTCTATGTTGTTTTGTGTATCAATAGTTCATTCATTTTTATTGTTAAGTAGTTTTCTATTGTACTCCACAGGTTGTTTATCCATTCATCTGTTAATGAACATTTGAGTTCCCATATTTGGCTATTGAAAATATCAATAAAGCTGTGATGAATATCTGTGTCTGTATGGACACAGACTTTGTTTTCCTTTGGGGTAAATGCCTAGAAGTGCAACGGCTGGGTCATATGATAGGTGTATAATTAACTTTTGAAGAAACTGCCCAACTGTTTCCTAGAGCGGTTGTACCTTTCACATTCCCGGTTTGAGAGTTTTGAACTCTATGTGTGTATTGAGAGAGTTTGAAATGAATTATTGTATTTGTGGAAACCATCTTTGATTTGTGCATCTCCAAAGTCATAAGGAGTAAGAGGGAAAATTCAATTCACTTTTTGTGGTCAAACTCTCACAAAATATTCTACTTTGAAATAATCATATGATATGAATAGTCTTATTGTTAATGTTTGTTTGATGTTTTGTGCATATTGACAGACTTAGCCAAAATCTGGAATGTGTCAAGAAAAAAGCAATTAAAATTCAATAATTAATACTTTCTTTGAAATTTCCAACTTTAATCATTTTCAGTGATCTAAGTGATCTAGAATCCTCTGCCTGCATTACTACTTGCTGGGAGAGAATTACAAATGGGCTTGGCCTTTACCAGTTTCTGTCTAGGTTTTATAGTCTTACTCAGTTGATATATATGTCGATGGTTCTAATTCAGTATCATAGCATTTTATTTCAATTTACAAATAAATTATCCTGTAGAGTGGAATTTGGTAGTACACACAGGAGTTTCACTTTCTTTTTTTTTTTGAAAAGTACTGTTCAAACTACTCTTTTTTTTTTAAAATTATTTATTTATTTATTTATGGCTGTGTTGGTCTTCATTTCTGTGTGAGGGCTTTCTCCAGTTGTGGCAAGCGGGGGCCACTCTTCATCGCCGTGCGCGGGCCTCTCGCTATGGCGGCCTCTCTTGTTGCGGAGCACAGGCTCCAGACGCGCAGGCTCAGCAATTGTGGCTCACGGGCCCAGCTGCTCCGCGGCATGTGGGATCCTCCCAGACCAGGGCTCGAACCCGTGTCCCCTGCATTAGCAGGCAGATTCTCAACCACCGCACCACCAGGGAAGCCCGAGTTTCACTTTCTTTATCACATACACTCAAGTCCTAGTAAGCTTTGGTCACTGTATTATGACCTTCTTAAGAACATCCATTGATTCATCATTAATATTTATTACTGTTTGCTGGCACATACCAGTTATGTGGTGGACCAGTCAAACAGGTCCATCTCTGCATTCCGTAGGGCACAGTGTATTGCACATAGGGGCCAGTCCACAAATATTTCTCAATTAATAGATGAATGACTGTTATCTTAGCATAAATTCCGTATTTCTCACTGTAATGGGACTAAAATCTCACCTACTGTCTTGAACCTACAGCCTTTGCCATAGTCACAGCTTAAGGCCTCCACCCCTTTTTTTTGAGATCCCGTTGCTGAGGCAACAGGATTTTTCCATGCCTGCTTGCATCCTGTTGCCAAGGCAACAGGGTACAGTTGGCAGGCTGGTTTGAGACATTGGATGTTTGCCGTATCCTGCGGTATCCAGAGATACCTGTGGTTCACAACTTCTTTGATAAATCAGTGTGTGCATAATTGTATTCAAGGATGTGCACTTGACTCTAATCTTTGTGTATAAAGATGACTGTGGATGTTTGTGATCATCCAGTACCATACATGTTACTGGAAAGACCTTGTGTGATCTCAGGACCTAGGGATCTTGCGTCCCTTTAGCAGAAATCTTGGCTTATTTTGACTGGCTACTGTTCTCTATCCCCACTCCTTTTTCATAATCCATATCTACTTTCATTTAGATTGAATAAATGCTCTTGGTCACGGCTAGCCAGAATCAACCTGGCCTATCAGGCAATCTCACAATCAAGCGGTCTTACAAAAACAATTTACTGTCAGTAAGATCATTGTATTCCTTTTCTGTGACAGTTCTCCAATTTCCTGGCTAAATGCTTATTAGTTTCTAGCTGTTATTGGAGCATGAGTGGAGGGCCACAGGAGCACTATGCCACCTTCTTGCAGTGATACCAACTCTGTTAACATTATAGGTAGACAAAAAGTCCTTCTGGAGCAGGAGAAGGCAATCCTACATAATGTCCCTTATTCACACGGGACATGTTTATGAGTGTCACCACCTGAAAGAGACCTTCAAGCTGTAAAATGCTGGTGAGCTCAGATGGTGTGGTTGCATCACCTTAATGTGGTAAGCCCTGCCTCTCATTTCGTAAGATTAAATATTTCTTTTTATCAATTTTTTTGGTGATGGCCAATTAGATGTACAGCTCTTAGTCTTGGAGACAGGAATAAATAAAAGTGAAAGACTTCTGTTGGAGTTGAGGCAAGGACTCTGGAAATCATAGAATCAGTGAGTGCAGAGGCCATCTGGCCCAACACCTTCATTTTACCAGGAGGAATTCACCAGGATTTCTGAGGCTGTGGTGTGCTGAGTTCCATCAGGGATTCAGTTGGAAAGTTGGGTCTCCGTGTTGCTCCTTGTGTTGGAACAGAAGGACTCTCAGTCTTTCTGGTCACATCCTGTGAGCACTTGTGGTAGCTGAAGGAAATTATTATGATATTATCAAGGAATTGCTGATACACTTCAGGTTTATAACTGGTATCGCGGACTTGACCTAGACAGACCATGCTATAAGCCAACTATGTTGACTGGGAAAGGCAGGATCTCTCACCACTGGAGGAACTTAAGTGGGGGTCTCAACAGGTCTGTGTGTCCATCCTCATGTAACCTTTCCCAGCTTCAACATCAGCAGCTCTCTAGACACCCAGGTCCCCATCCTCAGGCTTATGGGCTCCTGAATGCCTTGAATCATTGACAAGCATCTACTGACTCTTGGTGTAATTCAGGTAGACTGAGCAAATTCAGGTCAGCATTCAGAAGCTGCCTCCTCGGCAGCCTGGCTGTGTCTGAGTGGACGCCCTTTTGGGTTCCTAAAGACTGAAGATGGGTGTGAGAAATGAGCACTTCAGTATGGGGACCATGGAGTCCCTTTTAAAACTCTGGAGACTGCCTTCTTGCTGAGAAATATTCAATTCAGATACCACATCTAGCTTTTCTGGATTCTTATCTGAGAATTTTAGGCAGGAAAGAAAATCCTGCCATGGTCTAAGCTGTGACATGTCTGTCTGGATAGTTTTGACTGGATTCTGGGATTGTATACAAAGTTAAAAGTAATTTTGATGGCTTCCTAAAATAACAAGAAAAGAGGGAAAGAAGTGAGAAAGTCTCAAAGTGAATCTCTCTACATGCTTGTATGTGGGGATCGCGGGCTCTTTGTGGTCAACATCATTTCTCTTCACTTATCTTCCTTTCCTGCAACTAAACTTGCCTCTGATGTGTATCCCAGTTGGATTCTTCTTTTGGTTTTATTCTTGCTCATTCCTTCAGTTTCAACTGGGGTGTGTTCATTAAGTGGTGGGATTGCTTTACACAAATATACACACAAATCCACAGGTACACACTTAAATATATGTATCTTCTTACCCCAGCCAGTATTAAAGAAACATAAAATAATTTTCTGGAATCTCACTGGCCAAGTCCAACCCCACAGAGGGTTGACACCACCAATTTTTTTTGAAAACTATATATTGAATGAAGACCAGCTGCCTGAATGATTAAAAATAAACAAGACTACCTATTCCAGAATTTCTCAAGCATTTTGGTCTCAGGACCCCTTTTCAAAATTATTGAGGACCCTCAAGACCTTTTGTTTATGTGAGATATAGCAATGTCTATCATATTAGAAATTAAAACTGAAAAACTTAAAAAGGTTTATTATCAGTGAGGAGGTATGAGACGCCATCTCTACGCATGAGGTGCTTAAAGAATAGTGCCTGTAGTCACTCTACTAGTATTTTTAAAATTAATGATATAACCTATAATAGAAAATCTGAAAAGAAAATATGTATAACTGAATCACTTTGCTTTACACCTGAAACTAACACAGTATTTTAAATCAACTATACTTCAATAAAAAAATATTAAAATGTCTAAGGGAAAATAGAAAAAAATAATGATAATACATCTAATACATATGAAGCAATAATGATACCTAACATTCATTTGAAACTTCCAATATGCCAAGATATGGCCTAAGAACTTTACATGTATTGTTAAATTTAATCTTCAAGACAATTATACAAGGTAGTGGATTAGTTTCTAGGGCTTCTCTTAGTAACGTAACACAAACTGAGTGGCTTTATACAATAGAAAGTTATTCTCTAAAAATTCTGGAGGCTGGAAGTCCAAATCAATGTGTTGGTAAAGCCAGGCTTTCTCTGAAGGCTCTGTTTCATACCTTTCTCTGAGCTTCCAGGGTTGCTGACAAACCTTGACATTCTTTAGTTTTTAGAAGCATCATTCCAATCTCTGTCTCCATCATTAAATGGCATTCTCTCTGTGTGTCCCTCTTCTTATAAGGACACCAGTCATACCAAATTTCGAGTCCATGATTTTGTTTCCAAATAAGGTCATATTCTCAGGTTCTCTCTTTGGCTGTGACTCTTCTTCCATTTTTAAAGGCCCTTTTTAATTACATTGGACCCATTTGAATAATAGAAAATAATCTCCCCAACTGAAAATCATTAACTTAATCACACCTGCAAAGTCCCTTTTGCCAAGTAAGATTCACAGATTTCAGGAATCAGGACTTGGGCTTCTTTGGAGCCATTGTTCTGCCCACCACAAACACCAGCAAGGACAGATCTATAGGGAGGGAACAATCTGCAAAGGTAAGACCTCACCGAGCAGAGAAGGTGTGGGTTAGGTCTTAAAGGTGGGGAGATTTCATGAGGTGGAGAGGACCCCAGCCAGGCTGTGCAGCATGAGTGAAGGCATGGCAGTTACAATGAGCCTGGCGTGAGCACCCGGGGCAGGAAGGGGATGGGTCTCACTGAAGAAAAGAGGTAAGAGTTGGAAAATGAGGGGGACCAAATCTGAGAAAAGGTTGGGATGGAGCCTCAACTATTCAACTAGGAAATTTAGAGCATAGTGCTTGCTTTTCCACAATTAACACTTCAGTATAATGTATGGGTGATCTTTGCTGGAAATTAGGAATGGATTAGGTACCCTTCTAAGATTCTATAACAGAGCTGCTTTTCTTTTTTTATTTTATTTTATTGGAGTATAGTTGATTTACAATGTTGTGTTAGTTCCAGGTGTACAGCAAAGTGATTCAGTTATACGTATACGTATATTCATTTTTTTTCCGATTCTTTTCTCATACAGAGGTTCTCCCACAAGAGTTAGAGTTCTGAGCCCCATGTCAGGCTCCCAAGCCTGGGGGTCTCACATCAGGAGGAGGAGCCCTCAAACCATTTGGCTTTGAAGGCCAGCAGGGTTTGAGTAAGAACTCCACAGGACTGGGGGAAACAGAGACTCTACTCTTGGAGGGGACACACAAGGCTTCACGTGCACTGGGACCCAGGGCAAAGCCGTGACTCCATATCAGCCTAGGCCAGACCTACCTAGGGGTCTTGGAGGGTCTCCTGGGGAGGAGGGGGTTGGGTGTGGCTCACTGAGGGGGCAAGGACACTGGTGGTGGAGGCCCCAGAGAATACTGATCGGCGTGAGCTCTCCCAGAGGTCACTATTTTGGCATCAAGACCCAGTCCCACTCAACAGGCTCCAGGCTCCAGAGCTGCTTTTCTGATTAGCATCTTTCTCACTTTGTCTTTCCTGATGCCTTTGCCTCTTTTCTTCTTCTTCTGTTTTTGTTTTTGTTTTTTTTTTTTTTTTTACTTTTATTTGCATTTAATTTTTGTGGCATTTATTCCCAGGCCATAAGTTTTTTATTTCTTCAGTTTCTTCTGGGATATCTTTTTCTTCTGGGCAACCTCCTCTTCTGCTTTAGGAACAATCTGTTCTTTTTCAGTAAGGATCATCTCAATGTGGCAGGGAGAGCTCATGCATGGGTTGATCCAGCCATGAGCTCTGTAAGTCCTGCGCCACATCTTGGGGGCTCTGTTCACCTGCATGTGCTCAATGACCAGAGAATCTACATCTAAGCCCTTAAGTTCAGCATTACTCTCTGCATTTTTGAGCATGTGAAGTAAAAATTCAGCACTCTTTTTGGGCCACCGACCCTGCATCCAGCCCCACTGTTTGGCCTGGGCACACCTACCAACTCCACCATTGTAATGATGGAATGGCACACATTGCTTCTAAAGTGACATCCTTCAGATACTTGCTGGGTTTTCAGATATGCATACCCTTAATGGCCTGGGCAGTTTCACGAGTGTTCTTAAAGTGAACACAAAGGTTTGAACCTCTTGACTTGCTTTGAGGTGTTCTGGGTTGAGCGAATAGTGGACCATTTTTAGAGGTCATCTCAGGCCACTTACTGGAAAAAAAAAAAAAGCTCTTTTCTTCTTTAATTGAGTTTTAGCTTTGTAGCAGACACCGTCAGCACCCCTCCCCCAAGTTCTTGTTTCTCACCCCCTTACCTTCCAACTGCCAGCGTTTACTTTGCCTGACATCTCTCTCTGACCCAAAACTCCCTTTGCACACCTGCCAGATGGTCGGACATTTGTGGACTTCACCACTCCCCCACTCCTCAGCAGCTCTCCCCAAATGACAGAGGGGGTAAGTATATATATTGTGGTTCCCTGGTACCCCTCAGCTGAGAAAACTCTGAAGCATGTGTCCTACACTGGCTCTCAGAACTCCTCAGCTGTGTAAGCTCCAGTTACCCTCAGGGGTAACTTGATTGACATTGAACCTTTGACTGGCTCCTTTTCCTACCTAGCTCACTTTCCCAGTCCCCTGCACGTATTTGTTGGCATGGCCTTCCAGAAAAACTACTTTCACACGAATCCGTGTCTTGGGGGGCATGAATCATGTGGCTGGGAGAACCCAAACTAAAATAGGCCTTCATCAACCCCTGATTCAACCTATCTGAAAGTTAAAAGAAACGTGTTTACTAGAAAAAAGTAAGAGAAGAGAGGTGCAAAAAGGGAGGGGTAGAAATTCTGATAAAACACGGTTCTCATTAGCAATGTGCCAGGAAATAAATCACATGCCCATTGTCAGGGTCGGAGTATGACAAAGGAAATATGGTCTGTAGAATCTCTGGGAAGAGATCCAATCAAGAACACTGGGCTCTGTAGTGGACATGTTTGCAGTTCCTAACCAGCCCAGTAACCTCCTGGTGTGAGTATTAGCAAGAGGGTCCTTTGGGTTCCGACTTCTCATGATTCAGATGGTCCTTCACTTTTATGGAAGAATATGGTGCCAGAAAGGCCAATTTTCTGTGAATCCAATCACCTGAGGAACTCCTGAAGGAAGATCCAACATGAGTGCCCCTACCTAAGCTATTGAGAAAACATTTATTTTTTCCTCCAAGGAATTCTGGGTGGTATTGTCCTGGAAGATGCACAACTGTCAGTTTCCTCAACCCCATGGAAGAGTCCCATGGACTGAGGCTTATCCTGTCATCTCTCTCCTTTTATTGGTTGAAGAGCAAGTAATGTATTATTGTTTCAACAGAAACTCAGAATTGTCTTTAGAATTTGTGAGGTCAATTTCAAATAACTATTCAAGCTCTGGAAAAGAAGGTCAAGTTCATCATCATGCTTTGATTATAGTTCTTCTGTCTGTTATCCTTTGCTTTTTGGAAGACAAGTTATGTTGAATGTGTAAAAGAATTGGAGCAAGTTGGAAACTTTGCAAACACTTATGACTTACACTGAACTTCAAGAGGTGGAGGGAGAGAAAGGTTTAGAAAGGTAAAGATAGATTGGGTGGGTACTGGGAAGTAGGAGTGAATACTATTGATAGGTGGGTTGAAGCCCTTGAAGAGGGCTTTGTGCCACGATGATGGATGTGAACTTTATCGTGGGATTAATGGGGATTCCACTGAATATTTCTGAGCATGAGAGTGATGCAGTCAACATGATGAATGGAGTCCCTCCAAAGGTTTTCTTTTACTGCCACAATTTCCTTGTCATTCAGAGACGTCATGCAGGATAGATTAGATGGACACATGTGAGATTCAGTTTGACCATTTTTTTTTAGGTCAAAGCAGTCGACTGTTGGCAATTTCATGGGACTTCACCTAATATATTCCAAGTGAAGTAACTAGAACTAGCTTGAAACTTCTGGTTTGGGAGTGGAATCTCTAAAGTGTTCTTCATCCTGTCCACTGGCAGCTGCTGTGTCCTGCCACTGGAAGATGGGCAACACCCAGGAGAGGGTCCCCAAGGACTGATTGCTCTTCCTTCCTCGACCCCTGCCAGGTGGAGTCACTTGCAGGCCAGCATCAGAGAAGCCCTGCTGATCTCCTTCTCCTTCCAAAGTCAGCTTCTCAGGGGGAGGAAGTGTTAGCATGTGGTGCTCACTCCTTCAACTTCCCAGGACTGGGAAGAGCCACTGGCTTCTTCAAAGGACTGTTGTTAACCTGCAGAGTCTCCCAGAGAGGTGACCATAGATCACACGACCAGATGGCCTGTAGTGAGCCCCTGTGAGAAGGGGAAGGGACGGATCTGTCAAACTTTTTATTGGAGTGGAGATGAGGATAGCGGGAAGGAGGAAAAGAGGGAGAAAGAATGAGAGAGGGAGAGAGAGGGGAGAAATTGAGAAAGAACTAGAATGACAAGTTTGGAAACAGAAGACTAGTTTGCTAACTGTGTACCTCCATGCTAATCTTCCATGAGAAAATTAAAGCAGTTGAACTGTCCAAATCCCAAACAAGAAATATCATGCATAAGAAGATCGATTGATTTATTTTCTGTGGCTTTATGTGTATGAAAAAATTCTAAAAATGTGTAAAACCTATTCATTATGTTGAAAAGAATAAAATTCTATTTAATCAGTGGTTGAACAATGTTTTAGAAAGATCATTATATTGATACTTCTGGATTACAGTTTTCGCTGTCTTTCTAGCCAGCTGTATAGCTATGTGCCCATTTCTTTTTAATTTAATTTTGTAAATTCCTGGCCTCAATTGTTTTCTTTCTGGCTGGTCATATGGGTTAGTTGTTGAAGGCAGGTGGGGTTTGGGAAGAAGCTGGGTGGCAGTACTTTGGCCTCACACTACATCTCACTTGGACCATGGCAGTGCTGGAACCCTTTGTCTCATTTTTATTGTCTATCTCTCAGTTTGGTGAATCTGGAGCCCTTTCGACAAGGCCATTCTCTGTTCTGTCCATAGCTCACCTAGCAGAGACTTCCAGGTGCTCCATGTTTCCAGGAACCTCTATCAAATTGCTTACTTAAGGGACTTCCCTGGCGGTCCAGTGGTTAAGAATCCCCGATTCCACTGCAGGGGACACGGTTCGATCGCTGGTCAGGGAACTAAGATCCCGCAAGAAAAATAAGAAAAATTGCTTACTGAAGATTCTATGAGCCATCACTTCTCCCTCCTTCAGTTTCATGTTATCACCGATGGTAAAAACCAGAAAACAAGCATGTCTGCTAATAAACGGCCATTTCCTTCTCTCAGAGCATCTTTGTGGATATGGCCTGTTTCAGTATTTGAATGTAATGGCCTGAAAATAAGACTTCAAGCAAAAATAAATGAGATTGATGGAAATACATTGCCAGTGCACAAAATCCAAAGCATCTGGTAGATTTCTCTTTCCCGTTTTTTCCACTTGGGGAGAAAGATGAGTTTCTCCTGCTTTCTCTGAGTGCAGCAGAGGGAAGTTTGTGGTTTTGGTTGAGAAAACATTCTTATTATCCACCCCTATTTTTAGAATTTTTAGACATCTAACTTATTGACTTGAGTTTATAATTTAGGCCTGTAACCTTTAGAAAAAAATGATCCCTTTTGGAATTTCTCATGCATGATTTCAGCCCAGAGGAAAAAAATATGGGGGAAGTGTTTGGCAAAATCTGCCTTAGCATCAGAGTCACAGCTATTCCAAGAGAAAAGAGTGATGTTTTATCTATAACATCCTGGTGGGTTCCCTAGAATCCCACTCTCTGAAGTCATAAAGGATTCATAGTATATACATAACAGAGAAATTCTGAGTTCCACATACTTAACATCCATTCACCAGTATACAATACTTGATGTGTCTTCTCGGTTTAGAGGGCTTATTTGGACTCTGTGGTGGGGTTCAGAGGCACTCATGTGAGAAGATCCAGATCACCCTGTGGAACAAGCTAGAGTAGCTATAGTAGGTGATAGTGGTCCCCTTTATAGAGGGGGTACACCTATCCCCCAGCGGCTCGGAGCTTGCCTCATAAGGGCTGAAAGCTGCGTCCTTCCCCAGACTTGCTCCCCACTGTGGGACTTCTATTTCCAGGAGAGGTCTGAGAGGTTATACCCTCTTCCCCAGGGGTAGCCACAGATGATGACTAAATGAGGTACAAACACCTGATCCCATTGCCTCAAGCTGAGCTGGCTCCATGGTGCTGGTCGTCCTGTAGCGCTCCTTACCCGACCTCACCTGAGGTCACACTCTTGCTCAGCTCCTTCTCTGGTCCTCTTCTGCTTTTCTCACTTCCCTCGGGTTGGTTTTCTCATGGCAGCACTAAATCACTTGCGCAAGAATCCTCAGGTTAGGTTCTGCTTCTAGGGAATCTGATCTAAGACAGTAGTATTTACGTAGTTGATTAATTTTGGCTTTGCTCTTATTACAAAAATAATGCATGTTCATCGTTGAAAATAAGAAATTTTATAGGGTGAAAAGGACAAAATAGAATAAAAGAACAAAATATATAACTCTAGACTCAAAGGGTGACCAGTGTTGACTTTGGCAAGTATCCTTTCATTCAGCAATATTCATGAAGTAACTATGACATTGATGGCCCTCAATGAGTAATATCTCCCAAATCCATGCCCTTGTTTACTTCTCTCCTATATTATCTCTTGCTTTGATCGTGTGATTGGCTTTTGTCAATGGGATCTTAGCAAACATGATGGAAGCGGAGGCTTGGCAAGAGCTTGCATACTGGGGCTTGTATGGACTATATTTTCTTTTTCTCTGTATTCTTGATGCGCTGGCATTTGGGGCCTTGATCCTGGAGACACTGACCTTCCCAGGCTCTCTGATTCCTAGAGATTGTAAATGACTTCCCTGTGAGAACAATTTTGATGTATACACCAACCAATCCAGAGCCCACAGCTCCAACCAGCTCCTTTATCTGATTCTCACACACCAAGCCAATGTGCCCCCTGCCCCTGGTTCTCGGGATCTTGAGTATACACGTCTTCCTTCATGACAATCATTTCTGTGTCTCAGTGTCTTGCCATACCTGATTACAACGAATCCTGGGTACCTTTTTAGGACAGGGCTTATTTTCTTAGAACACTCTTTCTTTAAAGCCGGTCACCATGCACAAAGAGATTCAGGTAACACTACGGAGTGAGGAGTGAGAATGGAGTGTGAGATTCCAGCTGCGAGGTTCTGGCACCAGCCAAGCACCCAGCTGAATGCAGCTGCGTGACTCAACTCAGCTATCCCACACGGGGCGGACCAGCATGTCAGAGCCTGGCCAACCCGCAGAACCGTGTCGTAAACCGCTGGGTTTGAAGCAATTTAGTAGGCAGCCGCAGATTGCTGAAATGGTGCAGTGCGGGCAGGACCTTGTGGCTCTGGGTCTTTCAGCTGACCTGTAAGCATACCTCCCTCCCCACCCTGCCTCATGACCCCAGGGAAGGAAATCTGCTACTGTTATTGATGGAATTCTATGGCATTCATTAGGCTGTGTTTACTAGTGGGCCTGGTGACTGATGAAAAGTTGGTGCCTTGGTAGTTTACTTTCATTGACTCTCCTCATTCTATGCAATGAGATCAATAACTTGCTCAGGCCTGGCTTTCCTTCCTCTCTCTGTATGCGTGCCTAAGTAGAGTCCCTGCTTTTGGCTGTGGTGGGGAGACAGAAGCACCATATAGGTCCCCCCTTCACCTTTAACTAAGAAATCTCACGGACCTCTCAGGCACTGACCCAGCTAATAAGCTGGTACTCTGTTTACTATTTTGATTTGTCCCCTGTGTTTCTCTTCTTTGAGAAAACTGAAAGAAACAGTTACATTTGGCAGGGCAAAAGCCAGACATTCTTGTGTTCCCTGGCCAAATTAGTACTCAATACCATCAAAACCCTATCTACCTTTTCACCTTTAACACTTTGTTTTTACCAAAAATAAAGTCATAATATTTGTAAACTCCTTTTTAACCAAAATATGCTACAAGTATGTATTTGAAACAATAATAAAAAAAAAACAACCCTTCAATGTAATTTTCAATGGCATTCTCTTATATGGATATACAATATTTTGCTTAACTGATACAGTTTAAAAGTTTTAGGTTCTGCTTTTGCACTATTATAAAAAATACTGTGCTGAATGTCCTTGAAGTCGAATGCTTGTGCATATCCATTATTTTCTTAGAATGCATTCATGGACTGGAATTTTGGAACTAAGGGGTATGTGAATTTTTACAGCATTTGATAAATTTTGCCAAATCCCCCTCCTCCCCACAGAAAACTTGTACCACTTTGCACTGTCGTCAGCAGTGTATGAACATGACTGTTGTCTTTGATCCTCACCAATTTTACCAATTTTATAAGAAGGATGCTCTCCCAATGTCTTCATTTCCATTTCTTTGATTATAAATGAGGCTCAACAATTTTCATATGTATATTGGTTATTTTGCTTCTTACTCTGCAACTTGATTATTCATAAAATATTTATAAAAAATTTAAAAGTCCTACAAATCATCATGGATCCAGAAAACATCTAATTAGCTGCCAGTTTTGTGAATTATGGGACAAATTAATGGACAATTTTCATCTCTCCTGGTTGAAAGGAGAAAACAAGTGTTCCAGGGCATTTGTTGAACACATTTGGCCACCTGCTGGGGATCCAATGCAAACAAGCCACAGGTTCAACTCTCACGTCCTCTGTCATCTCAAAAAGGGAAGACAGTGATGTTATTCTTTTCAATTCAGTTTTGATGTAAGACATGATCAGGGTTTAACAGATGGTTTTCTAATTACTTGGAGAAGTATCAGACCTGGAAAAATGCTGAAGAAAAGAGTGGATGTGGTCCCGAAATTTCCACGAGAACATTCAGAACACTTGGGACGTGCTTTCCATAACCTGCTGCGCCTAGAGCCCCTTGACTCAGTCCTTGGGTTCCAATGTGGAGAGATGTCTCCAAGGGAATGTGCGGGGTGTGCGGTAGGTCCTAAAGCTCATTTTTCCTTCCAAGATCGCCCCACAACAGGAGTTGACAAGAGGCTATCTCAGGCACAGTTTCCCAGTGGTTTTCTTCTTTCTTTCCTCCTTTTATTCTCTCCCTCCTTAGCTTTCTTTCCTTTTTTTTTCCTTTTTTTCTGGCTTATTTTTTTAATTTAATTTTTATTTTATATTGGAGTATAGTTGATTTACAGTGTTTCAGGTGTACAGCAAAGTGATTCAGTTATACATATACATCTATCCATTCTTTTTCAGATTCTTTTCTCATATAGGTTATTACAGAGTATTGAGTAGAGTTCCCTGTACTCTACAGTAGGTCCTATTTGGTTATCTATTTTATATATAATAGCGTGTGTGTGTTAATCCCAAACTCATAATTTATCCCTCCCCCCACCTTTCCCCTTCCGTAACCATAAGTTTATTTTCTAAGCCTTCTAGACAGCTCTGTTTTCAGCCTTTCATCTGCAGAGTGAACCAGAGAAGATCCCTGAAGGCCTCCAGTAATGTTCTGTTTTCTGTGAGCAAGAGCTAGCTGTACATCGGAACATGGTTCTCATGTTTCACTTGTTTCTAATTTTGATCATAAAGCTTGCAGTGATCATGGAGACTGAACAAAGGCAACTTTCATTCAGATTGCCCCTCAGATCAACACCTTGGTGCTGAAAGTAGTTATGCTTGAGATAAAGCATTTTAAAAATAAGTCTTTCATTCTTCTCTCTCATTCTTTTTTGTGTCCAAGAAAAAACAAATGCAACACAGGGATCAATCTGGGATGAATTACTTTTCTGAAGGAATCACAAAAAGACCTTTTGTGGGAGGGTGTGCTGGATGTTTGTGACATGTATTTTAGATTTTCTGAACAGCTCCAAGACCTCTGAAGTTGATGATTCCTTATGGTTCTCATATCCAAGAATTTATCTAAGCATCTTTGTTTTAGCTCTTGCCAAATTTCTGGTAATGAATTTGTTAAGTTCTTACTTTCATTTCTCAATATAATTTAGTATTTCCTTTACTTATCCTCTAAATCTTCTTTTGTTTCTCTGTTATTTTCTGTTTCATGGAAGGGAAGTTGCCTCTTATTTTAGTGACTTCTCTCTCTTTTGAAAAGCAGTCCACTCTTTGACAGATAAATTTGAGTTCTGGGGATTGTTGGGCAACTTTCTTGACAGGTCTTTTCAGCCAAAGAGAAAGTCTTTCTGGGGCCCAGCTTTATAGTTTTTCCACACTGAGGGTGAAACTCGGAAAAGCAAACTTTGGAACTTATTTTTTTTTACAGCTCTGTTGAGCAAAGAGGATGTATTTCAGCCGTGGTCCTCCTGGGTGATGCAGGTCAAACACAATAATTTTTTTAAGACTTTTAAGGCTGTCAAGCAGCCTCCTATCCTATGACTTCAAAAGAATGGCATCTAGTCTCTGGAAGTAGTTCAGAACAGTGCCTGAGAAAGACTCGCTTTAATAGTGAAAAAGGAAGAATGTATTAGGGACAAGTTAAAGAGTGGACAAAAAAGTCATGTTTTTGTTCTTTAACCCAGATAAGATACTACAAATGCATTGTTAATCACCATGATGTCCATTCTCTTGGCACTGGCCCTCTTGCTGTTGAAGCAAGAAACGATGAAGATAGGGAACAGGGAGAGGAAGACACTGCCTCCCCCTACAGATGGGGTACCACTACCACATTCTCCTCTCAACCCCACATTTTCATATGTGCCTACTAAACCTTTCAGGCTTTCTAATCACCTAGGAAGGATCGTAATAGGTGCTGAAAATAAACAAATGTTCCCCAATGCAATCAAGCCAAAAGCAACAACCACCACCATTACCATTTTTGAGTCATTACTATGTGTTAAGTCCTGTGTTTAATTAAACCCATTATATTCATTGACTCATATAATAAACCCACTTTGAAATACAAGAAGAGCAAACAGTTAACTTTTTTTGTTTTATTGAGAAATAATTGACAGACATCACCGTATAAGTTTAAGAAGTACCTCATGACGGTTTGATTTACATATATTGTGAAATGATTATCAAAATAGGTTCAGTTAACATCCATCTTCTCATATAGATACAATTTTAAAAAAAAGGGGGGGGGGAGACCTTCCAGAGGGCGGAAGAGTAAGACGCGGAGATCACCTTCCTCCCACAAATACATCAGAAATACATCTACATGTGGAACAACTCCTGCAGAACACCTACTGAACGCTGGCAGAAGACCTCAGACTTCCCAAAAGGCGAGAAACTCCCCACGTACCTGGGTAGGGCAAAAGAAAAAAGAAAAAACAGAGACAAAGAATAGGGACGGGACCTGCACCAGTGGGAGGGAGCCGTGAAGGAGGAAAGGTGTCCACACACTAGGAAGCCCCTTCGTGGGCAGAGACGGGGGGTGATGGGGGGGGAAGCTTCGGAGCCACGGAGGAGAGCACAGCACAGGGGTGCGGAGGGCAAAGCGGAGAGATCCCCTCACAGAGGCTCGGCGCCGAGCAGCGCTCACCAGCCCAAGAGAGGCTTGTCTGCTCAGCCGCCGGGGCGGGCGGGGCTGGGAGCTGAGGCTCGGGCTGCGGTCGGACCGCAGGGAGAGGACTGGGGCTGGCGGCGTGAACACAGCCTGAAGGGGCTAGTGCGCCATGGCTAGCTGGGAGGGAGTCCGGGGAAAAGTCTGCAGCTGCCGGAGAGGCAAGAGACTTTTTCTTGCCTCTTTGTTTCACGGTGCGCGAGGAGAGGGGATTCAGAGCGCTGCCTAAACGAGCTCCAGAGACGGGCGCGAGCCGCGGCGATCAGCGCGGACCCCAGAGACGGGCGTGAGACGCTGGGGCTGCTGCTGTCGCCACCAAGAAGCCTGTGTGCGAGCACAGGTCACTCTCCACACTGCCCCTCCCGGGAGCCTGTGCAGCCCGCCACGGCCAGGCTCCCGTGACCCGGGGACAACTTCCCCGGGGAGAACGCACGGTGCGCCTCAGGCTGCTGCAACGTCACGCCGGCCTCTGCGGCCACAGGCTCGCCCCGCATCCATACCCCTCCCTCCCCCCGCCTGAGTGAGCCAGAGCCCCCGAAGCAGCTGCTCCTTTAACCCCGTCCTGTCTGAGCGAAGAACAGACGCCCTCAGGCGACCTACACGCAGAGGCGGGTCCAAATCCAAAGCTGAACCCCAGGAGCTGTGCGAACAGAGAAGAGAAAGGGAAATCTCTCCCAGCAGCCTCAGGAGCAGCGGATTAAACCTCCACAATCAACTTGATGTACCTGCATCTGTTGAATACCTGAATAGACAACGAATCATCCCAAAATTGAGGCAGTGGATTTTGGGAGCAACCGTAGACTTGGGGTTTGCTGTATGCGACTGACTGGTTTCTGGTTTTATGTTTATCTTAGTTTAGTATTTAGAGTTTATTATCATTGGTAGATTTGTTTATTGATTTGGTTGCTCTCTTCCTTTTTTTAATATATAGATATATATATATTTCCTTTTTCTCTTTTTGTGAGTGTGTATGTGTATGCTTCTTTGTGTGATTTTGTCTGTATAGCTTTGCTTTTACCATGTATCCTAGGGTTCTGTCTGTCTGTCTGTCTATTTATTTTTTGTAGTATAGTTTTTAGCACTTGTTATCATTGGTGGACTTGTTTTTTGGTTTGGTTGCTCTCCTTCTTTCTTTCTTTATTTTTATTACTTTTTAGTGTTTTTTATTTTTATTAACTAAAATATTTTTTTTTATTTTAACAACTTTATTTCTTTTTATTTTATTTTTTTCTTTCTTTCTTTCCTTCTTTTTTCTCACTTTTCTTCTGAGCCGTGTGGCTGACAGGCTCTTGGTGCTCCGGTCAGGTGTCAGGCCTGTGCCTCTGAGGTGGGAGAGCCGAGTTCAGGACATTGGTCCACCAGAGACCTCCCAGCGCCACGTAATATCAAATAGCGAAAGCTCTCCCAGAGATCTCCATCTCAGTGCTAAGACTGAGCTCCACTCAACGACCAGCAAGCTACAGTGCTGGACACCCTATGCCAAACAACTAGCAAGACAGGAACACAACCCCACCCATTAGCAGAAGGGCTGCCTAGAATCATAATAAGGTCACAGACACCCCAAATCACACCACCGGACATGGTCCTACCCACCAGAAAGGCAAGATCCAGCCTCATCCCCCAGAACACAGGCACCAGACCCCTCTACCAGGAAGCCTACACAACCCACTGAACCAACCTTAGCCACTGGGGACAGACACCAAAAACAATGGGAACTACGAACGTGCAGCCTGTGAAAAGGAGACCCCAAACACAGTAAGTTAAGCAAAATGAGAAGACAAAGAAATACGCAGCAGATGAAGGAGCAAGGTAAAAACCCACCAGACCAAACAAATGAAGAGGAAATAGGCAGTCTACCTTAAAACAGAATTCAGAATAATCATAGTAAAGATGATCCAAAATCTTGGAAATAGAATGGAGAAAATACAAGAAACGTTTAACAAGGACCTAGAAGAACCAAAGAGCAAACAAACAGTGATGAACGACACAATAAATGAAATTAAAAATTCTCTAGAAGGAATCAATAGCACAATCAATAGCACAATGGAATATTACTCAGCCATAAAAAGAAATGAAATTGAGTTATTTGTAGTGAGGTGGATGGATGTAGAGACTGTCATACAGAGTGAAGTAAGTCAGAAAGAGAAAATTAAATACCATATGCTGACACACATATGTGGAATCCAAAAAAAAAAATAGTGGTTCTGAAGAACTTAGGGGCAGGACAGGAATAAAGACACAGATATAGAGATTGGACTTGAGGACACAGGAAGGGGGAAGGGTAAGCTGGAACGAAGTGAGAGAGTAGCATGGACATATATACACTACCAAATGTAAAATAGAAAGCTAGTGGGAAGCAGCCGCATAACTCAGGGAGATCAGTTCGGTGCTTTGTGACCACCTAGAGTGGTGGTATAGGGAGGGTGGGAGGGAGACGCAAGCAGGAGGAGATGTGGGGATATATGTATATGTATAGCTGATTCACCTTGTTATAACGCAGAAACTAACACACCATTGTAAATCTATTATACTCCAATAAAGATGTTAAAAAAATAAAGAAAAAAGGAAGAAAAAAATTCTGCTTGTGATGAAAACTGTTGGAAATGACTCTCTTAACAATTTTCCTGTATATTATACAGCTGTGCTAATTATAGTCTTAATGTTGTACATTACATCCTTGTACTTATTTATCTTATACCTGGAAGTTTGTACCTTTTGATTACCTTCCTCCAATTTCTCCCTTCTCCCACACTCCACCTCTGGTAACCACAAATGTGATCTCTTTTTTTCTCAGTTCAGTTTGTTTGTTTTTAGATTCCACATATAAGTGATATCATGCAGTATTTGTCTTTCCCTGTGTGACTTATTTCACTTAGATGGATTGACCTTGAAGGCATTATGCTATGTTGTCACAGTGGTAGGATTTCCTCAATTTTCAGTGCTGAATAATATTTCGGTATATATATACATACACACACACACACACACACACTTTTTTATCCATTCATCCATCAATTGACCTTGTGGCTTGGGTATTGGCTATTGTAAGTAACGCCACTATGAACATGGGGGTGCAGATATCTTTTTGAGTTAGTGTTGTTTCCTTTGGATATATTTCTAGAAGTGGAACTGCTAGATCCTATGGTAGTTCTATTTTTATTTTTTTGAGGATCCTCCAAACTGCTTTCCATAGTGGCTGCACCAATTTACAATCCCAGCAACAATGCACACGGGTCCCCTTTTTTCCACATCCACCACTAGCATTTGTTAGCTCTTGTCTTTTTGATGTTGGCCACTCGAAAAAGCATGAAGTGGCATCTCATTGTGATTTCAATTTTCATTAACCTAATAACTAGTGATGTTGAGTATATTTTCAAGTACCTCATGGCCTTGTGTATTATTTTTGTAATAATGTCTATACAGGTCCTTTGCCCATTTTTTAATTAGGTTATTTGTTTTTGTTTTCTATTGAGTTGTATGAGTTCTTTATATTTTGGACATTAAACCCCTTATCAGATATAAGAGGTTTGCGATTTCTTTTTTCCATTTTGTAGGTTGTCTTCTCACTTTGTTGATGGTTTCTTTTGCTGTGCAAAAGATTTTTAGTTTGATGTAGTCTCACTTGTCTATTTTTTATTTTGTTCCTTGTGGTTTAGGTGTCACATCCAAAAAATCATTACCAACACCCATGTGAAGGAGCTTTATTCCTATGTTTTCTTCTAGGAGTTTCATGGTTTCAGGTCTTACAATTAAGTCTTTAACTCATTTTGAGTTAATTTTTGTGAGTGGGATAAGATACAGGTCCAGCTTTATTCTTCTACAAGTGAATGTCCAATTATTCCAACACCACTTATTGAAGAGACTGTCTTTTCTCCACTGAGTATTCTCAGCTCTCTTATCAAATTTCAGTTGACCATGTATGATTGGGTTTATTTTTCGACTCCCAATTATGTTCCATTGGTCTGTTTGTCTGTTTTTATGCCAGTACCATACTGTTTTAATGACTATAACTTTAGTGTACAGCTTGAAATCAGGAAGTGTGATGCCTCCAGCTTTGTTCTTCTTTCTCAGGATTTGTCAGGCTATTTGGGGTCTTTTTTGGTTCCATATAAATTTTAGGAGTTTTTTTTTTTTATTTCTATAAAAAATTACCTGTGGAATCTTGATAGGGAGTTCATTGAATCTATAGATGGATTTTGGTAGGATTGACATTAATGGTTTTCTTCACTGTGCAAAAGCTTTTAAAGTTTAATTAAGTCCCATTTGTTTATTTTTGCTTTTATTTCCTTAACTTTAGGAGACAGGTCCAAAAAAATATTGCTACAACTTATAGATTACATACATACATGTATGTATGACAGTATTGACATTTTAGCAAAGACCCCATCTCCAATTCTATCACGCTGTGGATTGGATGTCAGCTTATGAATTATGGGGTTGGTGGGTCAGACATTCAGTCATATCAGAGACCCTCTCACAACACGGCAGTTTGCTTTTTCAGAGCCCACAGGAGACTCTCACTGTCCCATCTGCTATATGTAATGTGACCTAATCACGGGAAAGATTATCTCGTCACCTTTGCCATATTCTCTTGGCCAGAAGCAAGACACAGTTTCCACCTGCACACAAAGGGGGTTGATAAAAGGGCATAAATCATTGAGAGTCACCTTAGAATTCTTCCTTCCACAGGAGAGAAAGTTCAGAGATGACGGAAAGTTCAGAGGTGATGTAAAAACCTGAAAGTGACAAAATGTCAATATAGTATAAACTCAGGAATAATGCAGCCTCATAGGTCTCAGCCCTGGCTGAAATAGAATCACCTGAGGAACTTTCAACACATAGTTCCAGCCCTGGAGAGTCTGATTTAATTAGTCTAGGGTAATGTCTGAGCATCGCATTTTTAAAAATCTTCCCAAGTGATTCATATATGTTCAGTGTTGAGAAATACTGATCTAGTGCAACTGCTTTATTTCATAGATGAGGGACCTGAAGCCCAGGAAGATCGTGTCTTCTTGAAGCACATGTACTCAGTTAGTGACAGAGGTAGGGTTAGACCCAGGTCTCCTAGCAATGGTCAGGCTTTCCTAGCACTGAACAAATAAATGTTACCTTGTGGAGGTATGTCTAACTTGTCATGTGAGGCTTTTAAGGCAAAAAGTCCTGTAGGTAGATTTGACCAAAGCCAGATCAAATTCTCTCTGTTCTATAGCCAACTTCTTTGTACCAATATGGATTTCCCAGCTTCAAGAGTGAAAACATAAATAAAACTTACTTAGTTTAGGAAAGTTGGTGTAAAACAATTCCTGTTTGGAGAAATGTATTTTCCATTGTGGAAAATTATTTGATCCTTATGTGTGATGTTATTACTTTTCTGACATGGATGAAATGAGTACCTAGGCTGTGTCATTTTGAAAGGTGGGTGAGCTCTTTTGGCAAGATATCTGAAAGGGCAAACTATACCACCTCATGGGCCGATGGGTCCTGAGACAGTGTTTAGTGGATAAGCCCTTTTCCTGCGTTTGGTCATGCCTTTCTTAAATGAGTTCTTTACTCTAACTTGCCATTTACTCAGTGAATGATACTGTAAACCCTTGTCATTCAACTCTAATATTCTCTGAGCTTTGGGATTAAAGTCCCAGTCAGAAGAGGAAGAAAAAGATGCTTACAGAACCAGGAACCTGCCATATTCCTCTTTTCCTCACCTGGTTTTGTGACCAAGCAGGACCCTAGGAGGCCTTCCCAGAATAGACCCCCACCCATGTCCTTCTCCTGACTTTTGTCTGTAGAAAAACTTCAGTCAAAGAATAAATTTGATCAGAGAAGTGAGAAACTGCAGAAAGGAAAACAGTCAAGCAAGTCCAAATAATGATACTTTAGCTATTAAACAGAGTCAAGGACTTTTAGTTCTTCCTCAAGGACTATAGAGAATATTCTGAGCCACATCCTTTGAGCTGTTTTGCAGATACAGGTGGGAGACGTTAACTGTCTGCTGCCCACAAGCACATAGACCCCAGACCTGTTGGAACCAGAAGGTTAATGATGCCGACTCCCCATTACCTCATCACCAGCCAATCAGGAGAATGTCCTCTGGCTGACCACGCCCTGCTCCTTGAACACCGTAAGACTCCTCACTACCCCCTCCAGGGCGGGGCACACAGTCTTCAGGGCATGAGCCCACTGTGGATCCCTTTGCCTGGCAAAGCAATAAAGCTATTTCTTTCTACTTCACCCAAAACTCTTGTTTCTGAGATTTAATCCAACACCAGTGTACAGAGGCTGAATTTTGGCAACAGTTTCAGCAACTTACGTCTCCATTTTGAAGGAACAGTAGGGTCACCAAAGCCCTGGACACAGACCCTCCCGGCTCCCAGACTTGTCAGGAATTATCTGTCACTTTACTTGGCCAGGAAAGTCTTACTGTGTTGTACCAGACAAGGTTAATGTGAACCACTGGCAATCTGTCATTAGCTTCAGATTCTTTCCACCCAGTGAGGGAGAACGGTATAGCCTGACCTCTGTTTCCTCACCGGATTAGCCTAGTACTAAAGGTCAGGATCTAGACCAAATGACCCCACAAGGCTTTCCAGATGGTGACAGTGAGGACTGGATGCCTATCCAAAATTTCCCATCAAAAACACCAAGGATGTGATCATTCATTTAAGATGAATATAAGACACTGTGTTTAATATAGAATAAGGAAGAATATTCCTTATTCTCACAAGGAATTTTTATTGAAAACTCCTCTAGCGAAGCTGAAACATGTCTGCAATTTCTGTAGAGACCTAAATAGACAATTAAATAGCATGTAATCATGATAATCACCATGGAAAGACAGCATGAGTCTCTGGGAGCCAAAGGGCAATAGAAATTGCTGCTCCTGCAATTTATTAAAAAAAAACCTTTTTTTTTTTAACGTGGCAATTTGCTTTCCTCTTCATTGAGAGAAATTGTTACAAGTTACTGAGAAATGCAGCCCCTATTCTAACGCCAGTCAGCAGCTGCCTGAGTCTGAGAAGAAACTAGTTCATAAAACCAGCTCTCTGGCCTGATAAAAGGAACTAGATATTGAAGGCTGTCTTTAAGAAGATTGGGCTATTGTACAAATGCCACCATCTCTCTTCCTGTCTATTTTGTAACCAGCATTGCCCTAGTTGTATCACTGTTTCATGGATTATGCCAATGCAGAATACTTGGGGGAGAATCATTTACCATTTTCTTGCCTTTAGGTGGCTTCATACAAATTCTCCAAGGTAGAAGAAAACTATTCAGATTTGAGGACCTTGTAAGAAGGAAAATTTGGAACCTTCTGATATTTACTGATAGGTCAATAATATACCAACCATAAAAACTACATAACACATCTAGTATGTTTATCAAATAATAAGTACTTGATAAATTTTGGTGGTTGTTGATTTTTTGTATCTTTCAGATTTTGTGTTGTTTTACCTATTTTTTCTCATTTCACCCTCATAACCAACTTACCAGATGAGTATCATTATCCTAACTTTATAAGGAATGAGGGTAAGGATAGAGAAGTACAATTAACATGTCCAAAGTCACCTAGTTAGTGAGCACAAGTGGCCAGATTTGCATTCATGTCTATATGATTCTGTAGACATTCTTGGCCATTCTATATTACTTTTTCTTTTTCTTTCTTTTTTTTTTTTTTTTTTTTTTTTGGCCTTTCTGAAGCTATTTCAATTACTAGCCTCTTCCATCATTCTGTCTAATATCAATAATACAAGGTGGTTCTTTTATTAGCTTTTTCATTGAACCTAGTCTAACTTCTATCCGTCACCCCCCTCATGTCTCTGTGAAGACATTAGTCACTGTTTTGGACAGATCTTTGGGGTTCTGTGACTTTGAACCTGAAGATCAAGTTTCTGTCTCTTGGCCAAGAGGTGCCTCAAATGGAAGTATGAGGCTTTTCCTCTCATGGCCTTTGGTCCTGTCAAGAATCCCTGTCTCATGCAACACCAGGGCCCTGTGATTTTCTGATTTCCATTCAGAGTGCTGTGGCAGTTTTAAGTAGAGGACTGAGTGAAAGAAAGTTAGGTGAAATAGTTTTTTTAGATTTCTTCCAACCTCTACCTTGGAGACACAGAAGGATCCTTTACCAATATCATGGGTGGTTAACATCCTGGAAGGACCGTACATCCATGACTGCCCCATATCTATGTTATTTGTGGAGGGTGTGGACTCCTTCCTAGGTAGCCTCAATCCCCTTTCCTCTCTGGGCCCTATTGTTGCTAAGGCAACTTTAACCCTATTCTTTTTCATCCTTCTCCTCTTCTCCACATGGCTGGCATTGGCTTTTTCTTTTTCCTATCTTACTCATGTTTCTAACTTTTTAATGGTGTTTCTAGATCCATTCATCTTTTACTCATTACTTAAACAAATATTAATTGAAAAGATCTTACTTGCCACATACAAAGTCAGTTGTGGAGGGAATTAAGATGAATGCCATGGTTCTAGACCTCAAGAGTTCACTGTCTAAGGACAGAGGGTAGTGTGGCAAATGCTATAGAAACACAGAGGAAAGGAAACCTTGGGGCAGAGAGAGATGAGTCAGGGAAGGCTCTAGGAAGAGGCGATGTCAGAGCTGATGCTGTGAGCAATGCGAGCCAAGTATTTCTGAGTTTTATTGATCCAAAGGGATCCTCGCTTATTCTTCCCCTTCCTTTTTCACAGGATTTGGAAAGAAAACCCAATCCGTGTCCAACGGGAGGTACTTAGAGGCTACCTGGAAGTGACCGCATTATGCTCAGCTAGTCATCAATACACTTACAGGACAAGGGGGATAGTTAACACACTGCGTAAAAACCCAAAGTGTAGCAAGCCCGAGTTTGCATCCATAGTGCAGTGTCACCAGCAATTGAGAACTTAGATGCATACAGAAAACACTCTTCTCCCTACATATTAGGTAGTATAAGAAAAGTAGCTTTGGATTGGGAACCAAGAGAGTTGAGTCCTATACCTGCTTTTATCTCTAACTAGCTCAGTCTTTAGACAAAACATATAATTTATCTGGCCTGCTATTTCTTGGCTAAACAGGTGAAGAAACCCCTAAGATTCCCAATAGTTGTTACAGTATATTATTTTATAATTTAATTCAATGATATGAAATGAGAAGCAGAGGAATCATTGTGTGGAGATGTTTGAGAAGTGGGGTAAATAAGAGTTTCTTTCCAGAACATTGAGCTGCAGTATTTACTTTGAACTCCAAATTACCATCAAATATAAAAAGATATAAATATAGAGTCTTAGGATCCCAAGAAGAAATATAGACAGTGACAAGAGCATATAACTGTATTATAAATGGATGAAACAATCTCACTGAAAAGGGTTGGGGGAAAAGGTGCAGACCTAAACATCTGTGGAAATGAGTTGAGTTTGTAAAGCTAAAGGCAAAAGGAATTGCACATATGACCTGTAGCCTAGTTGATAAAATTGTTTCCCATGGGGGTACAGGTTAACAATTCTGATACTGCAATGTATACTAGAATGGAAGAATTAATTAAATGGATAGCAGATCATGGGAGCCAAGTTTTCTCACTGTTGGAGTGGTAGGTTCCAGATAAGCAAGGAGAGGACACCAGAATGAGACACAAAGCAATGGCTTAGAGTTGGGGACACCAGCATGAACTCATGTTTAGTGTCATATAGATACAGATGTTTACATATAGAAATAGTCATAGTTTTGTGTATATACATGAGTTAGTATAAACATGTATTGTTTTGCTCTGTTAGCTGAGAGGCCCTAAAAGAAATGACACTCCAACAGCAATGAACACACCTAGAACCCAGATCTTGGTTTCTAATACCATTCTCCAATTTTAAAAAAAAAGCAGAGCTGCTTGGAAAAATGACCGATTCTATAAATGGAAGAGGAAATATACAAGATGAGCCTTGATCATCTTGTAGCACCAGAAAGTAAGAAAGTACTCAAAAAAGAAAAGAAAGAAAGAAAGAAAACAAAGAAAAAAAGAGTTTTATGGTACCCAGCCTTACATTTAGGTCTTTAATCCATTTTCAGTTTATTTTTGTGTATGGTGTTAGGGAGTGTTCTAATTCCTTTTTTTACATGTAGCTGGGGTGGGGGGAGGGATAAATTGGGAGACTGGGATTGACATATACACACTACTATATATAAAATAGATAATCAACAAGGACCTACTGTATAGCACAGGGAACTCTGGTCAATACTTTGTAATGACCTACATCAGAAAGTAATTTAAAAAGAATGGATAGATGTGTATGTATAACTGATTCACTTTGCTGTACAGTAGAAAGTAACACAACATTTTAAATCGACTATACTCCAATAATTTTTTTTTAAAGTAAAAAGTAAAAAGGACCTCCCGCCTCTCCACCCGCACACACACAGTGATGGGGATATGCCACAGGGAAATAGGAGCCAACTCAAAGAGTTCCCAATGGCCAAAACAATTTGAGCACTCAATCAATCAATTAATCAATATTAGATTTTAACTCAAAGTATAAAGTAAATATACGTGAGTTCATATTGATATAAATAAGTGATTGACTAGATTAGAAAATGGGGGAGAATTGACAAATCTCCCACATGGAAGAATTCCAAATATTTTATGCAGATCTATATCCTCAAAGAGCTGGAGCATAAACTCTCACCCCTTGGATATAGGCTTCCCATAGTGACTTTGTTTCAAAATGTGCAGCATGGAAAGAGTGACTAGGAGTAACTTTACAGTGAAAAAACCTGAAGAACGCTGCCTCAGCCAGGTGGTCAAGGCCAACATCAGTGGTTATAAATCAGTTGGAGTATGTTTGCTTGATAGAATGGGATGAAAATGGCACTTTATTTCTCTGGCCTTTCTTCCTAATAACATAACCCCAGTGTAATCATGATAAAAACATTAGACAGATTCTGATAGTCTGGCATCCTACAAAATAACTGACCGCTGCTCCTTAAAACTCTCAAGATCATCTAAACAAAGTCTGAGAAGTAGTCACAGCCAAGAGGAGCCTAAAGGGACATAACATCAGTGCAGTGTGGGATCCTGGAACAAAAAAAGAGCATTAGGTTTAAACAAAAACAAAAACAAGGAAATTTAAATAAGCTATGAGCTTTAGTTTATAATAATGTATCACTATTTGTTCATTATTTGCAACAAAGTGTCATACTAATGTAAGATGCTAATAATAGGGGAAACCAATGTGAGGTAAATGAGACCACTGTGCTATCTTAATTTTTCTGTAAATCTGAACCAGTTCTTTCAGACCAACTTCTGGGTTTTTTTTTTTTTTTTTTTAGCTATAAGATGAATAAAGTCTGAGGATCTAACATGTAATGTGATTAATAAAGTTGCTATGCTATGTTGTATAATTAAAAATTTTAAGAGTACATGTAAATGTTCTCGTGAAATTATATATATGTATTATATATATAATATGTATGCTTATATATATCATACATATATAAATACAGAATTATGATGTATGCTTCAAATATGTTACAGTTTTATTGGCCAATTATGTCTCAATAAAGCTGAAAAAATAACACAATGAGAACTAAAAAGAAAAAAACTGTTCTAAGAAATAAAGTTTATTAAAAAATATACAAAAGAAAAAGAAAATCTCTCATTTCTCCACTCATGGTACCATAGAGCTCTTGTGATTGATCCCTTCCTGACACCTGACATATTTCAGGGTATAGTAAATGGACGTCCAAGACTTTGGTTTGAAGTGTACCAGGGTAGAGCAGGTTATTTTCCACCAGTTGCATAAGTGAAGTGCACTGATGGTAGAAGGGAGAGAGAGAACACTCAGATATGAAAGCAGCCAGATTTCAGTGTTGGACCAAGATGTATGTGGGCTGCCAGGAGCACCTGGGGCAGAGGGAACAAAGGAGCAGTCACCTTTGCAGGCAGATGGCTTTCTTGTTATTAAAATAACCACAGTCATTCTTCACTCCCATTGAAAAAGGGGTGGAGAAGAGGATGGATTGCTCGTAAATCTTTTCAAATCTTTATTAATTGAATTTCTGATGAGCACACACGTTCTACGTAATGAGGTTCCAAGGAGCAGCTGCAAATGCAGCTCAGTTAACATTCTGTTCCCAGGATATTTCTGAGCGTGTGTGTGTGGGGGGGGGCGGTTATTGGACAGTCATGGAAATGCGCACTGGCCTGTGCACCTCATCCTGGATGCAATTTGTATCAAGTAATGAGGTGAATGACCATTCGGTACAGGGATTAAAATAAATCTCAGCATTTATGCTTCCTCGGTTTGCTTTTCATGTGTATCTCCATTTCTGGAATAAATTACTGTATTTTCTTCTGATAGTACTTAGAATCATAAGAAGTAGGATCCTGTGAGAAAATTGAGGCCCAAGGAAGTGCTGTGGCTTGATCAATGTTGTAAAATAGACACACGTGGGTTATCACCTTGCTGTCCAAAGTGTAGTGCAGATCATCTGCAGAGCAGGAGAACCAACACCACCTGCCTGATAGAGGTGCAGAATTTTAGGCCCCATCCCAGGATTACTGCATCAGAAATCTGCATTTTAACAAGCTACCCTGAGGATTCATATGTACATAAAATGTAAGACAGATGTGTGCTAGTTTAGAATGTACAATTGTTTCTATCGGATCACTGTTTTGTATAGGATCTTTTGGGTTGCAAGTAAGAACATCAAACAAAAATAACATAAGTAAACCAGGTCCACCTCCTGGAGTGATGAAAATAAAAACAAAAATAAGCAAATGGGATCTCATTAAACTTGAAAGCTTTTGCACAGCAAAGGAAAGCATAAACAAAACAAAAAGACAACCCTCAGATTGGCAGAAAATATTTGCAAATGAAGCAACTGACAAGGGATTAATCTCCAAAATATACAAAACAGCTCATGCAGGTCAATATCAAAAATAAATAAATAAATAACCCAATCAAAAAATGGGCAGAAGATCTAAATAGACATTTCACCAAAGAAGACATACAGATGGCCAAAAAGCACATGAAAAGATGCTCAACATCACTAATTATTAGAGAAACGCATATCAAAACTACAATGAGGTATCAACTCACACTTGTCAGAGTGGCCATCATCAAAAAACCTACAAACTGTAAATGCTGGAGAGGGTATGGAGAAAAGGGGACCCTCCTATGCTATTGGTGGGAATGTAAATTGGTACAGCCACTATGGAGAACAGTATGGAGGTTCCTTAAAAACCTAAAAATAGAACTACCGTATGACCCAGCAATCCCACTACTGGGCATATACCTGGAGAAAACCATAATTCAAAAAGAAACATGCACCCCAATATTCACTGCAGCACTATTTACAATAGTCAGGAAATGGAAGCAACCTAAGTGTCCATCAACAGAGGAATGGATAAAGAAGATGTGGTACATATATGCAATGGAATATTAGTCATAAAAAAACAAAATAATGCCAGTTGCAGCAACATGGATGGGCCTAGCGATTGTCATACTGAGTGAAGTTAAGTCAGACACAGAAAGACAAATATATGATATCGCTTATTAGTGGAATCTAAAAAAAGGGGGGGGGGTACAAATGAATTTATTTACAAAACACGAGTAAAGTTACAGATGTAGAAAACTTATTGTCACCAGGGGATGTGGGGGGCAGGGGTCAATTGGGAGATTGGGACTGACCTATACACAGTACTATATATAAAAGAGATAACTAATAAGGACCTACTGTATAGCACAGGGAACTCTACTCAATACTCTGTTAGAACCTATATGGGAAAAGAAACTTTAAAAAAAAGTGGATATATGTATATGTATAACTGATTCACTTTTCTGTACACCGAAATTAGTGCAACATTGTAAATCAACTATACTCCAATAAAAATTAAAAAAAAAAATAAAGGGACTCTATAACCTGGAAAAAGAAAAGAAAACAAAACAAAACAAAAAAACTGGGTCCTTATTGTTTCCCACAAAATGAAGTCAGAAAAAGGTGGTCCCACAACTGATTTCATCAATGGCTAAAATTCTTTATCAGCCTTCCATTCCATCATTTTCAGTGTGTTTAATTGGTTTCCTCATTGGTACAAAATGGCTGCTACGGCTCTAACAGATGAGTCCAAAGACAGGAGTAATTGGATGGGAATAGAGATGGAAGAGGGAGCCAGAAGACTTCTCCTTACACATTCCTCTTAGAGGCTGGTGGAAAATCTTTCCCAGATGCCATGGCATACACTTTTCCTTGTGTGTCCTTGGCCAATTTTTGGTCACATGATCATGTTCTAGCTGGAAAAGAGGCTTAGAAAACCTCACCAGGTTTTATAGTGGGAGCTAGTTTCTGCCAATAAAGAAGACAAGTAAGAAATAGCTGTTGGGCAGGTGACCAACAATGTCTGCCCCAACCATCCTGCCTTAAAGTTATTCTGGGTGTGGACGATCATAGAGTAATAGAGATCTTCTATTTCATTATTCCATTTTTTTAATGGGAAAACTGGGGTTGTGAAGGTTAAAAGGCTTCTTCATGACTAGGTATTTGTTAGGATAGAGGATTAGATAGAAGCCACCACTCTTAACTCCTGGTCTGCTACTGTGGCAGACACTGTACTTTTGTAACCAAATGTTGTAACCAATGTAACCATTTGCAACTTCCATCCTATGTCTTTGCCTAGCTTTACTAGAAAACTAAAATATCACTTTGATTTGTTGTGGCCTTGTGACAAATCTTAATATGCTGTAGGCAGAAGTCACTGAGAACCATTTCTTTTTTTGTCATACAAAGACAAAGCCTCATAAGGAGAAGGCTTTTGATGTCTCTCCCTTTTTCTGACCTGGAATGTGGATGTGATGCCTGGAGCAGCAGCAGCCATCTTGAAACCACATGGATAAAAGCCACACAGTAAATTTAGTGGAGTGGAAAAAATAGAAGAAAACTGAATCCTTGATGAAATCATAAAACTATTAGACTGACTATTCTGGCAATCATTGGACTTCTTTTTACATAAGAAAAAAACCTCAATTTTTTGTCATTATTAATTAAATTTGTGCTTACCTGCTACAGAATATAATCTAAACTGATACAAATACATCTCAAACATGTTCTCTCAAGGAAAACTAATTTTTCTAGAATGCAATGTGAAGGACACTATTGCATCAGAACAATTTTATGTAGTAGGCACCTTCAGAGACATTATTATAATAATCTTTTTCCACTTGCAAAATGAATACACACAGGAGAAGAAATGGAAGTGCGAAGCAGGGGACTTGTCCAGGAGGGTTTTGCTGTTGCTCCAACAGTTACAGAATTTTTGTTTCTCTTTCTGAGGCTTTTTCTGTGTCTGACATTCTTATCTTATTGACTAATCACTTACTCCATGCTGAAGCATTGGAATTCCTCCATCTTCAAAAAGACCGTTAGATGATGGTGTCCAAGCATCAGGAGTCTTGTCCACATATGTTTCTCTCTTGCATTATAGAAGATGTCTCCTGTTTCTTGGAATAAGTGAGACTCCCTTATCCTTTAGTCTTTCCAGGCTCTATCTCAAGAAGAAGAATTCTTTATCAAAGACTATGGCCATCACAAAGAACATCCTATCTTCTGATATTCTCCTTGTTTTCTCTCACACCATTCTCTGCAGTCCTATAGAGGATGAGTCCAAGTATCATTAACTTCTAAATCTGAGTAAGGGAACAAAATTGCCTTCTTTTTCCTTTTTTTTTTTTTTTTAACATCTTTACTGGAGTATAATTGCTTTACAATGTTGTGTTACTTTGTGCTGTATAACAAAGTGAATCAGCCATACATATACATATATCCCCATATCCCCTGCCTCTTGCATCTCCCTCCACCCTCCCTATCCCACCCCTCTAGATGGTCACAACACATCGAGCTGATCTCCCTGTGCTATGTGGCTGCTTCCCACTAGCTATCTATTTTAAATTTGGTAGTGTATATATGTCCATGCCACTATTTCGCTTCGTCCCAGCTTACACTTCCCCCTCCCCGTGTCCTCAAGTCCATTCTCTACATCTGCATCTTTATTCCTGTCCTGCCCCCAGGTTCTTCAGAACCATTTTTCTTTTTTTTAGATTCCATATATATGTGTTAGCATATGGTATCTGTTTTTCGCTTTCTGACTTACTTCACTCTGCATGACAGACTCTAGGTCCATCCACGTCACTACAAATAACTCAGTTTTGTTTCTTTTTATGGCTGAGTAGTATTCCATTGTATATATGTGCCACATCTTCTTTATCCATTCATCTGTCAATGGACACTTAGGTTGCTTCCATGTCCTGGCTATTGTAAATAGAGCTGCATTGAATATTGTGGCACATGACTCTTTTTGAATGATGCTTTTTTCAGGGTATATGCCCAGTAGTGGGATTGCTGGGTCATATGGTAGTTCTATTTTTAGTTTTTTAAGGAATCTCCATACTGTTCTCCATAGTAGTTGTATCAATTTACATTCCCACCAACAGTGCAAGAGGGTTTCCTTTTCTCCACACCCTCTCCAGCACTTATTTTTTGTAGATTTTTTGATGATGGCCATTCTGACTGGTGTGAGGTGATACCTCATTGTAGTTTTGATTTGCATTTCTCTAATGATTAGTGATGTTGGGCATCCTTTCATGTGCTTGGTGGCAATCTGTATAACTTCTTTGGAGAAATGTCTAGTTAGGTCTTCTGCCCATTTTTGGATTGGATTTTTTGTTTTTTTGATATTGAGCTGCATGAGCTGCTTGTATATTTTGGAGATTAATCCTTTGTCAGTTGATTCATTTGCAAATATTTTCTCCCATTCTGAGGGTTGTCTTTTCATCTTGCTTATGGTTTCCTTTGCTGTGCAAAATCTTTTAAGATTCATTAGGTCCCATTTGTTTATTTTTGATTTTATTTCCATTTCTCTAGGAGCTGGGTCAAAAAGGATCTTGCTGTGATTTATGTCATAGAATGTTCTGCCTATGTTTTACTCTAAGAGTTTGATAGTGTCTGGCCTTACATTTACGTTTTTAATCCATTTTGAGTTTATTTTCGTGTATGGTGTTAGGGAGTGTTCTAATTTCATTCTTTTACATGTAGCTGTCCGGTTTTCCCAGCACCAGTTATTGAAGAGCCTGTCTTTTCTCCATTGTATATTCTTGCCTCCTTTATCAAAGATAAGGTGACCATATGTGCATGGGTTTTCCTCTGGGCTTTCTATCCTGTTCCACTGATCTATATTTCTGTTTTTGTGTCAGTACCATACTGTCTTGTTTACTGTAGCTTTGTAGTACAGTCTGAAGTCCAGGAGCCTGATTCCTCCAGCTCCGTTTTTCTTTCTCAAGATTGCTTTGGCTATTTGGGGTCTTTTGTGTTTCCATACAAATTGTGAAATTTTTTTGTTCTAGTTCTGTGAAAAATGCCATTGGTAGTTTGATAGGGGTTGCATTGAATCTGTAGATTGCTTTGGGTAGTAGAGTCATTTTCACAATGTTGATTCTTCCAATCCAAGAACATGGTATATCTCTCCATCTGTTTGTATCATCTTTAATTTCTTTCATTAGTGTCTTATAGTTTTCTGCATACATGCCTTTTGTCTCCTTAGGTAGGTTTATTCCTAGGTATTTAATTCTTTTTATTGCTATGGTAAATGGGAGTGTTTCCTTAATTTCTCTTTCAGATTTTTCATCATTATTGTATAGGAATGCAAGAGATTTCTGTGCATTAATTTTGTATCCTGCTACTTTACCAAATTCATTGATTAGCTCTAGTAGTTTTCTAGAGCATCTTTAGGATTCTCTATGTATAGTATCATGTCATCTGAAAATCGTGACACTTTTACTTCTTCTTTGGATTCCTTTTATTTCTTTTTCATCTCTGATTGCTTTAGCTAAAACTTCCAAAACTATGTTGAATAATAGTGGTGAGAGTGGGCAACCTTGTCCTGTTCCTGATTGTAGAGGAAATGGTTTCAGTTTTTCACCATTGAGAACGATGTTGCCTGTGGGTTTGTCATATATGGCCTTTATTATGTTGAGGTAGGTTCTCTCTATGCCTACTTTCTGGAGAGTTTTTACCATAAATGGGTGTTGAATTTGGTTGAAAGCTTTTTCTGCATCTATTGACGTGATCATATGGTTTTTATCCTTCAATTTGATAATATGGTGTATCACATTGATTGATTTGCGTATATTGAAGAATCCTTGCCTCCCTGGGCTAAACCCCACTTGATCATGATGTATGATCCTTTTAATGTGCTGTTGGATTCTGTTTGCTAGTATTTTGTTGAGGATTTTTGCATCTATGTTCATCAGTGATATTGGTCTGTAGTTTTCTTTTCTTGTGACATCTTTGTCTGGTTTTGGTATCATGGTGATGGTGGCCTCCTAGAATGAGTTTGAGAGGGTTCCTCCCTCTGCTATATTTTGGAAGAGTTTGAGAAGGATGGGTGTTAGCTCTTCTCTAAACGTTTGATAGAATTCACCTCTGAATGCATCTGGTCCTGGGCTTTTGTTTGTTGGAAGATTTCAAATCACAGTTTTAATTTCAGTGCTTGCGATTGGTCTGTTTATATTTTCTATTTCTTCCTAATTCAGTCACAGAAGGTTCTGTGTTTGTTATTGTAGGTCTCTTTCCTTCTCTTGTGTTTCCTGCCTAGAGAAGTTCCTTTAGCATTTGTTGTAAAGCTGGTTTGGTGGTGCTGAATTCTCTTAGCTTTTGCTTGTCTGTAAAGGTTTTAAATTCTTCATCAAATCTGAATGAGATCCTTGCTGGGTAGAGTAAACTTGCTTGTAGGTTTTTCCCTTTCATCACTTTAAATATGTCCTGCCACTCCCTTCTTGCTTGCAGAGTTTCTGCTGAAAGAACAGCTGTTAACCTTATGGGGATTCCCTTGTATGTTATCTGTTGCTTTTCCCTTGCTGCTTTTAATATTTTTTCTTTGTATTTAATCTTTGATAGTTTGATTAATATGTGTCTTGTCGTGTTTCTCCATGGATGTTTCCTGTATGGGACTCTCTGCACTTCCTGGACTTGACTGACTATTTCCTTTCCCATATTAGGGAAGTTTTCAACTATAATCTCTTCAAATATTTTCTCAGTCCCTTTCTTTCTCTCTTCTTCTTCTGGGACCCCTATAGTTCAAATGTTGGTGCATTTAATGTTGTCCCAGAGTTCTCTGAGACTGTCCTCAATTCTGTTCATTCTTTTTTCTTTAATCTGCTCTCCAGTAGTTATTTCCACTATTTTATCCTGCAGGTCACTTATCCGTTCTTCTGCCTCAGTTATTCTGCTATTGATTCCTTCTAGAGAATTTTTAATTTCATTTATTGTGTTGTTCATCATTGTTTGTTTGTTCTTTAGTTCTTCTAGGTCCTTGTTAAACATTTCTTGTATTTTCTCCATTCTATTTCCAAGATTTTGAATATCTTTACTATCATTACTCTGAATTCTTTTTCAGATAGACTGCCTATTTCCTCTTCATTTATTTGATCTGGTGGGTTTTTACCTTGCTCCTTCATCTGCTGCGTATTTATCTGTCTTCTCATTTTGCTTAACTTACTGTGTTTACAGTCTCCTTTTCGCAGACTGCAGGTTCATAGTTTGTGTTGCTTTTGGTGTCTGCCCCCAGTGGGTAAGGTTGGTTCAGTGGGTTGTGTAGGCTTCCTGGTGTAGGGGACTGGTTCCTGTGTTCTTGTGGATGAGGCTGGATATTGTCCTTCTGGCGGGAGGACTGCATCTGGTGGTGTGTTTTGAGGTGTCTGTGAACTTAGTGTGATTTTAGGCAGCCTCTCTGCTAATGTGTGGGGTTGTGTTCCTGTCTTGTTGTTGTTTGGCATAGGGTGTCCAGCATTGGAACTTGCTGGTCGTTGAGTGGAGCTGGGTATTAGCATTGAGACGGAGATCTCTGGGAGAGCTCTCGCTGATTGATAGTACGTGGGACCAGGAGGTCTCTGGTGAACCAATGTCCTGAACTTGGCTCTCCCACCTCAGAGGCTCAGGCCTGACACCCAACTGGAGCACTAAGACCCTGTCAGCCACACGGCTCAGAAGAAAAGGGAGAAAAAAAGAAAGAAAGAAAAATAAAATAAAGTTATTAAAATAAAAATTTTATAAAAAATATTATTAAAATAAAAAAGTAAAACATATAATTGAAAAAAAAAAAGATTCGCCAAACCAGTTAACAAATCCACCAATGATAACACGTGCTAAAAACTAAACTAAGATAAACATATAAATCATAAACTAGTCAGGCACATACAGCAAACCCCAAGTCTACGGTTGCTCCCAAATTCCACTGCCTCAGTTTTGGGATGATTCGTTGTCTATTCAGGTATTCCACAGATGCAGGCACATCAAGTTGATTGTGGAGGTTTAATCCGCTGCTCCTGAGGCTGCTGGGAGAGATTTCCCTTTCTCTTCTTTGTTCGCACAACTCCCGGGGTTCAGCTTTGGATTTGGACCCGCCTCTGCATGTAGGTCGCCTGAGGGCGTCTGTTCCCCGCCCAGACAGGAAGGGGTTAAAGGAGCAGCTGCTTCGGGGGCTCTGGCTCACTCAGGCCGGGGGGAGGGAGCGGTACAGAGGAGGCGGTGCGAGCCTGCGGCGGCCGAGGCCAGCGTGACGTTGCAGCAGCCCGAGGCGCGCCGTGCGTTCTCCCGGGGAAGTTGTCCCCGGATCACGGGAGCCTGGCCGTGGCGGGCTGCACAGGCTCCCGGGAGGGGCGGTGTGGAGAGTGACCTGTGCTCACACACAGGCTTCTTGGTGGCAGCAGCAGCAGCCCCAGCGTCTCATGCCCGTCTCTGGGGTCCGCGCTGATCGTCGCGGCTCGCGCCCGTCTCTGGAGCTCGTTTAGGCGGCGCTCTGAATCCCCTCTCCTCGCGCACCGTGAAACAAAGAGGCAAGAAAAAGTCTCTTGCCTCTCCGGCAGCTGCAGACTTTTCCCCGGACTCCCTCCCAGCTAGCCATGGCGCACTAGCCCCTTCAGGCTGTGTTCACGCCGCCAGCCCCAGTCCTCTCCCTGCGGTCCGACCGCAGCCCGAGCCTCAGCTCCCAGCCGCGCCCGCCCCGGCGGGGTAGCAGACAAGCCTCTCGGGCTGCGGAGCGCTGCTCGGCGCCGAGCCTCTGTGCGGGAATCTCTCCGTTTTTCCCTCTGCGCCCCTGTTGCTGTGGGATCCGCGCTGATAGCCGCGGCTCGCGCCCGCCTCTGGAGTCCGTTTAGGCGGCGCTCTGAATCCCCTCTCCTTGCGCGCGGCAAAACAAAGAGGGAAGAAAAAGTCTCTTGCCTCTTCAGCAGCTGCAGACTTTTTCCCGGACTCCCTCCCGGCTAGCTGTGGTGCACTAACCCCTTCAGGCTGTGTTCACGCCGCCAACCCCAGTCCTCTCCCTGCGATCCGACCTCCGAAGCCTGAGCCTCAGCTCCCAGCCCCGCCCTCCCCGGCGGGGGAGCAGACAAGCCTCTCGGGCTGCTGAGTGCTGCTCGGCGCCGAGCCTCTGTGCGGGAATCTCTCCGCTTTGCCCTCCGCACCCCTGTGGCTGCGCTCTCCTCCGTGGCTCCGAAGCTCCCCCCTCTGCCACCCGCAGTCTCTGCCCGCGAAGGGGCTTCCGAGTGTGTGGAAACCTTTCCTCCTTCACGGCTCCCTCCCACTGGTGCAGGTCCCGTCCCTATTCTTTTGTCTCTGTTTTTTCTTTTTCCTTTTGCCCTACCCAGGTACGTGGGGAGTTTCTTACCTTTTGGGAGGTCTGAGGTATTTTGCCAGCGTTCAGTAGGTGTTCTGTAGGAGCTGATCCACATGTAGGTGTATTTTTGCTGTATTTGTGGGAGGAAGGTGATCTCCACATCTTACTCCTCTGCCATCTTGAAGGTCCCCCCCACAAATTGCTTTCTAAAGAAGGTAGCAGTTAAGGTTCCTGGGGAATGGAGTGCCTTTGTTCTCACTAGCAGAGGAAATAGGATTTGGGAGAGAACTGAATTTTCTGCATAGCAGAGGAAGAAAAACTTTGAGCTCAAAGAGAATGTGTGAAGAATGCAGTAAGAGGATAGGAATGGGAAAGAAGAGAGTAGCCAACAAAATGTTGAGATACTCCGTGACATTGTTCCTTTCTAGCAAATTGTATTTTCCCAAAATAAGCACAAAAATATTTCTTCTCCCACATGCTCTTTTAGAACCTTGTCAAACCCCCATCAAGAGGTGGGAGTCTGTCTTTCCCCTTAAAACTGGTGGGACTGTGTGGCTTCCTTAGCAAACAGAATGTAGTAATAAGTAATAGGTGGTGACTCCCAAGGCCAGATAAGAAAAGGTAATATAGGTGCTGTCTAGCTCTCTTTGGGGACACTTGCATTGGAGCCTTGAACTGCCGTATAAGAAGTCTGGCTACCCTTAAGCAAAAATGCTTAAGGAAAGACCATGTAGAAAGACCATTAAGAGAATTTCCCCCCATGGACCTGAGGATATATGTCCAGGCAAGCCAGTTCGACCCAGGAGGAGGAGGAGAGACACATGGGGCAGAGCTACTCCCAGTGAAACCCAGCTTAGATCAGTTGACCCTTAGCCAATGCAAAGACTCAAGAGAAATGATAAATAATAGTTCTTTTAAACCAGTGAATTTCGGTGTGGTTTGTAACATAGTAGTATCTAACTGATACATTCTTTCTTCATTTCATAACTCCATCCCTGTTTGGATGATAAATATATAATCCCAGTAGGCATGAGGGATGCCCTTGCAAGATTTTTCTCCTTGACTTTTCCGTTAGCATCTTCTGGTTACTTGGCATGGTGTTCTCGGATATAGCTTAAAACTAAGCATAACATTTGGTCACTTGCTTTACTGAATCATTTATACTTGATCTCCACTGACTCTCAAGTCTATGAAAGGGACAGAAAAGTATATGGAGGTGATAACTGTATCTAATGAATTTTTCAAAGGAAATTTCCCAGGAGGGCAATTAGAAACAGAAGAGACATTTTTATTTGAAAATCACCAGTATTTGCATATCTGGGAACATCTCCCTGACTATAGTGAGGCGAATCAACAGAGAACTGTCTCTTATCAAGTAGTCTTATTTGTAATCACTTGTTATTTCCCCAATACATTATTCACTGTTTTAATGTTTACAGTTTGGGGAAAGCCAGCAGGGTGCAAGCAGATAGGTGAATTCTCTTTCTGCAGAGCTTCTTCCTGCTTCCTAAGAATTGTCTATCTTATCTCTTGTATAAAAATAAAATATTCATGGGAGCCAGAAAGGAACATTTGGAAGGCAATTCTTCATTACAGATAAACTCCAGATGTGACTTGATAGTGCCCTTTACTCGGTGGAGAATAGCCAGCACAATTTCCTCACACTGTTTTGAGCTGATGTGAGCTGTGTTGTTTTGACAGGTAGATTTTTTTTCCAACCTTTGTTTCTAGTCACTGAGCATAGATTCAGCTTCAGGAAACTGTTAAAGTTCCAGGTGAATTGGATAACTTGCTTTCTTGTGTTCTGATTGTCAGTGTACCTCTGAGTGGGGTGAGGATTGTATTATCTATCCATTACCAATATTTATGACACACACATGTGCATTGCTGAGCACTTCTTGAATGTACATTAATTTAGGTAGTAGGTGGATTGCCAAAGGCATAAGTAGGAAAATTTTCCATAAAATCGAAGGATCAGAAAGAGCTCTGAAAATATTTTAGGTTCATTATTTCCTAAAGTGTGGTAGTTACCATTGGGGCCACAACGAATGCTTTTCGGTGACATATGAGGTGAGTTGGCAACTGGGCAAGGCACTAAATGATACTAAATCACCTACTGAATGGTGTTTCCTTTTCAATACTATAGTATTGTTCTGATTATGTTAAGCAGAAAGTTTCAGGTTGATGCTAGTGTTTACTACTTTTCTAATGTTTTAAATCTATTTTCACAAAAAGAGAGGAAACATGATGTAGCTAGTGTGTAATGTCATTGTTTATTTTCTTTGTATTTATTTCTATGATTTCCTTCTATCTGTGGTAGGTAATAATGGTGGTCCCTTACAATTATCACTTGGAAATAGCAAAAGTCATGAAGGTGGCACACAAGTGCATGAGAACTGGAAAGCACTAATCTAATCCCATACATTTGAAAGGTCCACTGCCCAGCCAGGAAACCCATTTCTCGTGACAAGGATGTATTACCTCCTACAGAGGAAACTTAAGGTGATACTAGTCATTTACCTAATAATTTACACTAATGGTATAGAACAGAAGGTTGTCTGTTTTTCAAATGGTGTATAATCTACGTTTGTCCTTATACTAGGGAGTCGGTGTCATTTACAGGCAATAGTTTGGACTTTTATAATAAGACTGGCCTGGGTTGGAATGCCAGCTCTTCCGATGTACCACACGGGCAAGTTGTGGTCTGTGCTTTAATTTTCTCATCTAGAATGTGATGAGAATGATGCCAAGCTCACTTTCATGAGGATTGAATAAGGTAGTGTAAATAAGCCCTCGTTATAGGGCCTGGTTGAATTCCTGAGCTGGTCCACAGTAGCTTGTGGCCCTCTGGCCCTGGCATGCACCTTCATGTGATTGGGGGCGTGTTGATAGACTTAGATTCTTTCAATTGTATATACAATGCCACATTTTTCACAGGAGACACTGTTAAGTCGATCGGTTTAATCGTGATATAGAGGAGATATAGAGGATGACCCTCCCCTGACTTAGACTTTACAGGTCTGCCTTGATTGAATCAGGACTGATTAGTGGTGGAGGTGGAGCCCTTGTTCTTCAAAGTGTTCCTAAGAATGTTATTAACCTTCTATGTGCCAAGTGCTGTACATACTCCATATCATCTTTATAACAGCCTTACAAGCTAGAAGAGAAAACTTTGGCTCAGTGAGATTAGGTCCCTTGCCCCAGTTCCTACAAGTAGTAAATGGCATATCCAGAGCTTGATACATTTTAGGCAGAAAATATACAATCTACGTGCAACAAGCAGAGGTTATATGTTATTATAGACTAATATGTAAAGCACTCAGTATCGTAGGGAACGCTATAGTGTAGTGCTTAAGAGATGAGACAATACGTTGCCAACCACTTCCCAGCTAGGTGACTGTGGGTGTTAATTAGCGTCAGTTACCCCTCTGAAATGGGAATGATAATGGTACTCCCATGATGAATTATCATGAGGGTTAAATGAGAAAATACCTAGAAGCATGATATGCCTGACTTGTAAAGAGGTATATTACATATGAGCTGTAGTAATGTTGTAACGATGCTGGTGTAAGTAGTTAGGTGCCCGATAAATGCAAGTTGAATAAATGAATGCTCCTGGGTGACTTGTTCTTTCAGGAATCTGAGACTCTTGACTTGTTTCATCCCCATCAGGTTGATCCTAGCTGTAGCTTTGCACTTGCTTATATACTGGTGCAGGTTTTTTAAAAATTTTATTTTATTGAAGTATAGTTAATTTACAATATTGTGTTAATTTCTGCTGTACAGCAAAGTGACTCGGGTATACATATATGCATTCTTTTTCATATTCCTTTCCATTATGGTTTATCACGGGATGTTGAATATAGCTCCCTGTGCTATACAGTAGGACCTTGCTGTTTATCCATCATAAATATAATAGTTTGCATCTGCTAATCTCAAACTCCCAATTCTTCCCTCCTCCACCTCACCCTCTTCTGGTGCAGGTTTTAATAAATAGATGATGTGTGTTGTGTGAGTAGGGGGTGGGAGAGAGAAGGACACAATTCAGCTACTTACACATGTAACAGACCACAAGCTTCCAGCTCATTTAATAAATAGTGCAGTTGTATGGCTCATATATAGAAAACTCTTTACCTGGATTCTCAAATGTCCAGTGAAGAATCTAACTAATTTTTAAAATCAACTGCACATGCATAACAGTCATGGTCATGATATTTATGTGACTTGTGTGAATAAATACATTTTTGTACACAGTTTTGTTCCCCCCTGACTGCTTATTGGCTTAGAAAACACTTGTCAAATGGCTGGCATAATTTCCTGAATGGTCTCCTGCTGCTGCAGGCCTCTTCCGGTCAGCTGTGTCTAGATGCCCCCATCTGTATTTTGTTACAAGCTTCTCCTAGCTCAGGTACTGTCCTCCCTGCTACGTGAATCTTTTTTTTTTTTTTTTAACCTGAAATTTTGTTCAATCACTGCCTTTTGATATGAGGACTTCAGATAGTTCAATATTCTGAAATATCCTCCACCTGTGGTTCTCGGCATCACCTGGAAGGCTTGTTAAACGCAGTTAAAGGCTGCGTTTAAGGCTTGTTAAACTGCCGGGCCCACTCCATGAATTTCATTCAGTAAGCCTGGGATGGGGCCTAAGAATTTGTGTTTCTAACCAGTTCCCAGGTGATGGTGACAATGGTTTGGTTTAAAGGTCACAGTCTGAGAGCCATTGCCCCACGCTAAAATTTTAGACATCCTCATTTACAAGGATGTTCAAAAATGTTGGGCTTCTGACTCAACCTCAATACTAAAAAGACTAGCTCTTCATCCAGAAAGTATAGTCAGGCCTAGGTGGGCCTGGATAATATTTTCACCTTTATACTCCTATTTTCTGGAAGACCTATTTTTCCACAGTCTACCCCTGACTCTGAATTATGATTATCCTAGTGGTTTTGACAGTGATGGAATAGGTTTATGGAATATGCAGAACTTCTTTTTATTATTATTATTTTTTAATCAAAGTATAGTTGATTTACAATGTTGTGTTTATTTCTGCTGTAGAGCAAAGTGACTCAGTTGTACATATATTCTTTTTTATATTCTTTTCTATCATGGTTTATCATAGGATGTTGAATATAGTTCTCTGTGCTATACAGTAGGACCTTGTTTGGAATATGCAGAACTTTTTTTTTTTTACATCTTTATTGGAGTATAAGTGCTTTACAATGTTGTGTTAGTCCCTGCTGTATAACAAAGTGAACCAGCTATATGTATACATATATCACCATATCCCTTCCCTCTTAAGCCTCCCTCACCCCCTCCCTATCCCACCCCTCTAGATGGTCACAACACATCGAGCTGATCTCCCTGTGCTATGTGGCTGCTTCCCACTAGCTAGCTATTTTGCATTTGGTAGTGTATATATGTCCATGCCACTCTCTCACCTTGTCCCAGCTTACCCTCCCCCCTCCCCGTGTCCTCAAGTCCATTCTCTACATCTGCGTCTTTATTCCTGTCCTGCCCCTAGGTTCATCAGAACCTGTTTTTTTTTTTTTTAGATTCCATATATATGTGTTAGCATATGGTATTTGTTTTTCTCTTTCTGACTTACTTCACTCTGTGTGACAGACTCTAGGTCCATCCATCTCACTACAAATAACTCAGTTTTGTTTCTTTTTATGGCTGAGTAATATTCCACTGTATATATGTGTCACATCTTCTTTATCCATTCATCTGTCAGTGGACACTTAGGTTGCTTCCATGTCCTGGCTATTGTAAATAGTGCTGCAATGAACATTGTGGTACATGACTCTTTTTGAATTATGGTTTTCTCAGGGTATATGCCCAGTAGTGGGATTGCTGGGTCATAGGGTAGTTCTATTTTTCATTTTTTAAGGAACCTCCATACATGCAGAACTTCTGAAACTCCAATTCACAAATCAAAGCACACATTTATTTTCATTTTCCACCACCTCTTTTAAATTTATTCAGGGGAGATCATTTTCTTTTCCAAGGGAAAACTCTGACAGGTCTAAGAATTTTCTGTTCACTTTAACTAGTAGACAAGTAAAAATAGGTTGTTTGAGTGATTACAGTGCCCAAAGATACTATTCAAAACCCTCAACTGACTGTAATGGAGACTCTCCTCCCCCCACGCCAGCGTTGGCGGCTTCAGGTGGCAGGTCTATGAGTGAGGAAGTGAGGTGTGATAGCTCCACCTATACTTCTCTGCCCTGTACTTCACCTTTTTCCTCTCCAGCCACTCTTTGGGATTCCAGTAGGGGTGGGTGAGATAAGAAGGAAGGCGGTGAGTGGAGATTAAGAGGACAGGATGGGTCTTATTAAACTGGTACCTTCATCAACTTCTGTCCAACTTGGCTACAGATCAGAGGTTCCCATGACTGCTCCTCAGGTTCAATTAATTTATTACAGTGGCTCACAGAACTCAGGGAAATACTTATGCTTACAGTTTATTAAAGGTTAAGATAAAGGATACAGAGGAGCAGTCAGATGAAGAGATACCTGGGACAAGGTCCTGATGGCAGAAGCTTCTCTCCCAATGGAGTTGGGGTGCATTGCCCTCCTGGTGTGGGTGTGTTCACCAGCCTGGAAGTTCTTTGAAGGCTGTACTGCTGGGAGTTTATGGCAGTTTCCTCACATAGGCATGATCAGTTATTAACTTCATTTCCGTCTCTCTCTCCTCTCTGGAGTATTGGGGGGAGGTGAAGATTCTAATCTTATCATCATGGCTTAATCTTTCTGGTGACCAGCCCCGCCCCCCCAAACCAGGAACCATCCAGGAGCCCACCCAGAGTCACCTCAATAGAACAAAAGATGTTCCTAGTGGTCTTATCACTTAGGAAATTACAAGGGATTTAGAAGCCCTGTGTCAAGGACGGGCCAAAGACCAAATATTAGAACAAGAGAGCCTCTTAGTGTTCTTGTCACATAGGAAATTATAAGGGTTTTAGGAGCTCTGTGTCAGGAACTGGGGGAAGGGACCAATATATTTCTTATTATTTCATAAAGCTCAACTATAATAGAAATTGATTTCTTACGCAGGTAACAATTTGATGTGTTCTTGATCAGCAAGTAGTGGGTCTCCACGTGGTGATTCAGGTACCCAGGCCCCTTCCTTCCCCAGAGCCCTGTGATATTCATCCAGTTGGGGGAAGAGGAAAGAAAGCAAGGAGGTTGTGGACCATAGAGGAATCCATCACTTTAGCTCACTTTCCAATGGTCAGAACTTGTCACCTGGCCCTATGTAGGTGCAAGGGGATCAACAAAATCAGCTTCCTCTGGACGTCTGCCTGCAAGTTCAAACTATGCTAACGAAGACAAGGACAGTCTGGTGGTCGGTTAGCCCCTCTTTCATGTCATGAATTGCCTTTGCTACTAAGGTGCTTCGATGAATTATAGATGGTGGAGAGCCACCAAAGAACTCTAAGCAGCAGAATGACCTGATGGTATTTGCATTGGAGGGAGTCATGAGAATGAAGGCAAGGGAGACAGTATGGGGGCTTTTGCTGTAATTCAGGCAAGAGATGAGGATACCCTAGATAAATGAGAATTAAGAGAAATACATACGTTTTCAAGGGATTTAGGAAGCTGGCCTTGGGAAGTAGTTGAATATGAAGAGAATGGAAAACAATGGCTAGCTGACATTCTGGCCTGGGTAAGTGGGTGTATGTTGTATTACCAACCAAGTTTGAGGAAAAAGGAGTAAGATCTTTTCTCAAGCTCTTTTCAAGCTTTTCTTTTCAATCGTTCAAGCTTTTCTCAAGCTTTTCTTTCAAAATTCCTTTAATAGCACAATAAGGTAAATATGTGTATACTGGGAGGCTCCAGTAGGTAGTTCATCCTGCAACTGGAAAACCTCTTCGAGGTATGTTTTATTTTTGAAAATCTATGCAAATTTCATTTTCTATTCCATTATATATCTGGTCTTGTTGCAAAATGAAATAATGTTTTAAACATAAAAGTTGATTAAACAAGTAATTTGCAAATCTATTCTCCCACCTCAAAACCATTTACAACCCTATAGGCTGAAGCCCCCCCTTGACCACAACCAATAACCCCTGTCTCCCTCCTCTCATCTACTAAATGTAATCACTACTTATCTGTGGTTTATCTTTACAAACTTGCACTCATTTATATACACTGAGAAAATTTACCATGTTTTTGTGTTTTAAAATAAATAGGATTACACTGTACATAATTTTGCAGCTTGCCTTCTTCACTCAAAAATGATGGTTTCTACATCTATCCATGTTGCTACAGATAGGTGAGTTTATCCCTTTAAATTCCTTCCTAGGAGTCAAATTGATACTCCAGGAAGACGGAGATTTGTCTTGTGGGTCTGAGTGCTCCTGGTTGGCTGCACAACCCCAGAATCACATTAGCTCACTTAGAAACCCAAGTATGTGGAGGTCAGATCTTCTATCCACAGACTAGTAAAAATCTGCGTGTCCATATGACACTAATCACTCATATTTATCAGCACTGTGTGCCAGACCCTGTCCTGCATGTAGTACATGTATTAGCAACAACGCGATGAGGTATTGCGGCTGCTGTAATTCTACTGTGATTGCAGTTGAGAAAATAAAGCCTGCAACTTCTAGATAAGTGGTCCAGCATCACTTAGGCTTTGAATGGCAAAGACAGGATGCTTAGCCAGGGTCTGATTCCAGAGCCTGGTTCTTAATCACTTTACCAAACCACCTGGGGAAATGTGTGCGATGCACTGAAGAATCTTGGATTTCTCCCTATTCCTCAAGCCAGTGAGATATTCCCTGAAACACATGCTTTTAATGCTGATCTTTGGCCAGAGAGCTGCAGCCAAATGGTCTATCCAGTCACTCATTTCTGAGGTTACAGTTGGCTCATTTACAGATTAGATGCCTGTTAATTTATCAGGCAAACTGAAGCAGGATAGATGGTTATTGCATCTGCCCAATGAATGTGTGACGTGCACGATGAGATGCCAAAATCCTCAGTGAAGCCGCTCAATCTGCATGATGGATCCAAAGAATTGGGGGTATGGCGGGCAGTGAGAAGTCCATTTTCATGGAAGAACAATGCTTTCTAAGAAGCCGTTCAGTGTCTGCTGCTTTCCCGTCTGGTAGGGCCCTGAGAGGACAGTGCCAGGCTGGAGGCTGGTTCTCAACTGCCGCTGCTTTGGAAACAAGGGTGGAATGACACCAATTAAGAGGTGTGAATGCCATTTGTCCTGCCTTTGGCTCCCTCCCCAAAGTGATTGTTAGCTGACACCCACGGGGAGACGGTGGGGAGAAAATCTTTTACTTAGTTTTTTTTAACTGACATACACAAAGTCTGTATTTCAGAATGTTGGGAGTAATGGTTTATGATTTTGTTTTTCTTTACCTTGTTCTCTTCAAATACAAAGTGACTTCAAATTCTCTTGCTGAACACTTTACTCACATGTGGTGCTATGTTTGGGATGTCCAAACAAATGTAGCAGGGTGAATAAAAAAGCACTGTTGGAATATCTGGCAACAGAGATTCTCTTAGGGAAAGAGCAATCTCAATTTAGACAAGAGCCCTTATAGAATACTTCAGATGTGGAAGATGAAACCCAGGGGGAATGATTAGGAAGGCAATGGTTTTATGAAGAATAAAGCTCTTATGTAAATATTTTGCATAAGAAATAAACAAGAATTTGGGAAAGAGCATACATGAGGGAGAGAGGGAATCTGGCAATACAATGGGAGGGCAGCCGGGAGGAAGATGGCAGTCAGTGAGGGCCTGAAGGGCACCCGAGGACTGAGAGCTCTAATGTCCCCTTTTAATTCTCTCCCTCTCTCTGAATGTAAATATTCATCACCCACCCCCCCTCAGGGTGTCAACACACAAACCATCATATTATAGGTTTGGAGTACAATTAAGGAAAGGGGATTGAGTCCCTGTCTGGGTAAAGCTGAAACAAAAAGGAGTGAGTAGTCCAGCCACAGAGAGGGAGTGCAAAGGAGAAGAATGATAAAGGAGGGATGGTAATTTGTCTCAGAGAAGACTCTTGACTTCTCACAAGATACGCAATGCTGGTCTTGAGCCAATTTTCTTTAAACCTTGAAGGGTAGTCTCAGCAGACACCTGAAGGACCTAAAGAAAAAGCAGAGTCAGCTCAAATCTTCAGGGAGTTCTCACTGATCAACACAGAAAACCCCTGTAAATAGACGACTAGTTTGTAGGTCAATGCAGATACTCCACCATTTCACATCCCCTCCTTGTTTTCAAGGAAATGCCTAACTTGACGATGTCTGGCTCTATTTCTTGGGTTAAAGTGCAAGATGCTGTGAAGGATGGAACACAGGCTCTGGATCAGAAACATATGGGTTGGAAGACTGCCTCAACTCTTTTGAACACATTTTTGACTTTCTGTTTATAAACCTGAAAAGAATGGGAATGGGAATGGGTTTCACCATAACTGTCAACCTTCTTTGCCTCCCAAAGTCATAGTTTTATTCTTTTTCTGGACTAGTTGGTATCCATGACCATGCTCTTCTGCATGACCATGCTCTAGGAACTTTGATACCCTACAACAGTGTGTCCTTGGTTATATGAAGATTTTGGAGGCAAAGAACATAGGAAGCTCAAGATAACTCTGCTAGGAGTGCTAAAAAAAAAAAGCATCAAGAATATGCCCTTCAAGTGGCAAAGATCTGTGACATCAACTGCGATGACCAAAGTTACTGCCCTGCACTGCTGTTCATCTACCAGAACCAGGAAAAGGAGCTACTTTAGCCTCTGACTCTGCACCGCTCTTCTCTGCTTTTTTTTTTTTTTTGCAATGAGAAGGTCTCTGCATGAATATCATTTTATTCATAATTAGTAAAGGAGAGAGCAGTTGGAAATCGCAAATGGAAAATTAATGACAAAGGATAAAAAAAAAGAATGTGTTTTTGCAAAGACCAGGAGTGAGGCAACCTGGAGGAGAAATTAGAGAGAACAGTTCAACCAGAAAAAGAGCAGGAAAGGAACAGACATCGCAAATGCAAAAGTAATGTCTCTCCCTGTTCGAGTACGGTACCCAGGCTTTTAAATTAAATAGTAAAACTGCGGGTCCTCATTTAAAATTTACAAATGGTAGGTGTCACCTCACGGAGATAATTGTTAGGTGAGGCTTATTTAATCTGTGGGCAGAGTCTAAGATGAAAGACCACAAGATCTAAGGAACAAAAGAGAATTCACCCTGGGTTTCATGTGAGGCAGAGTCAAACGTTTCCAGAGAGTCTGTCCACCAATAAGTCACTTAGACTTCGGGATTTCCTACCTTGACCTTTGTAGATTATTTCCTTGTTTATTAAAAAATGTTTTAGGATGAGTTCTACCAGCTATAACAGTTATGTGCATATTACTTATGTTCAGCAAAAGAAGCCTTGAGGACCATGGACCCAGGCAACTTGGGTCCTAGGTTTGGCTTGGTTTTTACCATATTCTATGACTCAAGCAAATCCTAAGATCCTCTCTGAACCCTTGTTTTTCATATGTAAAGTAAAACAGTACGGAAGTAACATTTGTCACACAGCTCAGGGGTCCTTGAGATTTTTATTTTAGCCCCTTCCAGTTATGGGGTTCCATTTCCTTCTTCTGAGTCCCCTGCATATTGTAGGGAGTATCCACAGGGAGTAATTAAAAGCAGACTGTGGTTCATGATCAAATGTCCCTGCCAATGGCCAGTCCTTAGGGCACTGATGCATAGTGACAAAGTTACATTCTCACTGGTCACCCCTGGGAAGGCACACTTGGTAAAGGCACCCAACCTGGGTGGTGCAATATTCGCCTCCATAGGAAGATTTGGTAGTTGGCGGTGATAGATCAGCTCCCATTTAGCTCCTAGACACCTGATTCATGCAGTGAACTTGGTAAGTTTCCCTCACCCAGCTCTTACTATGTGGCTGGCCTCTCCTGCTATGGAAACTTCCTTAGGATCATCTCCCTTTTCCCGATAAAGCTTGAGAAATAAAGCAGGCCTAGAACCATGATAACAGAAGGACTTGTTGCTCTGTTCTCAGCGGGTAGGGCAGGCTTAATTTTCAAATCTTCCTTGGAGGTGTGGGGAAACCTGAGCTTTCCATTCTGCAAAGAAAAGGAAGAAAGCAGAACACTTAAGTTTCCATATTTAAACTATCAGAACTAGCGACAATCTAAAGGCTAGATTGGGTAATCTCTAATTTCTAGCTCTAACATCCTATGAATCGAAAGCCAAGAGCAATAGAATGTTCCTTTTCCTTCTGGTACCACTAATTCCATGGAGAAAATATTAGCCTCTCTAGGTTCTGGATCTATTAAAACTTTTAGACTCTAAGGCACAGAAGGGAATGAATGGCAGCTTGTAACCTATGTGACCATGGCTTAATGGATTTATGATACCAAATTGCTCTTGCACTATTATTTAGAAAGAGCGACATGAACTTGGAAAGCCCAGTCTCTAAATATATTGCTTAGGAATCTGATGGTTGTCTAGATTAATTAGCATGCTAATTCCTTACCAGTAGAAGTCCCAGGAATTGTTCAAAGGGGTTTCTATGGGCAAGTGAGTTAGGGGGAAATGGCAGAGCAACCACAATCAATTTCTTCACATTTTGAGTCATAAGCAAACATCTAAGACCTTCCTCCTATGTAGACTGACATTTTCCTTGGTAGCTCAGGCTGTTTAATCAAGTTTTATGCTGCTGCTGGAACCATGACAAGCATTGCCATTCTGAGTTTGTTCAGTCAACTAAAATATTCCAGGAGCCATTCCAAGCTGCTAAGGGGCTAGACTCTAGGACCAGGTATCGGACTGTGCATTTTGTATGACTCGAGAAGAAGAGAGCTTAGTGTTTCATTCACTTATTCATATTTCCATTTATTCATTAATCCATCTGGCCAGCCATACATCCATTATTGGGACATTAATTATACATCAGGCATCATGAGAGGCAACAAAAGATTCACATATACTTCTATCTGGAAATAAAGGTCAGGAAACAGGAAAGGGACACGTTTTTTATTTTAGTGTTGGGTGGTGCTTAACCATCAAGGGTGTATGCATGTGCAGCCAATTTTTTTTTTTTTTTTTTTTTTTTTTTTTTTTGCAGGGAAGTAGCTGCTGTGAGCAGTAATCTGGGATCAGGCTACCCTTCCTGCCACCGCGGGACACCAAAGAGTCTTAATGCTGTTCCTGGGAAGAGGGGGGAACTCCCAGGGAACAAGGAGGGCTCCTCACTTTCTCTTTAAATTCTAGGCTCACAAAAAATAGCATTTACGACTCAACATGGGGCACACATCTCCCCAGGCTCCCCTTGCTACGATCCTTCCACTGCACATTCTGAATGGAATTAGATGCTTCTCCAGCGTAACACAGCCTTGATTAATAATCTAAGCACATACTCTCTCCAAGGGATGCACTCAGATGAAACCACCTAAATGTGCCTACTGAAAATCCAAGCAATTAACCTAGAAAGTTTCACACCCAGGACTTCATCCTCTGATCAATTTTCATCCACAGAAGGGATTTATAAAGTTTATACTTTTACTCAGGATATTGGGTCTTATTTCTCTTCTCCAAAGTTCAGGTAGTCCTTTGCCTGCCCTGTGGGAGAGGTCTCGAGAGCTATATTCCTGAACATAGATTCCATTCTTCCTGAATGGAGATTTTGTGAGGCATCTTAGAAAAGCTTCAAAAATAAGCAAACTCAGACTTCACGGTCAGAGAAAGCCCATGTGCCTCATCTGAAAAATGGGACTCATAGAAGCTTCTGGGCTACTGTAAGGAGTAGCTGTGCAGAAGACGCTTGCAGGGTTGGCACATAGGCAGAGCTCCATAGCTGTCATTGCCTTTGAGAAAAATGTTGGTTCCCTCTGGGTTCTGGAAAAGGCCATTAATAGCAAAGTGCTCCTGTCACATCACCTGTTATAGATGTCTAAACTCAGCCTGGGAAACAAGAATGCTTATTAGGCATTGCCCTGAAGAGAGAAGAAGGTGTGCCAAGGGGGAAGGTGAAGGAAGAGGAAGGGGACTTTAAGTAGCCCCTCCCGGCCCACAGAGGTGTGTTCAGGCTTCTGTGATTTCCACGATGTTGAAGCTGCAGGTGCCAAGATTCAGAGAAGGGGCCACGCTGAGCAGAAAGTCCCTCTTCTTGGGGGTTTCTTTCCTTATGGAAGGAAGCCTGGTGTTTGTTCACTTCTTCCTGCTCCAAGGCTCTCCCCTGTGCCAGGTTTTCAGGCTCTGTCTTCCCCTGGATGGCAGCCTGTACCTTTGGACCAGTGACGTGGGAAGAGAACAAGGCTGAAATGAGAGGTCTAAGCTCATTCCTTCCAACACAGCCCGACCTAACATGGGGGTGAAGAGTCTTTTCTCTGGATTATAACTAACTGGATTCAAGTCCCAGGTCTGCCATTTACTTAACCCAAGTCTTAGTTTCCTTGCCTCGTACCTAGCTTGCAGTGTTGTTAAAGGATAAAAATGCATAGAAAGCAGTTAACCCAATGCTTGGCCCATGGTTAGGACCCCATACAAAATGGCTATTATACTGTGGTCTGCCTCTTCCTTTCATCTTTCCCCCATGCACAAAGCCTTGGGAATGAAACAACTCCATGGATGGCATTAGGAAAAATGTGTGCAGAGTCACCTGAAGAGGTGCTCATTAAAATGGAGTCCGTAGTTTCCCTCAAGTTGTCCTTTAGCTAGAGCTTTCCTCTTCCAATTCAGACAGGGCTCAGGAAGGTCTGCAACCACCCAAAGCCAAGGAATGAGGGAATTCCTGTTTTAGGACATAGGGCAGTTGCTGTCTGTGCTCTGCTCATGCATCTTGGGCTTTTCCACTGCAGTGCTCTTCGGCCGAATCCCAGGGGTCCACATCTGCATCTCTTCACAAAGAAGTGAAGTGATGGAAAGTATAGAAAACTGTATATGAGACTCATGGGGCATGCAGTTGGAATACCAACTGTGATGGAGAGAGAGAAGTCAGAGCAACAGCTGAAGAGATAATGGTCAAAATGTTCCCAAGGCAAAAAAAAAAAAAAAAAAAAAAATGAAGCCTCAGATTCAAGAGGAACAATGAACCCCAAGCAAAAATAAATGAAAAGTAAACCACAACTAAAGACATCATAGTAAAACTGCTGGAAATCGAAGACAAAGAAGAAATATTTTAAAAGAGCTGGAGGAAAAGGACAGACTGTCTCCAAAATAACAAAAATAAGACTGACTCTGATTTCTGCTGACTTCTCTGCAGAGATAAAGATAAAGCAGTGAAATTATGTTTTCAAATTGATAAAAGAATATAGCTGCTAGCCTTGAATTGTTTGGCAAGTAACAATTTTCTTCAAATTTGGGCAAAATAAAGGAATTTTCAAAAACAAAAATGTAGTTCAAACAGTTAATAGAATGAAAACTCATGACAATAATGGTGCATAAAGTAGGAAGAAGTAAGTGCAGTTGAAGAGTTCTGGAGCTTTTGTGTTTTTCTAGGAAATTGAAAATTATATGATTTCATCTAAGTCAAAAATACATGCTGTTATTATCTGTAACTACCACTAAAATTGTCAAAGAATGTATAACTAAAATTTAATGGAGGAATGGAATAATAGGGTAATTTTTGACACTGTAATTCATACATTTGGAGTCAATTTTAGCTTAAGGAATGAGGTAGGAATGTGACTTTCTATGCTATATTATCAAATGAGTAGTGATCCACCCGGTGGGTCACAAGGTTTTGGAGCCAGACCGACTTGGATTGACATTGGATCTGCCACTTCCTATTTGTGTCATGGGGCAATTTACCAACCTCCCTGAGTCTCCATTTCCTCTTTATACCTTAGAAGAAACAACATTACCTTGCAGAGCTGTAGTAAAGATTAGAAATATGGTACATAAAGCAGAGTGCATGGTACCTGGTACATCATAGGCTCCCAATCAACGAAGCTCTAGCAACTGTTGACTACTGACCACCCCAAAACCCTGTTGATCAGCAAAGCTAAATTGATCGGATTGATTGCATCAAGGGAGAACAGTGCCTTGAGAGAGTCCTGGGAGTTTAGGGTTTTAGGGTCTGTGGGGGGCGACTTTAAGGTAGGCCTTGCAGGCAGGAACTGTTTAGGGCTGAACAGAGTTTATGACGTAGTTGCTGTAGATTGGTGATAACAGAGAGATGGAGGTATTGAAGTAAGTCTATGAGCAAGCCATCCGTTTGGATGAGTTAGCTGTTGGGTTGGCTAAGAGCCTTTACTTCCAGGTGCAAGACTTTCCTGGAACAAGCAGTTAAGTTATTGTTTGGTACCAGTGTTTTTTATACAGGGTTAGGGAAGTACGTCCACTCAATCCCAGTATTGTGTATGTGATGGTTTCAGTTATCATTTCTCTTATTATTGGCTCAGCCTTACGTTTTACTCTATGAAGTGCGCATGGCTGTAGAAAAAGTCCTTGCAGAGTGTCAGGGGACTTTATGCAAACAGTACTTTGTGATCATGCTGTCTGTTCTAATGCAGTTTACTTCTGATGGCTTTTCCCCTCAGAAAACTTACTGACATTACTTATCTGTATTCTTGGAACTTTCTTATGAAAGAAAATGACATAAGGATCCTCTGGAAACCCCCAAACATCTCTTAGTTCAGTCACTCTTATGTTCTGCTACTGAAATATGGAATCCATACCAATTTCTGAACTCCCCTGCCTACAGAAAGTAGTAATCTCTCAATTAGATCAAATTGCACTTGGCACTTCAACAGACTTGAGTCAGCCTTTGTTCTTCTCCAGATGCCATCACTGAGATGTGTTGAGAGATATCATTTTATCATGTTTGATGTCATTCTTGGGAAAAAGTGTTCTGCTCTACTAAAACCCAGGAACTATTATTTTATTTTAGGAGTCTCTTATCTTCTTCTGGGATTTAAAAACCACTTAGAGGCCTGATTCTGCTGTAAACATATTAATCATGAAGACTGTAAGGAGGGTTAGATCCTCATGGGCTTGTGAAAAGTGTCATTGATACACATTGAAATACTTCCATGTCTAAAGTCTGGGAAAGATGCAAAGGTTTTTGTTTGTTCATTTTCTGCATGGAATTTATTTAGAAGAAAAGTACAAATAAGAGGGTTTGGGTAACCATCTACCCAGGTAATCCCTGGGGGAGAATATCTTATCAGAGATATGCCCAGAATAAGACTATGTCAGAAACAATATCATCATCTACCGGTGGTGATCTTTCCAAGTTGGATGGGAGATTAATGAGAGTGGCTGATGGATTGATCTACATGGACAGAGTGAAGCATTGTGAGGGTAGATATATTGGGTTTGCTAATAGGAAAATGGGTGCAGAAAGTAAACAGAAAATCTTACTTCTATCCCCATTGCCCGTCCCCTGGAAAATAGATGACGGTTGTAGGATTTGTTTCTGTTTCACTAACAGACTATAGGTAACTTCCAAGAACAGTACCCTCCTGACAAATACGAATCATAAAACCGCTTAGATTTCAATAATTGTGATTAGGCCTTATACTGTCAGCTACAAAACTTGAAATTAAAAAAAAAATTAATGAACTGATTGAATTTGTTGCCGTGTCTGGGTTTCATTTGACCCATCAAACACCGAGACAATTTTTCAAGCTCTTGCATTAGTATCTACTTGATTGTTAGTAAACAGCATCGGCTTGGGATTAGAAAGATTGGAATTTAAATGTTAGCTGCAATATTCACTACCTGTTCTACTCTAGGTAAGATACTTAATGTTTCAGAATTTGAAATATTGTAACATAAACATGTTCAGACAATTAAATGAAAGATTATAAGTAAACGAATAGCATGTGACCCAGGATGAGGATTCTTCCTGTTTTCCTTTTGAAATAAAATGGGATCATGAAAGTGTACAATTCCTTGGTCAGCAAGACACCTTCTCCTTGATGGGAATTTCAGCTAACACACCTGTTACTCAGTCAAGGCAGCTGCTCATTTCAGAGAGGCTGATGGTACAGCATCTAATAGGATAAAATGAAAAAGGATAAAAGTCCCAGTTCTGTTACGTACCACAGAATTTGAGCCAGCTACTTACTGAATCTCAGTTTGCTCATCTGTTAAGAATAAGTGACGATAGTGGTGTAGTAGTAAATGACATCATATATTGGAAAAGTGCCAACGCTGCTGTAAGCGGTCAATAAATATTTGTTGACTCTGCACCGCAATTACTTTCTTTTCTAGAAAAATTGGGATATTTTGAAATTTAGACCGTTTTCCCTGAATAACAGTTTTGTGCATACTATTGAGGGAACTTTTTCTTTTCTTGGTTAGAACAAAGCTTTCCAAAACAATATCAAGGGACTATTGGTTCAAGACAGAATACTGAACACTGTTTCTCTCTCCCTTTGCTCCTAAGAACACATTAAAATAACAAAAAGATTTTTTTAATGGAGCAATCCCATGGTATGGAAGATGTTGATAGGTGCATCCTTCCCCCAGGTGCTGTGAGTGTGCTAAAGGCTCATAAGTGTTCCAGGGAATTCCCGTTCCAGAGCACCCAGGGGGTCAGGCTGGTGCTAGGCTCTAGCTGAGACCACACTCTACTTAGCTCCTGTGCTCTCCTAACCCCCTCTCTGGAAAACCCTCTCCTAATAAGTCACTTGCATAAGAACTCCCATCTCAGATGCTCCTTCTAGGGACCCCAAACCACAGCAGCTGGTAATAGTGAACAGTGTGTGAGGGGCATGATGACTAGGTCATCAGTGGGCGAGCGGAAGTCATCCCTGTAGAAAGAGACTCAGGCTCAGAATGGGCAGGAGAGGAGAGAGGAGTGTGTGTATGTGTGTGTATGGGGGAGTGTGGTTACTAGAAAGTCTTAATTTAGAAAAGCTACCCCAACACATATCCCCCATCACAGAGTTCAGCAGTGTAGCATTTTGCCCCAGCTAAAACCCCTAGCACTCATCTCTAAACAAACTACCAACCCCATGGGCAATTAGGGTTGCCAGTGCCATGGTGGCATCCCCTTAAAGATCCCCCATCCTCCTTAGCCTCACAGCCAGCCCCCCGCCCCAGAAGAAACCCGCATCTCCTCCCTAGGTTCAACAACAGAATCCTTGATTTTCAAATAGGATTATACAGAGCTCACCAGGCATAGGGAGGCCAAAATAAACAAAGGCAAAAACTGATGTCAGAGGAAAGAGAATGGAACAGAAGAGACCTAAAGCAAAACAATACGACAAAATCTTTTATTGGGGTCCACAGATGGGAGAAACTATTGGATTTATTAAATAAGAACTAGATACCTTCTACTATTTTTTTTCACTTAAAAATAATGAGAACAGAAACATTCTGGGAAGTTCTAAGTGATTGCAGAAATAAAACATTTAGGAGGAGAGGTGGAAGATAAAATTGAGGTTCATTGCCATAATGTAGAGAAAATATGAAAGAAAAGATAAATGCTCTAGATCTGTACTTTCAAGTATGGTAGCCATTAGCTCCATGTGGCTATTGAGTGCTCAAAATGTGGCTAGTCCAAGGTGCTGTAATTATTAAATACACACCAGATTTTGAAGACTTAATACATAATAATGTAAGATAGCTCAGTAATATTTTTATGTTGATTAAATTTTGAAATAACAGTTTTCTATAGAAACATAAGTAAAATATAATATGAAAGTACTAATATTTAACATTAATTTATAATAAAATACTATTGATATTAAATGAAATATTTTGAAGAAAATCTTCTCTGGCACTCAATATGGAAAGTGTGATATATGGCTGTAGGATCAAAGAGTATCTGTTTGGCCCCTTCTGGCCCTCCCATCAGCTCTGGGCATCTTGAGAACCCAGCCTGAAACCCATAAGCTTGGGTAAAATGCAAAGTATTTTCCCCAGTACTAAACACTAAGTTCCTATTTCCGATTTGATGGCTCAGATGGGCTCCATTTCCCTGTTCTTCAGGCAAGGATTTTAGAGCCCTCGTTTGGTCTCAAGTCCCTTTCAGACAGCAATGGGGTACCAGCTGTGTCTGCCCCTGCTGTTTGTTTTCTCCATTAGTGATTCCAACCATCATTTTCCAGAAGTCACTCTTAGATTCCCAGATCATTTGTGTGAGTGCAGTTTGTCGCTTTGCTTGTTAAATAGAAAACCGAGTTGTTTTTCAAAGCACTGTTTCCCTCATTAGAGGTTGCTGGTAAGTCTGCTTCTTTTTTTGCATTTGTTTCCTCCTACATCCTTTTCTCCAACCATCATACATTTTTCAGTGGCTGGACACCTAACGAGACAGAGTCAGAACATGTCTCCAAGTGATCCAACTTCCCAGGTTGCGACAAGGCTGGCTTGGCTTTTCAATTAAAAGAAAGTTGAAAAGGGAGAGAAGAAAGCAAGCAAGTAATTAAGCAGCAACAAGGTCTTGGCAGAAGTTGTTAAATGAATAATTTATTGAAGCAGTTTGGAGCAGGTGGACCTGGCTACCTCTGGCTCCTGCTTCCTGTAAAAGCCCGGGTGGCTCTTTCTTACCCTCCTTCTCCTGCTCTGACAAAAGGGCCAGGCAGATCCATGTGATGTGTGGAAAGTGGGGAATTGTGTGTGATAAACGTTTTGTAGTGGGTGGTCAGCCAGGGGAAGGCTGTGTCAATAAGAGGGTTGCTGGGAGGGGGGGCTTGCTTGGGGATGCTTGCAATAAGGGTACATAAAAGAATCTTTAAGAAGCAGCCTAGTGTGACATTGAGGTTTCAAAGTCCCATGCATCCCAGGGCTAGGCAGGTTGAAAGGACTGAGGAGGGAATCTGGAATTTCAGAGTTTCATGTTTAATCCTCCTCATCTTTAGCAACTAATCCAAAACCTGTGATTACACCCTTCTGGCCATCTGCTGGCTAGATTTAACATCTGAGCCGCCAGTTTAATTTGCAACTTCTGGGTTCAATAACGTGAAGAGAGGGCGAATTATAAAGAGACAGAGGGATGGGAGTCAGAGATCCATGTGTGAGCCTGAGCCTCCAGGCTGTCAGGCACCAATGAACTAGTGTCTCAGCTTCCCCATCAGGAGCACCCTGTGCATGGTCATTCTTGCTCTAGGTCAAGTATTGATGCCATAGAAGAGGTTCCTTCTGTTCTGTACACCTGGGCTCACCCATGCGGACTTGAGGACCTTTGGGATGGAAGTGAGTGGGAGGCTGTTGTGTGTCTCCACTTGCGGGATTTCTCGCTGATGATACCGATTTGTGTCCACTGCCCTGTGGCATGTGTGTGTCTGTGTACACGCACACGTACAGCAGGATCCCCCAGAGGAAACAAACATATGTTTGAAGAACGCAGGGGATTAATGAAAGGGATTGGAGGATGTCTCCTGAGTGGCCAAGTGTGACCTCAACCTTCTAAAAGGAAGCACTGGAGAGGGGTTCTGAGTATATAGTAGGTGCTCAATAAATGTTTATTGTCCTTGAGGAGCTGCTACTAAGTTAAGCACCAGCCATGTGGGTGTGTTAAAGGCTTCCATGCCAGTCTGGGAGCATGGGAACATATCTAGAAAAAGGGAGAAAAATTAAAAAGGGGGCATGTTTGCAGAAAAAGGCCAGTTTCTGCACTGAGAGAGGGTGGAAGTAACTGGAAACTCACGTGGCCATGTCCTGGGGAGAAAGGATTGTTGGAAGGGTGTCCATGAAGGGGACATTCACGTCTGTTTGCCTCCAGGTGCCAGGACTCTGAGGAAAGTTGTCAATTCTTTCCAGATTGTACCTTCTAGGGGAAGGGACGCCACTAGTGGCTTTTTAGGTTTGTCTCTAGTGTGAAAAAAGATCAGAAGGAAGTCAGTATTGTTAAGAGAGCTCTCTAAAATGGAACCAGGAAGACATTGAGGAAGCATGACTTAGGCACATCTCAGCCTGTATGGAATCTGAACTTTGACCCCTTATTGTCGTTACACAGGCATCCAGAACCTCTGCCCAATGTTCCAGAAACTCAAGATATTTATCAGACCCTTCTTCTAAAATAACTAATGACAGCATAGCTACTTATTGGACATTTACCCTAAGTGACTCATGACAGCCCATCCCTTAAAGATAAACATTTCCCTTCTTGCACCAGAGTCAATCATAATTCTTGCCAGACGACTTTAACAACCTTTTGGTTTTGCCTTTCTGAATAAGCCCCAGACCCCTTCTCTTTCCCAAGATAGTCTTTGGGTTTTACCCAAATCCTGAATTGCAATTCCTAAGGCCGCAAATAAATGCTTTTCTTATTTGCAACCTTCTGTGTTTCGTGGTCGACCCTAGTTAGACACAAATTAATTTCAAGACTGGACAGAATTCTGCCTGCACATGTCCAGTGAATATTATAGCTCTGGCAGGGCTGCAGAAGCAGAGACTGACCCGTGTAAAATAAGCCATATGCCCACGGTAAGAATAAAGCGTTCTCTACAATGTAACAAGGAGTTTACCACTATGTTTTCATCTAATTCAATCTTTGAAATACATTTAAGGAAGGAATTGTTTTCCTCACTTTGAAGATGAAAAAAGTTGAATATCAGAGAAATTAACATACTAGTTGAAAGTCACACAACATGTAAATGGCAGAGCCAAGCTTTAATTTCCATTTTGGCTCCAAAGGTAATAAATAATGAATGCTCCTCTTTTTATTATGCTCTCCTCACTAAAGGCAGTAAGGGTGAAGCTAGGAAAGGATGAAGCTTTTCGGTCATTGAAAAGGGAGCACAGAGAGAGAAAGAGATCAACTTGTAAGTCCAGGAGCCCACACAGGGTTGTGTGCTGCCTGCCCAGCGGGGAGAGGTGAGGAGCGATAGGTGAGAAGAGAGATAGTTCAAGGAAAAGATGACTTCAACTTACTCATGTCAGTCATTCAGGATAAAGTTGGTAGCTGAGAGGACAAGAAATAATGATGTGATGGTGATGATTTGATGATGAAAGAGAGTTTGAAAGTTCCTTGAAAAGCTAAACATAGGCTTTATCATAGGATCCAGCAATCACACTCCTAGGTATTTGCCCAATTGTTTTGAAAATTTTGTATGTCCGCACAAAACCTGCACAGAATGATTTATAGCCGCTATATTCATAACTGTCAAAAATTGGAAGCAAAAAAGATGCCCTTTGATAGATGAATAGAGTAACAAATGGTGGCACATCCGTTCAATGAACTCAGAGATAAAAAGAAACGAGCTACCAAGCCCCACAGAAACATGGAGGACCCTTAAATGCACACGGCCAAGTGAAAGAAGCCAGTCTGAAGATGCTGTAGGATTCCAAGCATATGACATTCAGGAAAAGGCAAAACAAGGGAGAGAGTAAAAAGATCAGTGGTTGCCAGGGGTTCAGGGGGGAGGGAGGAGATGAATGGGGGTGGCGGAAAGGGAATTTTCAGGGCAGTGAAAGCCTTCCATACGGTATTGGACTGTTAGATATATGACATTATGCAATTGTCAAAACACACAGGATGTACAACATAGAGTGAACTTTAATGTAAACTATGGACTTGAATTAAAATAATGTATTAATATTTGTTCATTAACTGTAACAAATATATACTAATGCAAGACACTATAGGTGAAACAGTGTGTGTTTGGAGGGTATAGGGGATTCTCTGTACTATCTCCTCAATTTTTCTGTAAATCTAAAACTGTTCTAAAGAAAAAGAAAGGAAGGAAGGAAGGAAGGAAGGAAGGAAGGAAGGAAGGAAGGAAGGAAGGAAGAAAGAAAGGGAAAGAGAAAGCTGTAAGAGGACTAGGATAAACAGACAACAAGGCCTCTAGGTCCCCCTTTGCTTTCTAACTTCTGAGGGGGGAGGAAAAATAATTTTCCCTTTACTCTTACATTCTTGGCTGAGACATTCCTTGTAATAAAAGACAATAACAAGAGAAAAAGAAACAGAAGTTTAATAACATGCATTCCTCCTGTATACATGGGAGATACCTAGGAAAGGTGAGTAACTCCTTGAAATGGCCCAGGCCACCACCTTAAATACCATCTCCAGCTAAAGGCAAAAGATGACGTTAGGCGGCGGGGGGGAGGGAGCCAGTTCTAGGAGGTGACCTGGTGACCTGGAAAAGCACAGGAAACAAGGGTAAGGCTGTTATGCAGATCTAAGTGTTACCCTTTCCATTGATAAAAATGTCTAGAGATTTAGAGTCATCCTTCTATTTCTGGTACCGAGAGGGAGATACCCTTACAAGTGGAGATTTCCCTTATAGACGTAAATATCTCTTACAAAAGGGTATCTTCTACACAGGTTTCAGAGCTTCTCCTGCTTCTTAAAAATAACCAGCTTAAAATAATCAATATGCCACAGGGCCATATGTTGGGGTTGCATACTCTGCCCCCCTCCACGTTGCCCCCCTTTTCCTTCTTTTTTGCTATCTGGCTCCCCTGCTCCATGAACTTTGAGTAGCTGACAAGCTGCAAGGCTCCCAGAAACAGTTCTCAGCAAGTACTCTTCTTGTGTTTTATGGGAGCTTGAGCAAGGAGCACAAAAGCAGGAATGACCCTCCCAACCCCAAGTTTTGATGAAATTAAACTGCTGCCTATGACCCCACTGCAAGGACAGCTACTCTGCTGGCCCTTTCTATCCTATAACCTCTGACCAGGCTCCAGTCAGAAGCACCCTGACTGAATGAAGCCTTTAACCTCAGCTGAGTCACTTAAATAATTTTCTCTTAAAAATGATCAAGGGCGTCCCTGGTGACGCAGTGGTTAAGAATCCGCCTGCCAAGGCAGGGGACGTGGGTTCGATCCCAGGCCCTGGAACATCCCACATGCCGCGGAGCAACTAAGCCCATGCACCACAACTACTGAGCCTGCGTGCCACAACTACTGAATCCCGTGTGCCTAGAGCCCGTGCTCTGCAACAAGAGAAGCCACGACATTGAGAAGCCCGCGCACCACAACGAAGGGTAGCCCCTGCTCACCACAACTAGAGAAAACCCGTGCTAAGCAATGAAGACCCAACGCAGCCAAAAATAAAATGAAATTTAAAAAATAAACTTAAGTTCTAAAAAAAAAAAAGAAAAGATCAATACCTGTTTTCCCCTGTACTTTTCAGGTTGTAGGGCACCTGTCTCTTCTACCCTCCTCCTTCCCCAGAAGACACATCTCATCATCTCTTCCCAGCTTCTAATTCTTCCCCTTCTCGCTTCTTCCAAATCGTTGTTCCTCAGTTAGCTTCCTTTCCCGAATAGCTCCCTCCTTATCCACCTCCTCACTTCCATCCCCAAACCTTCACGCAGTCCTGCCACTTCCTCCACCCCAGCTAGATTTCTACTACATTTTTCATAACTTAAAAATATATATACTGACCGTTATCCTCTGCTTATCCTTTCTCACTATTCAGTTTTGCCCTGAACTGCTCCAACTCAGTTTCAACCCTTGCTACACTGAGGAAATGTCTCCCTGAAAACTCGCCATTGACATATACACACAACTATATTTAAAATAGATAACCAACACGGACCTGCTGTATAGCACAGGGAATGCTACTCAACATTCTGTGATAACTTAAATGGGGAAAAAAATTGAAAAAGAATAGGTGCATGCATAGGTATAACTGAATCACTATGTTGCACCCCTGAAACTAACACAACATTGTTAATCAACTATACTCCAATATAAGGTAAAAATTTAAAAAAAACCCAAAACTCTAAAAGGGTGAATATCCAAAAGGAACTATGTGTGAAATAAATGCCAAGTCATTTCTAAGTTAAAAAATAAAACTCGCCAATGATCTTCTGGCCACCCCAGCCAGAGGCTTCAGGATCCCCACGAACTGTGGTCGATGATCTGGAAACGTTCCCTGTCTGGATCCTGCGGCTCTGTGTTATTGCCGTCATGCTTTGCAGAAGCCCTGCTGGACTCCTTGCCCTCCTCTCACCTCTCCAGTTGGCATCTGTCCTTCTCAGCATTATTCCTTCCCCTCCATTCTGCCTCTTAGAAATGGTGTGTCCTAAACACTGTAACCTCAATGGTTGACTCTTGGTCTTTCCATCCCGATCCCTTGTCTTAATGCCATACTTCAAATAGATGTGACCTGCACCGTGTCTAAAAGGGAGCCCATTTTGTCCTCATTTCAGACCTGAAATTTTCGGATTTCTGATAAGACTTTGGGCGCTTTTTATTTTTCTCATATCCTGATCTTTGTGGAAAGTCTAATTCTAGCTCAACAAAGCAACAGTAGTAAATGTCTCCCAGGGCTCAAGTACTGTGCTTGGTGCTGAATGGGAATTATAGTTTAGGTCTGCCGAAAGCTTGTATCAATCAACTGTTGCCATAGTCTTCCTGCCAGCCCTCAAATGAAGCCCTGTTAACCTATGTCCATGCTATGACAATAGTTCTTTAACTGGTCTTCTGGTTTCTAGGACTGACGTTTCTAATCCATTTTGCATGCTACCAAAAGACACACCTCTTTGAATACTCTGTTATCTACATATCTCAGTTGCTAAAAAGCTAAAGAATACATCCAGATTCCTTTCTGAACTTTCTATTTCTTCTAGCCTCAAACCCTTACCCACATTCCCCGTTTTCTTTATGGTTGTTCCATTGCTACCAACGTTATGTATTTGCTGCTTTTTGAGCACATTGTAAATTCAAGTTATTTTTCTTTCCTAAACTATATTGATACTTTGTTACTCTATTCCACCTCTTAAAGCCTAGCCGTCCTCCAAGACCCCTTCAGTATGCCAGCTCCGTCATTTAGCATTCATTTTTTACCTTGGAGTAGAGCTACAATTCCTATCTTCTGAAATTTAAGATTGTTTTTTCATATATTTTAAAAAATATCAATGAAGGGCCCACACTTTTCCCTCCCCAATCTGTTGCAGACTGATACATTTATAAATTACCATAAAAATGAGGTACTAGTAAAACAAAATAAAAAGCTGCTTGTTGTATAGCACAGGGAGCTCAGCACAGTGCTCTGTGATGACCTAGATGGGTGGGATTTGGGGGTGGGTGGGAGGGAGGCTCAAGAGGGAGGGGATATAGGTATACATACAGTTGATTCACTTCGTTGTACAACAGAAACTAACAACATTGTAAAGCAATGATACTCCAATAAAAAAAGCTATATAAAACACTACCGCCCAATTTTTACTATTAGATTCAACACGCAAGACCACTGATCACATGGAATATTTCGGCAATGACAAATGCTATCAAAGTGTCTACACAGGTGTTCTCAAATTCTGCATCTTGCTCATTATAGACAGGCAACAAGCACTTCCCAGACTGGTCTGGGTCTGCAGGCCACACTGTGAGTAACACTGCTAAGGAGTAGAGCATTCTGCCATTCATCTATCATTGACCAACTGGTATTGAATTATATGTATGTTTGTCTTATGTGGCCCACCGGATAAAGCATCAAAGATGGCACACACTGGGTCTCAACCATCTTTTTATATCCCACGCACCCCAGTACGGTGTCTTGCAACAAATATTTGTGGAGTGACTAATTAACTGAATAAATGAAAGATTGATACATACACATACATAATGCTTCCCATTATTTGATACAGATGAAAAAATGACCTCACAGTCAGTCCCCAGGAAGCATTTTTCATCTAGACACTAACTGCTAACTGCATTATAAATTTATCTTTTCTCCTGGCTCTTCTGTATTTTTTTTCTTCTCTGTTGTCAAAACTAGGTTCTTGAGCTTCCTTTATTACCATCAGCCCCAGCCGCTGCCAATAATCATGATTTAAAAAAAATTTTTTTTGGCTATGCCAAGTGACCTGTGGGGTCTTAGTTCCCCAACCAGGAATTGAACCTGTGTCCCAGCAGTGAAAGCTGAGTCCTAACCACTGGACTGCCAGGGAATCCCCAATAATCATGTTTTTATTGAAAATGCCAAGTCTAATAAATGAAGTCTGATTTCTGTTAAAACTGGCATGCTGGTATCAAACAAGAAATGGCCTTTGCTTGGCCTTGGACATCTTATATTCAACTTGTATTATTTCTTCCTTTTAATTATTAATATAGTTCTATTTTAAATTTATACACTGACATTCTCTAAACAAATAATGATTTTTTTTTGATAAAGCATATCTTGTAGGGTAAGAAAGTGATTGAAAACTGGGCAAACTGCTTACATCCCTTCTTTCAATATTGCTGCTGTTAAATTAAAGAGTAATCGAATTAAGAAACTCTTAGTGGGAAAGATGGTATTAAATCTAGTTTTGAAATGTAAGGCAAGGCAGGAAAAATTGTTGATCAACTTTCATCACAAGAGGACTTTAGGATGAAAAAAAATTAAGCCAGACTGATATACCCTTCCCCAGGTGTATAAGATGTTCAAGGCTAACAGAGATTTGGGGGACTTTAGTTGACACCTGGAATAGAGAAGAAAGGAAACCAGAAGTCCTAAAAAACATAATGATAGAGACCTTTGACTCCACGGACAGGTAAGTAACTGTTCATGGAGAAAATAATCTTCTCTCTACAAGGGCTTATACTGGAGCGTGTCTGAAAACACTGCAACAACAAACAAACATGTTCATCCTTGAGTGATATTTCTACCTTAGAGATTTTCTGCTGAAGAAACTCTTAGGCTCAATTTGCCACTGGTAGGAATACTGAAAGGAGAATAGCCTCGGGAGTAAAAAGCTGGGACTTTTCACTTTTTTTCCTTTTAAATAGACTTTATTTCTAAGAGCAGTTTTAGGTTCACAGCAAAATTGAGTAGAAAATACAGAAGTTCCCATATGCTTACACATGCAGAGCCTCCTGCAATATCAGCATCCTGCACCAAAGGGTACATTTGTTACAAGTGATGAACCTATATTGACACGCCATGATCACCCAAAGTCCAGAGTTTACCTCGGGTTCACTCTTGGCGTTGGACATTCTGTGTGTTTGGATAAATGTATAATGGCATGTTTCCATCATTGTAGTATTAAATGGACTATTTTCCCTGCCCTCAAAATCCCTGGGCTCCACCCATTCATTTCTCACTCCTCCCTAACCCCTCTCAACCACTGAAATTGTTATTGTCTCTATACTTTTGCCTTTTCCAGAATGTCATATAGTTGGAATTTTTTTTCTTTTAAGTAGGTGCTATATCAGATTGGATTCTTCCACTTAGTAATCAGCATTTAAGGTTCCTCCGTGTCTTTTCATGGCTGATAGTTCATTTCTTTTAGCATAGAATAGTATTCCATTGACTGGGTGTACCATAGTTTATTTATCCATTTATCTACTGAAGGACATCATGGTTGCTTCCAAATTTTGGCAATTATGAATAAAGCTGCTATAAACATTGATGTGTAGGTTTTTGAGTGGACATAAGTTTTCAACTCCTTTGGTAATGACCAATGAGAGTGATTGTTGGGTTGTACGGTAAGAATATGCTTAATTTTATAAGAAACTGCCCAAGTGGCTGCACCATCTTGCTTTCCCACCGACAATGAATGAGAGTTCCTGTTGCTGCACATCCTGGCCAGGATTTGGTGTCGTCAGTCTTCTGTATTTCAGCCATTGTAATAGGTGTGTAGCGGTATCTCATTGTTTTAATTTGCAGTTGCCTGATGGCATATGTGGAGCATATTTTCCTATGGGAATTTTCTTGATTAAAGGAAGAGGAGTTTTCAGTATGAGAGACTTGAAAGAAGCTCAAATCTGAGATTATGACTCAAATTAGCCCCCGGCCCCCTGCAGACCCCTCCTTGTAAGCCCTCACCTTGTGAGACCTTAGAGAAAGTCCAAATTGGTTTCAACTTTCTACTTATAACCTTGTATGTTATTAACTATTTCCAAAATTGTGTGACCCTGTCAATAAAGAGATTTCATCTGCCCAAATGGATTTATGGAGCCTAAAAGTACAGAATGTTAAGAAGGAGGAATTTTTTTTTCTTTTATGTAGGTGCCATTTCAGATTGGCTTCTTCCACTTAGTAATCGGCATTTAGGGTTCCTTCGTGTCTTTTCATGGCTTGACAGTTCATTTCTTTTAGCACAGAATAATATTCCATTCCATAGTCCTTTCTAAGCTTCACCAAGTGCACTGCAGCTTTGAGTTCCCTGTGTCAGTTGGCCACCCTGAAAGAAGGGCCAGAGGGAAGGCAGGGAAGGCCAAAGACCCACAACCTTAGAGAGTGTCCCAGAAAAGGAATCTGCAAGACAGATCATGACCAAACTTCTTTTTTTTAATTTTAATTTTACTGAATTATAGCTGATGTACAATGTTATGTTAATTTCAGGTGTACAGCAAAGTGATTCTGTTATACATATACATATATTCATTCTTTTTTAGATTCTTTTCTCATATAGCTTATCACAGAATATCGAGTAGAGTTCCCTGTGCTATACAGTAGGTCCTTGTTGGTTATCTATCTTATATATAGCAGTGTGTGTGTGTTCATCCCAAGCTCCTGATTTACCCCTCCCCAAACTTCTAATTACCTGATTCGTTAGTGAGATTTGTCCCTGAAACAGGAGATTATGACAACCTTCTGGGTCACATACACGTATGATAGGAGTTTTAAAAATAATGTTAGAAATCTCTTATGGATCAAACCAAGCATAGCTCTGGTCAGGGCAAAAAGAAAGAGCATCAGTATTTTTGATAATCCAAAAATAGTGTGAACTTCAGTAATGGTTTAAAGGCGGATTGGAGTCAAGGCAATGAGGAGGATGACCAGGACTGTGACAGTCAGAGACTGACAAATTGCAGATAGCAAGGTGGTCAAGTGACAAAAAAATCTTGAATGCAAGACCAGGAAATGAACACAGGGAATATAAACCAGCAAACATTTACAGAATATAATGAAACATTGTAGGTGTTTCTTTTTTTAAGGCAGAAATATTTTAAACTACAAATCCTTGATATAAGGAGAGTGCAACTGCAAGAAGAAATCAAGAGTTTAAGGAAACTTGTTAAAATGAAAATAATGAGGATATTTCCAGTAATATGTAGTGGAAAATGACAAGTGACAGATTGCTTAGTTTTGTCTGACAAATATGGATTCAAAATGAGCTTCCATTCCCACTGGTTATGGGAATTTGTCCTCTTTATTTTTGTTTCTTCATCTGAAAAACGAAAATAACAAGACCTATTTCCCCCACAGGGAAGGGGATTCTTCATGTAATCAGTTGCCCAACATGCAGTAAATATTGGTACTAGGAGTAGACTCAGTATTGGTACTGAATTAAATTTGGTACTAAATAGTTAAATTGGTATTAAATTATTAAATTTGGTACTAAAGTTGGTGTCAGTGTTCATACTGTAGCATCCACTATTCTCAGTCTCATTTCTAAGCATGTTTAGGAAAGTGGAGATGCATATGTACCTGTATTGCCTCGGACAAATCACAGACACAGCGTAAACAGGGATATGCTGATTCATACACATGGGTGCTGAACAATTCTGGTTTTGATCATGATTCTACATGGGTGAGGTCAAAGTGGTACCAAATTTTGATAGACATATATCCCCAACATAGAGATCTAAAAATACAGTGAAGGGGTTATTGCTATGTTTATGCTATCAGTTACTGCTATGTTTTCAGGAATATCAGTGCAGTTAGCAAAAAAAAAAAAAAAAAAGAACTGGATAATTTTATTATTTAGAAGAAAGTAAAGCACCTAGTTGAGACATGAACATATGTTTAATTCATTGACTATATCTTTCTTGATTAACCTGGCAAGTAAAAATAATATGAATAAATCTAATTTTAGTTGGTCTATCATTCAATAAATATTTTCCAGATAAATATTTGCCAATTGCTAAACATTATGCATAATAATATCATTGACAAAATTCAACAGTTTAAATGATCAACAGAGTTTTCAAAATAGGCTCTTCTTTTCATGTTTTGCACAGATGGATTTAAAAATCCACCAAATAACAAATATAAAAATATATCAGACACAAATCTAAAACTGAAAGTGGGCTCATATGTCATATTGTAATGTGTGTGTGTGTGTGTGTGTGTGTGTGTGTGTGTGTTGAGCTATATGTATTACTCTGGAAGTTAAATGGGTGCTACTTCAGTCATGAAACTCTTGATATATAGGAATTAAATCTTACACAATTTACTCCATAAGGCTTATTATTTTAGAGACAGACAATACTGTGTTATGTGCTACAGAACATCAAAGTTCTCAGGTGCTTGAATCAAGGCCTTAAAGTGAGATATCAAATGATGACCAGATAACACAAGCAGGCATTGCTGTCCCAATCCTTGGTGATCTTTGTAATTTAGGACTGTGGAGATGGTACACTGCAAGTTAGGAGAGAAGTCAAGAACAGTTTAAATAAAGATGGCATACTATGGCTTCTCTCACGTTCTTGTAAAAACAACAACAACAAAAACCCCTACTTGTTAAAGGAGCTCTCCTGGGGTGATCAGACCACAGGATCCTCCCTGAAATTCTCGAGCTTGTCACTGTTTGCAGATGACATGATACTATACGTAGAGAATCCCAAGATGCTACCAGAAAACTACTAGAGCTAAACGATGAATTTGGTAAAGTAGCAGGATACAAAATTAATGCAACAAAATCTCTTGCATTCCTACACACTAATGATGAAAAATCTGAAAGAGAAATTAAGGAAACACTCCCATTTACCATTGCAACAAAAAGAATAAAATACCTAGGAATAAACCTACCTAAGGAGACAAAAGACCTGTATGCAGAAAACTGTAAGACACTAATGAAAGAAATTAAAGATGGTACAAACAGATGGAGAGATATACCATGTTCTTGGATTGGAAGAATCAACATTGTGAATACCCAAAGCAATCTACAGATTCAATGCAACCCCTATCAAACTATCAATAGCATTTGTCACAGAACTAGAATAAAAAATTTCACAATTTGTATGGAAACACAAAAGACCCCAAATAGCCAAAGCAATCTTGAGAAAGAAAAATGGAGCTGGAGGAATCAGGCTCCCAGACTTCAGACATTACAAAAAGCTACAGTAATCAAGACAGTATGGTACTGGCACAAGAACAGAAATATAGATCAATGGAACAGGATAGAAAGCCCAGAGATAAACCCACGCACATATGGTCACCTTGTCTTTGATAAAGGAGGCAAGAATACACAATGGAGAAAAGACAGCCTCTTCAATAAGTGGTGCTGGGAAAACTGGACAGCTGTATGTAAAAGAATGAAATTAGAACACTCCCTAACACCATACACAAAAATAAACTCAAAACGGATTAAAGACCTAAATGTAAGGCCAGACACTATCAAACTCTTAGAGGAAAAAATAGGCAGAACACTCTAGGACGTAAATCACAGCAAGATCCTTTTTGACCCACCTCCTAGAGAAATGGAAATAAAAACAAAAATAAACAAATGGGACCTAATGAAACTTAAAAGCTTTTGCTCAGTAAAGGAAACCACAAACAAGATGAAAAGACAACCCTCAGAATGGGAGAAAATATTTGCAAACCAAGCAGTTGACAAAGGATTAACCTCCAAAATTTACAAGCTGCTCATGCAGCTCAGTATCAAAAAAACCAACAACCCAATCCAAAAATGGTCAGAAGACCTAAATAGACATTTCTCCAAAGAAGTTATACAGATTGCCAACAAACACATGAAAGGATGCTCAACATCACTAATCGTTAGAGAAATGCAAATCAAAACTACAATGAGGTATGACCTCACACCAGTCCGAATGGACATCATCAGAAAATCTACAAACAATAAACGCTGGAGAGGGTGTGGAGAAAAGGGAACCCTCTTGCACTGTTGGTGGGAATGTAAATTGATACAGCCACTATGGAGAACAGTATGGAGGTTCCTTAAAAATCTAAAAATAGAACTATCATATGACCCAGGAATCCCACTACTGGGCATAGACCCTGAGAAAACCATAATTCAAAAAGAGTCATGTACCACAATGTTCATTGCAGCTCTATTTACAACAGCCAGGACATGGAAGCAATCTAAGTGTCCATAGACAGATGAATGTATAAAGAAGATGTGGTACATATATACAATGGAATATTACTCAGCCATAAAAAGAAACAAAATTGAGTTATTTGTAGTGAGGTGGATGGAGTTAGAGTCTGTCATACAGAGTGAAGTAAGTCAGAAAGAGAAAAATAAATACTGTATGCTAACACATATATAAGGAATCTAAAAAAAAGAAAAAAAAAAACAAACATGGTTCTGAAGAACCTAGGGGCAAGATAGGAATAAAGACGTAGACATAGAGAATGGACTTGAGGACACAGGGAGGGGGAAGGGTAAGCTGGGACAAAGTGAGAGAGTGGCATGGACATATATACACTACCAAATGTAAAATAGATAGCTAGTGGGAAGCAGCCGCATAGCACAGGGAGATCAGCTCGGTGCTTTGTGACCACCTAGAGGGGTGGGATAGGGTGGGTGGGAGGGAGATGCAAGAGGGAGGAGATATGGGGATATATGTATATATATCGCTGATTCACTCTATTATATAGCTGATTCACTTTGTTATAAAGCAGAAACTAACACAGCATTGTAAAGCAATTATACTCCAATAAAGATGTTAAAAAATTTTTTTCTCTGTGCTTCCCAAGATCTCTGCAGAATTTATATCACTTAACTCTTAGCATCCATTCTGCACCTTAGGCTCATTATGTACCTGGAATGCATAAAGTGTATATTTTTTTGACCTTGCAAAATTTGAGTTAAAAGTAATCTTCTGAAATGGAACAATTGCATAATTTGGGAAATATCTATGTAGTTCTCAAATAGTGAACAGTAGCCATAAAATAAATAATTTATACAGTGGTAAAATATAGGGGAAGGGAAAATTTCAGTACAGTGACAAGTTGCCTGGGGCATCCTGCATAGGAAATACTGTGTAAAATGGAAAATATCCATTCAGCTGTTGGGCAAAAGTTGAACATTAGCAATGATACACATGCTTTTTACTGAGGTAAAATTTTTATGAGAAGAGAAAATTACTGTACTTTGACCAAATAGGGTTCTTCTCTCTTTGAGAAATTAATTCAATTCTGACAATATTCTCATCCCATTTCTGGAAGCTATTTTTGATGCTGGCCTCTAATAAGGACATACCACAATAAATTATTTAGCAGCTTCAGAATTAGGCCATCGTTAAACCCTTTTATCAGCTCTCATACCACTCATCTTCATTCTCAATATCTCATTTCTAATGATGACAATGGAAACTGGTGATTACTTTCTTCGAAAAGTTCCTAACGTAAAAGAAAGCATGTAAATTCTCTGCAATCTTATGATAGCCTTGGGCTTCTGAAATAGTGTCTCAGTAAAGAATAAAGTAGAAATTTTAAATTTTGTCACATTTTCATTTCCCCTGTGTTTGAGAATCATCTGAGAGGCATATTTCTTTAGAATGAGAGTTGTAACAAGAAACCCACCATAAATGAGAATTACTATTATTTTACTGTCTGTACAATTCAGTAGCTTGTGTTCTGCCCTCAAAAAAAGTGCTGTAGCTCATGGACTAGATGTGAAATTCTTTGAGATTAACTATCTTTATCTTTTCTGATGTACTTCCTAGACATTTAAGTACCGGAGAACATTAAATGTGGGAAATGGGGGAGAAGATTCTACTATGTACTAAAATTACTAAGAGGATATTCTTAGTCTTTGTCCTAATGTTTGACAAAATCACATACCTGATGTGACATTCCATACTACATGGAGCAAAATGTTCATTTCTCCATTTTCAGAGGAGAAATGGAGTCACTTAATATATGTCTATGCCTCATTTTCCTTAGTGGTGAATCAGCAATGATATCCTCCTCTACTATAGGAAGAAATTCATACTGATTTAGAGAGATAATTGAGGAACACACAATGATTTTTGAGGCACATAACACTTGATTAATGATAACATGAGAACAGCCAGATTAAGAAATACTTTCAACACCATTACACATTTCTTATTTGCTCCAGTGAAGTTGTAGCTTAGTAGAGCAGAAATCAAGGAGGGTAATGTCAAATTGAAAATCAACAAAAATTCCCAAACACAAACACTTAAAAGTCAGTAATGTGTGGGCAAATTAACAACAATGAACCACTGGAGGGCAAATGAAATAGAATAAAAGAAAAAGCTCTCTAAAATTCAGAAGTGGCAGCAAACCAAATCTAGGTTTTGAATCATGGTTGTATGATCAAAACTACTTTCTGTATGAATTTTTTGTAAGTCAGTGATGATATGTTGATACTCAGAATTGTTTAATGTGTTATACACTTTTTATTTATCACCTTTAATTTAAACCAAAATTTTTACTGAACACTGTTATTATTTTAAGATACTTCAGGATGGGCCAAATGTCATGTATGCACTTTAGTTACATCATCAGTATTGTCAGGTCCCTAAAGAGGAATTCTACTCAAGGCAGGGTGAGCAGAAAGTTATCAGAAAGTTCACACTCAGGACTTCACTGTCTTTATTGCTGAGTAACACAAGAGGCATTGCTAACTAACATATGGGTTTCCACTGGTGATATTCCTGGCTTATTAATTGGCATAATGAATGTAAATGAGTTTTCATAGGTGAAATTGGTGGTATTCACGATACGTGGATTGGGTCGGCTAAGACATTTATTTAACATAGCCTGTATATTGTGTGAATAGGGCATAAAAATCGAGAGAGATATAGTCTTCATCTGTCTGTATGCTTTTTTCTTCATCCCTCGCTCCCTCCCTCCCCTTTTCTCTCTTCTCTGTCTTCTCTTCTCGTTTTCACTGAATTTCCAGTCAGTTTAAGAATGTCTTAAAATTTGACGAGTCTATTAAAAACACAAAACAGGCTTTTGGGAGTAAGTTTTTGTAAGTCTTTATTTTTCTCCAGCTTTCTTTGAGGTAAAATTGACAAACAAATATTTTTAAGGTATACAATGTGATGGATGTATGTGTGCATATATATGTGTGTGTGTGTGTGTATATTTTTTTTTCTGTGAATGATTACCACAGTCAAGCTAAATAACATATCTGACACCTCATCAATAGTTACAATACTTTTTTTTGTGGTGAGAACACTTAACATCTACTTTCTTAGCAAATTTCAAATATACAATACAATATTATGAATTATAATATTATGCTGTATATTAGATCTCCAGAACTTACATATCCGACATAACTGAAGCTTTATACCTTTTGACCAACATCTCCCCATTCCCACGTCCCCCAGCTCCTCCCCAGATTGAATCATGAAGAAATGGAGAATCTGAACAGACCACCAAGGAGTAGGGAGATTGAAGGAGTCATCAAAAATCTCCCAGTAAATAAAAGACCAGGACCAGATGGTTTCACTGGTGAATTTTACCAAATATTTAAAGAATTAATGCCAATTCTTCTCAAACTCTTCCAAAAATTGAAGAGGAGGGAACATTTCCAAACTCATTTTACAAGTCCAGCACTACCCTGATATGAGAGCCAGACAAGAACACTGCAAGAAAAGAAAATTACAGGCCAAGACTCCTGAGGAACATAGATCAAAATCTTTAATTCGAATCATGTATATGCTCCCACCTATTTACCCTGGTCCTTGTCACCGGAGGAGAGAATGAATCTACTTCTAGATTCTACATTAATAGTCACCATGTGTGGCACCACCTGGAATATGAGGGCTTTGAAGAGAAATAGACCTGAGTTCAAATCTTATCTCTATTTCTTACTAATTCTGTGATCTTTGGAGATGTAACCGAGCAGGACGCTGTAGCATCTGAGGGAGGTATGTTTACCTAGTTGAAAGTAGAATGGTTAGTCAACTCAGTCTTTGCAGGTTATACTGAGAAGTTATAAGCATCTAAGTTTGTGAAAACTTGTAGCCTTTACCTATTTTACCAGCTGGGAATATGAATCAGCATTATCTCACTGAAGTTCCAAATGTTGGCATTTTGGTTGGCCTTATTGTAAATGTGGTTGGTGGGATGGGGTGAGGGCCAGTTAATCTGAGCACCTGTGAGACTGTTTATTTGTTCAGGTCATCTTCACTCCCTCTAAGGCCAATTGTGGGGCAGAGAGAAACAATTATTTCTTACTTCTCCAGAGTAACCGAGCAGGACCCTAGGAGGCCTTCCCAGAATAGACCCCGACCCGTGTCCTCTGCCTGCCTTTTGTCTGTAGAAAAACTTGAGTCAAAGAATAAATTTAATCAGAGAAGTGAGAAAATGCAGAAAGAAAGGAAGACAGTCAAGCAAGACAAGATAATAATACTTTAGCCATTAAACAGAGTCAAGGACCTTTAGTTCTTCCTCCAGGACTATAGAGAATATTCTGAGGCACATCCTTTGAGCTGTTTTGCAGATACTGAAAACCCCACCAGGTGGAGGAAGTTAACTGTCTGCTGCCCACAGGCATGTAGACCCCAGCCCCGTTGGAACCGGATGGCTGATGATGCCGACTCCCGATGACCTCACCACCAACCAATCAGAAGAGTGTCCACGAGCTGACCACGCCCTGCTCCTTGAACACCGTAAGACTCCTCACTACCCCCTCCAGGGCGGGGCACACCGTCTTGAGGGCCTGAGCCCGCTGCGTTCTCCTTTGCCTGGCAAAGCAATTAAGCCATTTCTTTCTACTTCACCCAAAACTCTGTCTCCGAGATTTAATCTGGCACTGGTGTACAGAGGCTGAATTTTGGCAACACCGTGACCACTTTCACGTCCTTGCTGTCACCACAGGTCGGCCACACTGGCACCACCTGGGTCCTTCCTGGACAGATAGACCTTCAGCCTCACCCCAGGCCTACTGAACCAGAATGAGCACTGAAATAAAATCTTCAGGAGATTCATGTGCTCATTAGCGTTTGACAAGCACTGTTTTAAGGTACTCAGCAGAAAATCTGCCTGAGTATACTTGTTCTCATTTCTGTGACATTTGCTAAGTTACTATACCCTGTAAGCCTGAGTTTTCTCGTCTGTAAAATGATATTAACAGCATTTCTTTATAGAGTTCCGGACAGAATTAAAAACATGAGTAAAGTGCTTAGCTTGGAAGATAGTAGTGTTATCTTGTGTTATAAATCCAGCACTACAGTGCTCAAAGCTGCCGTTGACTGAAGAATTGCTCTGTGCAATATATTGCATTGCATGTAATGTATGGCATGAAATACAAAACATTATTATTTTTTTCTGCAAAGCAAATATGAAAGAATCCCATTTTACTGATAAGGACTATGAGGTCAGAAGGATTCAGTGACTTACCCAAAGCCATAAAACTGGTAAATATGGGAGCTGGGCTTCAAACTCAAGTTTATATGGCTCAAATCTCTACCTTCTTCTCTACTTCAGGCTGAAAATTGTTCCTTCTCTTCATTATGGAGAGAGTTTCTTTTATATCCTGTATTTTGTTTTCATCCCAACTACACAGACCTACACGGAGTACATCATGGATCCCCCAGTGTTAAGGGGGTGGCCTTGGAGTCCCAGCTCTTATTCACTGTTACCAATTTGCTGTCATTTAAACCCCATCCCTCTCTCACTCTTTCTAACTGGCTTTCTGGTTAGACCTTGATTCTTCTCTCTGGATCTAGGCTCACGCAAGGAGGTTACATCTTTTGGTATCTAATGCTTGGATTTCCCTAATTGGTCATTTCTTTAGATTTCTGCACTTTCAGCTACCTCTACCCGGAAACCTCCTAATTCCAACTACTTTCCCATTGTTTTAGAGCTTCTCTTAAAGATAACAACTATGGAAATACTCCTTGAGTATTTGATTCTTATGCTTCCTGGAAACTTAAGTGATTATAAAAAGAGAGAGGGAGAGACTTCAGAGAGCCCTGTACTGTTAGGATGAATTCTGCAGCCAGGTTCAGAGAGTAAGGCTGGGTGCACATCTACTGGGACCGATGTTTGCAGCACATACCACAGAGAGCTGCTCCCTGCGGTGTTTATTCTTGATCTGTATGTGTGAACCAGGTCTGGCCAGTGAGTGGAGGAGGAGGTGAGGGCCAAAAAATGTATGCAAATCTCGTAGGTTGTCTGTGTCCGTCAGGTAGGCTCTACGTAGTCCTAGCATTGATACAGATTACAGAATGTAAGCTCTGTGAAGTCAGGGGCTTTGTCTTCATGCTTGTGCTACAACCCCAGTGCTTAGGACTGTACCTGACACATAGTAGGGACTTAGCAAATATTTGTTCAATCAATTCCTTTCTTAATATAATAACAGCTGGAGAAGTATTACAGCAACCTCCCTGGGATGGGAGATGTTGTCTCTCAAGTTTGGTTTCAGGTGCAAACTCATGACATCAATCCTTTGGGAGGATCAAAGAAATATCCATTGCTCATACAGGCAAGACAAGGTCCGGTGGGCAGCTCTCCTGGAAGGGAAGTTCTGGAACAGAGAGAGGAGCAAATACACAGTTATTTATAAAGGGAAGCCTTTAGAAGGAGGAAGCCCAGGTCTCAAGTGAAATTTAAAAGAGGCAGCCAGAGGGCATGTTGCATGCATACGGAAGGAGGGATAATTTCTGGACTGGCATCCAGAATTGTCAAATTTTCCCTATTTGAGGAATCTCCAACACTCCCAAGTTAACACTTTTAAACTTTTCCAGCCCTTCTCTCATAGCTCATGTGTTATTTTTAAACCCTATTGTTCTCAACCTTTTTCATCCCATTAAAAAAATAAAACAAAAAGGAGCATGTTTCAATATTAGTTAACACAAAAGTAAAATAAATAATGACTTAAAGTAAATCGAAGTAGGTTTGGAAAAGAGGCTCACGTTACGGTTTCCCCCATGTCGCATTTTGTGTGAAGCCCAGAACACATTCCTATTGATAAAGGTGACTAAATGTGGTAGTAATCCTCACCCCAAGAGGAGCTTTACAGGAAGATTTGGTTATCCTGTGGTAGCTTGCAAGAGACTACCAAGTAATTCTGACCCCATGTCCTTTATCAGCTGGGTAAAGAGGCCTGTGGCCATGCTTCCTATCCTTGACTTTGAGTTTCACGCTCTGGAGGCTGAGTGTTTAAAAATACATGTGGGTACAGAATGGGACAAAATACTTGCAAAGGAAGCAACTGACAAGGGATTAATCTCCAAAATATACAAACAGCTCAATATCAAAAAAACAAACAACCCAATCAGATAATGGGCAGAAGATCGAAATAAACGTTTCTCCAAAGAAGACATACAGGTGGCCAAAAAGTACATGGAAAGATACTCATTATCGCTAATTACTAGAGAAATGCAAATCAAAACTACAATGAGGTATCACCTCACACTGGTCAGAATGGCCATCATCAAAAAATCTACAAACAATAAGTGCTGGAGAGGGTGTGGAGAAAAGGGAACCCTCTTGCACTGTTGGTGGGAATGTAAATTGATACAGCCACTATGGAGAACAGTATGGAGGTTCCTTAGAAAACTAAAAATAGAACTACCATATGATCCAGCAATCCCACTATGGGCATATACCCTGAGAAAACCATAATTCAAAAAGAGTTATGTACCCCAATGTTCAATGCAGCTCTATTTACAATAGCCAGGACATGGAAGCAACCTAAATGTCCATCATCAAATCAGTGGATAAAGTAGAGGTGGTACATATATACAGTGGAATATTACTCAGCCATGAAAAAGAATGAAATAATGCCATTTGCAGCAACATGGATGGACCTAGAGATTGTCATACTGAGTGAAGTAAGTCACAAAGACCAATATCATATGATATCACTTACATGTGGACTCTAAAAAATGGTACAAATTAACCTATTTACAAAACAGAAATAGAGTCACATATGTACAAAACAAACTTATGGTTACCAAGGGGGAAAAGGGGGAGGGTAAATTGGGAGATTGGGATTCACATATACACACTACTATATATAAAGTAGATAACTAATAAGGACCTAATGTATAGCACAAGGAAATCTATTCAATACTCTGCAATGGCCTATATGGGAAAAGAATCTAAAAAAGAATGGATACATGTATATGTATAACTGATTCACTTTGCTGTACACCTGAAAATAACACAACATTGTAAATCAACTATACTACAATAAAAATTTAAAAATATATATATGAGGGTAACTTTCTCAAGTTTTCCACCGGACATTGAGAACTATTGAGTTATTTATCTCTGTGTTATATATTGATACTATGTGACAACAACTGCTGAGATAACCATTATTATTCAACAGCTGCAGATGTTTCAACCCATGTTAAATCCTGGGAGGAGGTTGAGAGACCACTGGGCTCCAGTCTAGGACTGTCTGAGACTGGGGCTGAGTCCCTGCCCTGTCGCCTCTGCTGGCTGCATTGATGCTGTGATAGCCTTTAGGTGGCCACCTCTGACTGACCAAGATCAAACGGAAGGGAGTCTCTAAACCTGGGCAAGATGAGCTTTGACAGATCTATGAAGGCCTGTGAAAAGTGAACCCATTCCTCTGGCAGATGCAAGAGAGAAATAAAAGTATTTCCTGCATACCAAACAAACTTCCAGTACTCCAACAAAGCTCCTCAGGAAAAGCTTCACGTTGTAAGTCCCTTAGTTTAAGTTAAATTCTGGGAAGAAATTTGGTTTGGAGAGAGTGTCCATTCATTCAACAAACTCCAGACATTTAATGATAGAAAGTAAATTTTCTGACTTGATCTGAGTTGTTCCCAACCCTGTACATTGTAAAAATGTGTAACTCAAATCTCTCCTTTTTTTCTCAATACATTTTGTTGAGTATAAAGTTAGAAAATTCTGCTACTTGAAGTAACCTCTGTATAGGCGATCCACATATAAGAACGGAATTACAGATTTCTGATTAGGTGACATGTTATGTCATCTGATTGCCCAAATATCAGTCATATTACACATTCCAGAACATGGACTCTAAGGTAATTGCCCTAGCAGTAAAGTTATAATAAAATGTTTATTGTTTGTTGCATAACACAAAATAATTTTCTTATCCAAAACATGTATTTCTTAAAAAGTGCCTGAAAATATAAGCACAATCAGTGAATAGGTAAACAAAATGTGGCACTTTTGTATAATGGATGACTCTTGATAATAAAAAACACTCAGGATAAAAAAAAAAAAAAAACACTCAGGATGAATTTCAGCAACATTATGTCGAGTGAAAGAACCCAGACACACAAGATTCTGTCTATGTGAAAGTGTTAACAGGGCAAAAGTGGTGTAGTGGTATGTATGTATGTATGTATTTATTTTTAATTCTTGTATTTTTAAAAGTTTTATTGTAGTATAGTTGCTTTACAATGTTGTGTTAGTTTCAGGTGTACTGCAAAGTGAATCAGTTATACACATACATATATCCATTCTTTTTTAGATTTTTCCCATATAGGTCATTATGGAGTATTGAGTAGAGTTCCCTGTGTTATACAGTAGGTCCTTATTATTTATCTATTTTATATATAGTAGTGTGTATATATCAATCCCAATCTCCCAATTTATCCCTCTCCCCCTTTTCCCCCTTGGTAACCATAAGTTTGTTTTGTACATATGTGACTCTATTTCTGTTTTGTAAATAGGTTCATTTGTACCATATTTTTTTTAGATTCCACATATAGGCGATATCATACGATGTTTGTCTTTCTCTGTCTGACTTACTTCACTCAGTATGACAATCTCTAGGTCCATCCATGTTGCTGCAAATGGCATTATTTCATTCTTTTTTTATTGCTGAGGAATATCCCATTGTATATATGAACCACATCTTCTTTATCCTTTCCTCTGTCGATGGACATTTAGGTTGCTTCCATGTCCTGGCTATTGTAAATAGTGCTGTAATGAACATTGGGGTGCATGTATCTTTTTGAATTATGGTTTTTAAATGTCCACAGATTCTTTGATAATCTTCCTTTTAAGAAACAGTGCACAGTTACCCTTAGCTTGCATGTGGGCTAGACTTAGTAACTAGTTTTTAACAAATAGAATAAAACAGAAGTAAGTGTGCTGGTGATCAGAGACGGAGAGAGAGGGAGAGAGAGAGGAAAGAATCAGAAATCACAGGATGGGGGAGATCCTGAATTTTGTTAATTCAGATAATCCCCTGCCCTTCTTGACCTTTCCCAGACCTTCCTCTGACCACCTCCCATCTCTCATCTCTCACAAACAGTATCCTGTGTAAGACTCTCTGGTCCAGATTCTGGGCAGAGTGCTGAAAGATTCATGATACTATACAATCCTCTTTTTTTCACACAGCTAGACTCTATCAGCCCTGGACAATGCACTTGGGCTGGGAAGCACCAGGAAAGGTAGTGTATGGGATGCGACAGTCATTACTTTTATCCCCACCATGTCATAATTTCTAAATGGCCAAGAATTAGAAAGCCTCATGATCTGTCAACCTCAGTACTTTCTGTCAATATGCTAAATATGTAATCAGGAGAGATGAAAAACAATTAAGATTTGCTTTGGAAAAGTACCAGAACCTAATTTACAAAAAAGAAACACCTTGAGACAGATGGTAACTAGACATATCCTGGTGATCATTTTGTAATGTATAGAAATATTGAATCACTATGTTGCGCACCTGGAACTAACACGGCATTGTAGGTCAATTATACTTCGATTAAGAAATGTAGGAAATGGAAGGCAATGCATCAAAATGCTAATGGTGGTTATCTCTGGGGCAAGGATTATGGGTAATTGTTATTCTTTACGCTTTTATGTATGTTCAGTTGTATGCAATGAATATGTATTGCTTGTAAAATTAGAAAAAAAACCCAATAATGTCATTTAAAGTGGAAAACATTTAAAACTAAATAAATTTTAAAATATTTAACACATTGAGGCTGACTTCCAGCTTCAATGCCAAATGAAATTTTTTAAAAGCTCCCCAGGTGATTCAAATATTCCATTCCAAATGAACCATGGCTCTGTCCTACGTAACATTTACGGTTTGTGCTTTATGGCAGACACTCAGTACAAACCTTGTTAGTGAGGGGGGCAGCTCTTGTTACTGGTGACTGCAACCACCGGGGCTAGGACAGTACCTGGAACTTAGTAGGAGCTCAATAATTGCCTGTTGAATGAGTGACTGTTACATAGACTCTTCATGCTTCATAAAGTAGATTAAATTGTACATTGTGGTATTTAGTATTTTACATTTTTCACAGAACAGTCAAAAACTTTGTCCCAAATGAACTCAGACTGTCCCAGATATGCCAATCTTCTTTTGAGACTTTGCAAAATACTTGCCTCTGCCTCTCATTCATTCTCCTTCCCTTCCAAACACCTCCTGGCTACTTATCCCCCAAGTCTCAGCCTCTGCTTGCTCCTTGGGGAATCAGGCCTTGCCTGAGAAGTGGCTCAGGAGATGGCCTCGATCTTCTCTCACTGCACCGGTGTTTCTTCCTGGTGCCTTTTTGAAGCTCCTGCATAGAAATGGCTCTTCCATTTCTTGGTTGTTGATCCTCAGTGACCCATGGCCTCCTTAAGGACAAGTACTGCCTCTTCCTTACCTGGCATACCTCCGACCCCAGAGCCAGTGCTTGGCACACAATAGTCGCCCACTAAACATTGTTCAAGAGTGAATCATGTCTTCCTGCAGGATCGTCTCACATTACACAGTCTCTGGTCGCCAGATCAGGCCTCCTTTGACCAAGTAGTGAAACCATCCGGTCTGCCTTGTGGACGCTGGCATTGCTGAGAAGTGCTCCTTTTAGTTGCTGGTCATTCCTGGTACCAATGTCTAAGCCCCAGAAAATGGGTTAGCTGCAGTTTTTTGCTTCTATTTGATTTGCTTTCATACAGATGACCTGTGTGGAAGCTTCGGTCTCAATACTGACTTGTTAAACCTGACCATCTGTTGGGGAGGATTTTATCTTCAAGGAGAGCAGCTGGGTCCCCATTTCTTCCCTGAGGTTCATAGAGCTGATAACCTTTCTCTGTTCTCAGCAGGAAGCACATCCTGGAGCTGCTGGGGAGGAGGTAGCTGAACTTTTCACTCCCCCTACCTGGAGGCACTTCTTTATCCCCATCTCATTACTCTTATTCCTCAAAGTCATGGCTCGCAAGTCCATAGATGGCATGCAGCCAAGAAGCTGTCTCGACCAAGATGAGGTTGTAGTAGGTGATGAGATGGATGAAGGGGCAGCACCGAGACCACAGAGCCAATCCTGGTCTAGGCCAAAAATGTGCACCTCTCTGAGGTTTCACTTTCTCACTTGAAAATAAAGGAGAAAATATCTATCTTGCAGTTTTTGTGAGAATTATATAAGGTTTATTAAAGTGCCTAGCACAGTACTCAATCAGTGGTCATCATTACTTTTACCTTTGAGTTGGATCCCTGTCCGAGATTCTGCAGGAATATCGCATACATTTGATTTGGTTCTCATAACAACCCTGTTGCAGGTTGCATTTCCTGGGAGCAGATTCTGAGATGGTTTAGTGGGCAGGATATTTATTATGAAGTATTCTTGGAGTCAACACCGAGGGAAGAAAGAGGGAAAAGAAAGCAGGATGTGGCAAAGGGAGAAGTTGAAATATGATGCAGGTCCTGAGCTGGGCCAAAGGCCCAGGTCTTTCTACCCCTACATCTGTCATCTGTCCATCACTGAGTGAGGGTGCTTTGTGTCTGATGGGCAAGTGATCTTAGGCACGGGCACTGTCTGCAGTGAGGCAGTTGCTGAAGAAAATGACAGCTGAAGGCTTTCCACCAACAGCCCTCCCAGCTGCTGGGTGACAAGTCCTTTGCTGCAGGGAGATCTAGTTGTTGCCACATACCCCTGGCTTGGAGCTTCTTTCCTAAATAAATGAGAAGGGCACATGCTTATTTCAAATGAGATAGAAAGAAGTGTGCACGTGCATGTGTGTGTGTGTGTGTGTGTGTAGTGTAGTGTTTGTAGAAAGAGGAGTGAGAAGAGATTGAAACCTAACACCGTTTTCTTTTTTTTTTTTTTAAGTCTTTATTGAACCTGTTACAATATTGTTTCTGTTTTGGTTTTTTGGTGGCGAGGCATGTGGGATCTTAGCTCCCTGTCAAAACCTCAGCCCCTTTGTTGGAAGCTAAAGCCTTAACCACGAGGCCACAGGAAAGTCCCCTTAACACCGTTTTCTTAATTGGAAGCCTTTTGAGAATAAAGGAAACTTGTTTTACAAATTGCAACTTGCTTTAGGAAAAATATGCATGCACCTAAGTCATCTTCCTCAGCTTCCCAAGGAGATGAAGGAGTCAACCTGCGAATCTTACTTCTCTCTGTTAAAAAAAAAAAAAAAAAGCTTCATAAATATAGGAAGAGCCGAGGAGGGAGCAGGGAGGTGTCAAAGTAAGAACTGCACAGGAAAAAAATTAAATAGGAAAGGAAGACTTCATGCAAGACTACTGCAGTAGGGGAAAGAGGGATGTTGCAGGTGTCGAACATGAGTTCACAGATAGTTCTCTGGGGGGGGTGTAAGAGCTGGGATGGGGACATCACAGCCGCCTGTGTTTGCTAATTGGCTTTACCCAAAGGAAAAGTAAACTTTCTCCAATCTTCATGACAGGAGGTGGTTTTACAATGTGGAGCGAGGCACCCACAGAAGTTAGGTTCCTACCACCCCCTGCCCCCCAGAGACTGTGGGAAGGTGGGAAGCTCTCACCTTAGATTTTTACATTGTAAAGAGATGATTCCCAGGTCCTTGACAAAGACATTGTCTGGGTCCTAAAACTGGTGAGAGGCTTCTAAGGAGATTTGTATATATACACATATTTCAAAGGAGACAGAGAAAAAATTAGAAAATATTAGTTTTCTAAAGTAAATGCTCTAAGATAAGGAGGTCAGGGGCCTCTAATCAGAAAGAAACTTGCCCAAAGTTTAGTCATGCTAAGGGAAACACTAAAGCTGCCTTGGTCAGAGGTTTTCAGAAGCGCTCAAGAATCAGAGCATGAATGCCTGGTTTTGACAATTCAGGTCAATTAGATCCGCTCACAGCAAGCAGCAATCTGGAAGGTGGGTCCTTGCTGAACTGCCTTGAGATGGATACTCAGCTGTGAGCCACCCAGAAAGGGTCTTGTGAGGCAAGGTCCAACCAGGAAAACAGAAAGCAGCGAGTATTCTAAATAGAATGGGTTATGACACCTTATTTTTAAAAACCTTAGAAAGTAATAAAAGTAAAATACGCTCATTGGAGAATTTTCAGAACATACAGACATCATGATCACTGTACTTTGACGTATGTTTTTAGTCATCTCATATGCATGAATAATCTGAATTTTCCCAGGTATCAGCAGTCTAGAGGTAATGCTAGGTCTTATTTATCATGGTAATGATTGAAGTTTCACTGACTTCACCTCTTTGAGTATTGGGGGACCTCTAGCACTCCCTCTTCCCCACCCCTGCCTAAACTCACCCAGAGATTTCTGGAATCCTCATTGGAAGGTGGACATTGCAGGTGTCAAATATGAGTTCAGAAACAATTCTTACAGATATTTTCACTTCAGGCCTATAGCTGCTTCCCATGCTGGAGAGGGGGTGGCCTGAGCTTGTGAGATGGTGTTGCACTTCATGGGTGCATCTCATACAGCTCAATGCTGGTAGGTAAGATGTGAAGTACATTATGATGAAATAGTTCTCTTACTAATGCATTTTGCTGATTCAGACCTGTTTGTCCTTAGATCCATTCCTGTGTTTCCCAGAGACCAGAGCATGGGAAGAAGAAGGAAGGGTAATTCTCTACCTTTTCTGCCTCAGGTTTTACCTTCTCCATGGCTCCAGCTCAGGCTGGACAAGCCCACCATAGCCCCAGTTTGCTTTGAGTGACCTCGTCCTTGGGTTCTGGTGTTACCACCAGCCCACACTATCCTAGGGGTGCATGTGGCTCCCTAATTTTCCTGATCTCCAGTTTTCCCATCACCTCCTATTTTCACCCAGCTGTTCTCTCTCCTATGCCACCAAATACATGAATTAAATCTCTCTACTTAAAATATTTAGTCATTTCTCTTTTCCTTGTTGGACCCTGACTGGTACAGACCGTCTCTGGATAGCCGAAATGTAATCTAAGATAAACCTTATCCTTCAGGCTAGCTCTTATTTTCTCTGGGGAATCCCACAGGGGACAAAATTCTCTACAGCTTCAGAATTCCTCAGAATCTCAACCACTAAGAGTAAAGGGAGTAGCTCTGTGTTAGCTGAATATCCCCCTCCCGGCTTTGTAGCAGAGCCGGGAAGAAGGAAAAGCGTGACGTCATCTGTACGCACCCGGAGGGTTTTTTTCTCTTCATTGAATGCAAAAGGGGAGATAGCAATTTTGTGGGTTACCAAGATCTTTAAATTCTATCTGCAATAGCTAAGATTTAGACATAAATGACATGTGAAATATGAGTGCAATTGTCTTTTAGGAAAGTAAGCAACACCATACCACTTAAAGGAATATATGAAAAAACAATTCTCATTACGTAGGATAGAAAAGCATTCACTGCTTGATATGTTACAAATACCCAAGGCCACTGGAATATGCTGAAATGAGTAAATAGTTGTAAATAACTTAAATTTTGTGTACTGTTTTTAGTTTCTTCTTTCTGATCAATTCTTCAAGGCAATCCTGTGCTTACCTTTTCCTCATAGCATAAGGAATACATTAAATTCAGTTCAATAAACAAATAAATTAGAGTTTAATTACTGGAAACTGCAAGTAATTATTAATGCAGAAGGGTTCTCATTATTTGTGGTGAACTAAGGAAAATGGTATTCAAGGAACTTTATATAAAGTGTTTAGCATAGTAGGCTCTTGGTAAACAATAATTTCCTTCCTACTTAGACTAAAAATGTATCTTCTTGTTTTGGTCTTGTTTAAACCAACATTAAAATTGTTTTTGTGTGCTCTGTCTCTTTGCATATCCCCACTACCTTAGCCTCTCTCAAGCCTGTCATCCTCGTAAAGAGCTTGGGTGGGCAAAACCAATGGTTACCTCTGATGCTCGTTTTCCCAAGCTTTCCTAGAGCACTCTGATCTGCTTTTCAGGGCCGGTCATTTTTTGTGCATCACTCTGCAATATGCTTTTCTCCCTTTGGTGATCAGAAAATCCCTCTATTGTGCTGAAATTGGGAGTTTGCAGTTGACACATATACACTGTTATGTTTAGAATAGATAACCAACAAGGACCTACTTATAGCACAGGGAACTCTGCTCAGTACTCTGTGATAACCTAAATGGGAAAAGAATTTGAAAAAGAATAGATACATGTATATGTATAATTGAATCACTTTGCTATACACTTGAAACTAACACAACATTGTTAAGAAGTATACTCCAATATAAAAGAAAAATTAAAAACTAAGATAAAATAAACATGAAAGAGAAAAACAGGTTATGGAAATTAATTATAGTGCAATACCTAAGATTTAGACATAAATGCCACTTGAAATATGAGTACAACTGTCTTTTAGGAAAAACTTTTAGAATTAATGGGTATTCTCTACTTGAATACCTAAGTCCTGTAATGCCTGACCACTCACTGTAAGAATCAAGAGCCTTAAAAGTGAATGTCGGACTTCCCTGGTGGTGCAGTGGTTAAGAATCCGCCTGCCAGTGCAGGGGACAAGGGTTCGAGCCCTGGTCCGCAAAGATTCCACATGCCGTGCAGCAACTAAGTCCATGATCCACAACTACTGAGCCTGCGCTCTACAGCCCGCGAGCCACAACAACTGAGCTCACGTGCCACAACTGCTGAAGCACAAGCGCCTAGAGCTCGTGCTTCACAAGAGAAGCCACCGCAAAGAGAAGCTCGCACACTGCAATGAAGAGTAGATCCCACTCGCTGCAACTAGACAAAGCCCCTGCGCAGCAGTGAAGACCCAACACAGCCAAAAATAAATAAATTAATTTTTTTAAAAAAGTGAATGTCTGATGACTGTCTCTCTGGGGCATCCTGAAGTTGCTGGGCACAAGAAGAGACTTTCAGGTAGAACTGCTCTTTTTTGTTGATGAGTATCTTAAGAGCACATGCCACGCTTTTCCATTTACTTTGTGTCAGGTCCCTTAGAAATGGGTCTTGCACTGTTTGTACAAGTTCAATGAATGAGAATTGCCTTTGTGAGCTTGTTGATGTTGGCACTCGAGGTTGCTACCTGTGGAGACAAGAGACAAAATCTCTGATATGAGAACCATACTTGGCGAGCTCTCCTCATCAGACTAGCAGGACCTAGAGTTGAATCCCAGCTTCAGATCTTATTGACCCTGTAGTCTTGGGCAGATCATTCGCCAGTTTGAGTCTCAGTGCCTTTATTTATAAAATGAGAATAATTAACATAGTCAATATTTCACTAGATGTTTTAAGGATCAAATCTGGTAATTATATATGAAAGAGTCATGTAAACTGTGGAGCACAAAACAAGTATAATTGGACATTACTAATTGGCAGAGAGAAATTTGTGAGATAAAAGATTAAAGAAATATCAGCCAGTACATTCCAAAATATTTTCAAATTCTTCAGACTCACTGCCTTGTATTTCAGGGTAGTCTATACCATGTTGTTTTTACCCTGAATTGAATTCACTGTCATTGAGCATCTCAGTGTGTGTCTACTGCACCCTGCTTTGTGATCAACGACTACAGTTTACATATAAACATCAGGGAGTTCAAGAAAAGGAGAAGGTAAGTCACAAGCTTCCATGTCATCTCATGGAAAATGATGTCTCCCTGTCCATCCTCTCAAGGTCCATCAACCTGATTATTTCTCTCTTGAGCCCCAAAGATAAATACACTTTAAACTAAGATGAAAAATAATCATAAGGAAAAAATTTAAACCACTGAAGAAAGGAAAAAATAAAAATAAAGTACTGTGTTGTGGAGAAAATTAAAGAAAAAAAATCCCAATATCTTGTTATCTAAAAACTTCTAATTCAAGCTTATTTATTCACTTTTTCTTTCAAAGTTATTGACAAGCTTTGAGCTACCTCAACGTTCAGATACCAGAGAAACAGTATACATTTTTAAAGGTAAAACATATACAACCTACTTGAGGATATGGGGAGGGGGAAGGGTAAGCTGTGACAAAGTGAGAGAGTGGCATGGACATATATACACTACCAAATGTAAACTAGCTAGTGGGAAGTAGCCGCATAGCACAGGGAGATCAGCTAGGTGGTTTGTGACCACCTAGAGGGGTGGGATAGGGAGGGTGGAAGGGAGACGCAAGAGGGAAGAGATATGGGAACATATGTATATGTATAACTGATTCACTTTGTTATAAAATATATATATATATATATATATATATATACAACCTAGGAATCATAAGACTATTATATAGGTGGGGGAACTCTTTATGACTTATCAGACAAATCCAGACAACTCTTTGTAGATGTATATTCTATTTATTGTTAATAATAATTATGTATTTATCATCTGTGTGTATCAGGTATCACTTGTATATATAATACCACAATAAGTAAGCATTTATACTATCAATTGGTTGTTCCCTCTATACCTTGGTCAACTCACTGGACAAATTGTTGAAGAAACAATACATGGACAGAGTAAATCTTGACTGAATTTTTCACATAATACAGACATCATTGGTCAAGTTCATGAAGATATTAAAGTATAACCTCATACAAGTCACACTTTTTAATTTTCATTTTATCTGATAAATGAGAGTAATAACTAACTTGCAGATGAATACATTTAGTTCATCAGCTGTTGAGACATCATTGAGATGGGATCACGATTATAGTTATAAGGATTAAATGAGATTCTATTTCAAATGCTAGCACTGTGGCACCTTGTAGTAACTGTATATGATAATTCTATTTTCTGCCATGAAACACACCCAGCTGATCTTCCTTTCCCCTCAAAATAATCACTAACAGTCATTGGGTGTTAACTGTATGGAAGCATTTTGTTTTGGTAATAAATGGACCAGGTCTCTAGTAACATATACAAACTGTGTTATGGGTAAATACACAGCTAGCATCCTGACTTTGAAGGCTAGACCAGAAGACACCAAGGTCACTTCAACCACAGCTAGGGTTACATGCATAAACATGCTCTAGGAAAACCCTCACTCTTTATTGCTTCAGCCCCAAATCTTCATCAGATCTGATCTGAGCTTGACCATGGCAAAACTCAAAAGCCACTGTTTGGTACTAGAAGTTCTGTGACCCCCTTTTTTTGAGTATTCTTGTTTTGTGTTGTTCTATTTTTGACCTATGGGGAGCAGGAGGTGGGTAGGCACATCTGCCACTGGCAACCTCCTTGCAACAAGCTTCACAAGAGGGGGAAAGAGTACAGAAATCAAATAGTTCCAAGAAGAGAGGATTGTGGTTACATCTTGTTCTATTTAGAATGTCTTTACTTCTCCCATACATACAAAACCAACGTCACCAACAAATGCATCTTTCAGCAAAGAGTGAAATGCTCTTTTTCCAGTGGTAAAGGAATAATGTTCCAATTTCTGCTTAAAGAAACAAAGAGAGTGTGCCCTCCTACAGTGAGTGTTCTAGCTGTGGGCTGCTCTACTCACTGTTGCTCCACGGCTCTGTGGATTCCTTGGTAATTTGGATAGTTCTAGCAACCTCGACATCTTTCAAACTGTTGTCTTTTGCAGAGTTGACAGTTATAAATCCAAGTTCCTATTGGAAAAGCACAGCATTTAAATGGAAATCACCACAAAATATAAGCATACCTTTCACATTTCAAGTTTCAAGAATTACATTTTGACTCTGATCTGCTGACATTCAAATGAAGTAATTTTTTTTTTTTAGAACAGTGGTTCTCTACTCTGCTTGTATTTTAAAATTACCTGGGGCACTTTTAAAAAAGTGCAAATGCCTGAGTTCTTCCCCCCAGAGACTCTTATTAGTTGAGCTGGGAGTGTGACCTGATTCCATTTTTATTTCTCTGGCATGATCAACCGTCATCAATACAATATCATGGAGTTGGTGGGGTGGAAGGGTACACCTAAGACAGAACTGCAAACACTTGGCTTTTACTGCAGACACTGCCACCTTCTATCACATGGACCTATGTCTATCTCTTAGCATCTCTGAGTCTTCCTTTTTTCACCTTAAAAACGAGAATACCAATATCTACTTGTTCTTCAAGTATGAGTTGTATGTGGGAATCAAACAAAACAATAACTTTTAAAATACTTTGAAAGTACATTTTAAAATGTAATACATGTCCTATTTGAAAATAAGTGTGGAAATTCAGATATTAAAAAAATGTGCCCAGGTGGCCATTTGTTCCTTTTAACTACCTGCCATCTATTCCATCTTGGAACTATAATCAGGAGGCCAGACCTCACTTCCACACGTGACCCACACCAGGCCAGTCAGAGGGTCCTTTCCTAGAAAACCGGAGTGTTTCTGCGGCTGGGTTTCCATCCAGTCCTAGTTGTGGAATCCCATCTCTCTTCCCTGAGGTCCTTGTCGAGGTCTTGTTCCTCAGTCTGTAGAGATGCCCCAGTGCCTCTGCATTTCCTAGCTTCACTCTCTGCCTTCTTTTCATCATTATGTAATTGCAACTATTGTCCTTTACACTAAACTGAAATGATTCAGCCTTGACCTTTAACAAATAGCTCACTTCCTTGACATTTCTTCAAAGACCAGTGTTTCCTGCAGACTCAAGCAGACTGAGAAGGAGAGGGAGGGATGGCTGCTCTGCCCCACATCATGCCCGCTGGCTGATCTGACTTGTCTTCATTTCTTTATTTTTCATGGGCTTCTTCAAGCAATTGGCCCGGTGCCCTCTTCTAAAAGTGCCCACCTAGAGAGATAATGATCTCTTGGAAGCAGAGATCAGGAGAAATCAGGAGCTTTCTTGGCATTCAATCGAGGAAGAGAGGCTGCAGAGGTGATAATCAGTGGGCTCCAGTTTCTAGCCTTAGATCCATTGCTATGTGACCTTGGACAAGTAATTTAACCTCTCTGGGTTCCAACTCCAACATCTGTAAATGGAATTCATAAGATTATTGTATTAAAAAGTTATGAGTGTTATAAGTTAAGGACTTTATAGATAACAGAAAATTTTAACTGTTGAATAATGATGCTGATGATAAGAAAGAAGAAACTGGGCTGTGTACTTAATTCAAAAAAGTTTTGTTTTCTTTTCTTTTGTTTCAGTTGATTCCAGTAGCTACGTCAGATGGCCTGGAAGCAAATGCTTTTTTAAAATCAATGTTCAGTGCCCACACACACACTCTAGGAGGTAGTCAGGACACAGAGCTGTGTATTGCTAAGGACTTTCTTATTTTATGGTACTTCAAAGAAAAGGGATTTATTTTGTGCCAAAGAGGATTTACAATTTACAGGCCGTGGTCATCTTGTTTGAGAAAACTGTTCCTTCCTCATATTCTGTTGCACATGTGTGCATACATGCACACACACACACCTGGGTTAATTTAACATAAATCTATCACCAGTACAAAAGGCAGAAAACTTCAGCACCTTCTATGCAAAAGTCGCCCGTTGTTATCCAGCATAACGCATCTTTGTAAGTTTGTTCTCAAACAAAGGCTTTGCTTTAACAGCTGTGGAGCTACATTTGGAGAATAGCAAAAGGACATGTCCTCAATTTTCAACTTCCACAAGTTACAACATAGTTTTTGTTGATTCTGATTCCAACCTGGAAAGAATACAAGCACTGCCAAAATCTATCTGAATTTGATAACAAGAATGTGAGGTGGGGTTATCTGTGACTAACTCTCTCCACCTCCCCTGGTGGTTGCCTGGGTCAAACATATATTGATCCCAGTTGCTGTTTGACAAGATAATGTTACAGAACAGACATTGTTAGGAATGTAGAGAAAGTGCCCACAGGATTCTTTTGTCTGGAATTTAGTTGGAAGATAAGGTACGGTTGTCAGGAATTTGGGGCATGTGTATTTTTCTTAGGACAATGTTAGTATCTGAATGGCCTTGGGGAAGGAAAGAGGCTTAGGAATTGAATATGAGGGGTTGCATGGCCTTAATTTACCCATTATGCCCAAAGCTGAGAGTACACAAAGGCACAAAACTGGAGGACTTAGAGTCTCAGATTTGTCTGCAGGGTATGTCTGTGACTTTATCTAGACATAATAGTTAATGTTCCTGACAGATGAGTTTGGCTTCTATTAGCTTTGAGGCCTTGGCCAAGTTCCTTTACCAGTTTGAAGCTTTAGTACGTAAAATGCAAGTACACTTTATGTAAGAAGAGAGTTCATAAATGTTATATTACTTCAAAGTGCACATAATACGAGAATAATCCTGGAAAGTGAGTCAGGCATTAATTAAGCCTGGAACCAGCCTCCCTGAATTTAAATTCTACTGCTATTTACTTTTTCCTCATCTGCAAAATGAGGATTATAGTGGTCTTACCACATAAAATTTTTTTGTGTAAAAAATAAAGGGGAAGATCACTATGAAGTGCTTAGTTAGTTTTTAATAAGTATTAGCCTTCATTCTAACAATTATTTTTTTCCAGCAACTGTGACACATCCACATGTGACCAAAGCATAAATATTATTTAAAATTCTCTAGGCTTGTCATTTAAATGTGGCAATTCTTCATGCTTTTTAAAATTAGGAGACATTTGTTATGTTTGAAATTTTGTAAGTAAAATTAGAATGTGTTGATAACTTTATATTAATTTTTTTCAGATTTGCATAATTAAATTTTGCATGATTCCAATTTGCACAAAATGTTACTAGCCCTGGATCTTACTGGGTTTTCATGAGCATTAAATATGCTGATGGACACCAGTCTGACATAGCCCAGCCAGGGCCTGGGGTTATTAATAATAACCATTTCCAGATAAAGAAGATGTGGTACATATAGACAATGGAATACTACTCAGCCATCAAAAAGAATGAAATAATAACATTTGCAGCAACATAGATGGACCTAGAGATTATCATACTAAGTGAAGTAACTCAGAAGGTGGAAGGCAAATACCATATGATATCACTTATATGTGGAATCTAAAATACAATACAAATCAACATACCTACAAAACAAAAATAGACTTACAGACATAGAGAACAGACTTGTGGTTGCCAAGGGCAGAGGGAGGGGAGGGAAGGATGGGGAGTTTGGGATTAGTGGATGCAAACTATGACATACAGAATGGATAAACAACAAGGTCCTACTGTAGAGCACAGGGAACTACATTCAATATCCTATGACAAACTATAGTGGAAAAGAATATGGAAAAGAATATATATATATATATATGTATAACTGAGTCACTTTGCTGTACAGAAGAAATTAACACAATGTTGTAAATCCACTATACTTCAGTCCAGTTAAAAAAATAATAACAATTTCCAAGTAGTGAGAACTGAAACTGGGTACTTGGGATAGAGAAAATTACTGTTTCCCAATTATATCTTGCAATAATTCACCTAATAACTGACTATCTTTTTCTATTCTAGCACAAAACTGGTTTGTTTAGGAACATGAGGGAGGAATTTGATCATTGTTGCCTATCCATCCCCATGTCAGTAGGTGTTTCAGAAAACTAGGGCAAACTTATAAACTCCATCAGACTCTTCAGATTCCTCACTGAGGGACTGCTACTATCTAGGATGCTTTCTCATGTTTACAATTTGGACAAAAATCATGTGAAATTTTGAGTCTTAGAGAAAAATGTCTCAGTGTATGAGAAGTTGCTTAAAAAGTCGTCGGATGCTTGCTTTCAACACCGCTCTGCGCATGACCATTGGTATCAGTTTTTAGAGTAGACTCCAAAATCAATTTATTCACTGTGTGCAAAAGCCTGTCAAGGGTTTATGGCAGAGTTCAAAGGGAGACCTGCCTGTCTCCTCAGAGTCAAATTCCATCTCTCTCTCTCTCTACCTCTATCTCTCTATCTATCATGTATTTTTTCTTTCTTTATCCATTTATTCACCAAACTTACATTAAGACTTTTCTCTATGTTAAGCACTGGGCTAAGTTCCAGAGAAAAAGAAAAATAGTGAATAGGTCACAGGATCTCTGCACACACACTGTCCAGTTTGGGAGGGACTGGTAATCAATTATAACAGAAGGTAATAGTAAATACAGTGATAAGGGATGTTATGAAAACCAGGGGAGGACCATCTAACTCAGCCCTGGAGATGAAGGAAAGTTCATTGGAAGAAGTTATGTTAGAGCTACTGGGGAAACAATGACCCCTCAAAGATTTCAGAAAAATAAATGATTTTTAATGAACTATCATAGTTCAGTTGGTCTATAAGTGTTGCCATTGGTAAAAGTTAAAGATCACAATGTATCAAGTCTACAGAGAGCCAAACATTAGCCCATGTTCGAGTTCAGATACTGTTTTAAAAATAAGTAGTGAACAATTTGTGGCAAAAATTGCAACCACCAAATGGCAAAGTCAAACATACAAGGCTAATGAAAAATGGATTAATTCAAAGCCCAACAGTACCTAGAAAATTCTATGGAAATTAAGTCTGGTTCTGTCCATAATTTTGATTCTAGAAGCATAATATGGTTTGCACAACTTTGGAAGGATTTTCACAACCACACTAGAATTATTTGCTCATTTATTTACTCAACAAATATCTTCTGTTTCTCTACTGTGTGCTAAGTGCTTTTGCTGGGGATACAGCAGTAGTCAAGAAGGGTACACTCAACGGCCAACCAAGGTTACCCAGGACACCAAACCACTCACTCTATTGTGTTAACATAGCGATACAAGAATGTGGGTGTACGTTACTTACTTTGGGTGTGGAAGTAAGGCACTAGAGGATAGCTCACGGCCACGTGAAGGTGACCCTTGAGTGCAGAGTGGATAGAAAACTGGCTGACCTTGGTTAGGTCGGTGTAATTAATAAATCGTGGTGAATTGGCAAGGATATGGACAGGTTGTTCGACTTGGGTGACTTGTCTTTGGATCAGAACATCTGAACAGGCTGCTGCTTAAGTATGATTATTTTTGGTCTCTGAGTGGGGAGAACAAGGAGTCATTCAGCAGGGAAATACTCCAAGAAACTTCGTCTTGACACTAAACATCTTGCTCCTGCAACCATACCCTGAACAATGGGTTTCATTATCTAGATAACTTCCATTTCTGAAGGGTGGTATAGGCTTTCCAATGATTTCTGACTTATTGATAATTAGGACATCCTGTTTAAAGACAACCTGAGGCATGGGATCCAATGGTAGGGTGTAAATATCGATATAGTTTTCATTTGAGAATAGCCCTCCTGCATGACTTTAAGACCTCTCTGAAAATGTTGACTTCCTCTCAATCTGGAGACCACACAATAAGTTTGATTATAGGACACATGAGAGATTTCTTTTCCCCATCTTCTCTTGTTACAGGGGTCTAAAAAGGCATTTCCAGACCAAAGGATATAATAGAAGACAACCTTGCAAATAAATTTCTGGTGCCATGTTTCATTAATACCTTTCAGTGACAGCAGAAAGGAGTGGTGTCAGAGTGTAATTTCACTTACAAAGTCAAGCAGAAAATGAATTTTTCATCTTGGGACTCCGTATCAGTGTGCATGACTGTTCAGAGGCCAGCTTCTGAAATCACAGGAGCCAGTTCAGGGGAGCATTAAATTACTACAAAAAGGAAAACAATTTGTATCAATAAATATTAGTGGAGGAGGCTATTACATGGCATCCAACCTTTAAAATTTTTTTTTTAATAAAAGACAATTTAAAAGACAATTTTAAATGCTACAGTAATCCTAATTTCCTGGATCACCATTAGTATCCAATTAATTATCATTCAAGTCTTTTAAAATGTGTAAGAATATTCCTGTTAGTGATTGGGAAGGTGATTATTAATGACTGAAAATTAATACATACTCCACGTCCCACAAGGCAAGGCAGAAGTCTGTCTGAGGTTCTCTTACAGCATGAAGAAGTCTTTCTGGAATACCCCAAGAAGATTTTGGTCTTTGGAGCCTTACTCTCTGGATTAAAATCTCGACTCTGCCATTTACAGGCTGTGTGACCCAGGACAGTTTGCCAAACACTTTTGAGTCTCAACTTTCTTATTTGGAAAATGGAAAAAAAAAATCTATCTTGTAATTTTGCAGTTAAGATAAATGAGACGGTATATATAAAATACTGTAAGGGCACTTCAGTGCTTTGGTCCCCAGAGAAGGAGGCAAATGGCTTATGAAGCAACTCTGTTCCCTCAAGGACAGGTCATGATAAAGTAGAATAAATGATCAAAGTCAAGACAAAAGAATGTGAAAATAAGCTAGATTTAGAATATAACACATTCATGTTCTCATTAAGATTCATTACTGTGACTTTCACAAAACTAACTTTGACCACATAATTTGTACCACGAGTTTTAATAGGCATCTTCAAAGTTCTGGATTCTTAAACTGTAGTGGGTTTCAGCTGTCTTTTTCTGTGACTTTCTTTCCGCAGCGTTTGGATAAAATAAAGTTCACATGAGTCCAGTTATATTTTGCCTTGTCTTATTTGATTGCCTTGTCTTATTTGATTAGGTTGTAACTCCATTGCATGTTGCAAAACATAGACCAAATTATCGTGGCATCACTGTCATCTTTCTCCACCTATGCAGTCATGGCGATTTAAAAAACTGAAAATCAATTGAGAAATTATGTTTCCCTGTGTAAAGCCTTTGAATGGATTCCTTTACACTGGGAATAAAATCTGAGCTTCTCATCGTGGGCAGGATGGGGCTCCTGCCTCCCTCTGACCTCATCCCCTCCCACATCTCCTTCAGTCAGCACCCTCCAGCCACTCTGGCTTTTCTCCTCCTGGATTATTTGCCAGCTTTGTTCCGGCCTCGGGCCCTTCGCCTCCACGATCTAGACTGAGCTGCCCTGGAGCCTCACATGGCTGGCTCCTTGCAGTAATTCAGCTTCTCGTGCAAGGATTTATGCCTTAGAAGGAACTTTTTAAAACGAACATAGCCACTCTCTTCTTTTTTTTTAATTTTTAAATTTTATATTATAGTTGATTTACCATGTTGTGTTAGTTTCAGGTGTACAGCAAAGTGACTCAGTTATACATATTCATATATCTATTCTTTTTCAGATTCTTTTCCCTTATAGGTTATTACGTAATATTGAGTAGAGTTCCCCGTGCTATACAGTAGGTCTCTATTGATTATCTATTTTATATAGAGTAGTGTGTATATGTTAATCCCAACCTCCTAATTTATCCCTCCCCTGCTACCTTTTCCCTTTGGTAACCATAAGTTTGTTTTTGAAGTCTGCGAGTCTGTTTCTATTTTGTAAATAAGTTCATTTGTATCATTTTTTTAGATTCCACATATAAGCGATATCATATGATATTTGTCTTTCTCTGTCTGACTTACTTCACTCAGTAGGATAGTATCTAGGTTCATCCATGTTGCTGCAAATGGCATTATTTCATTCTTTTTCATGGCTGAATAGTATTCCATTGTATGTATGTACCACACCTTCTTTATCCATTCCTCCATCGATGGACACTTAGGTTGCTTCCATGTCTTGGCTATTGTAAATAGTGCTGCTATGAACATTGGGGTGCATGTGTCTTTTCGAATTATGGTTTTCTCTGGATATATGTCCAGGAGTGGGATTGCTGGGTCAAATAGTTGGCTTCTTCTTTTCATTCTATTTTCCTCTTAGGATGGATCATTCTATGAACTTCTTCATTCTATCTATTTTCTTTAGACTGTCTGTCTCCATCCTCTCCTTCCCCACTAAAACACAAGTTCCATAAAGGCAAGAGATCCATGTCCACTGCCAGAAACAGCACATGTCACTTATTCAATGAATGAGTAAAATGAATGAATTGTTTCTCTCTGTTGTAAGCATTTCTGCTGGTGTTTTTGTCTTCAGAAGGACTAGTTCAAAAACATTTGAATCAAAAATAGTTTAGTGGAGGAACAAAAAGTTGAATAGCTACCCCCAAGTTGCACCCTTCCCCCCATAATGATAAATGGACCCTGGAATGAGAATCCAGGATTCTCTAGAAACCCTGGATTCTAGTCAATGATCCAGTCACTTCACCTCTCTAGGGCTGTTTCTTCATGTATCAATAAGGAGGTGAATGATTTCTAAGGTATCACTTACTGCTAACACATGATTTTTAATAGAAATATTAGAATTAGGTTATCTGATATTATGGTAGATGTTTACAAAATTTTGCATGACAACATGGATGAACCTTGAGAGAATTATGCTAAGTGAAATAATCAGACAGAGAAAGACAAATACTGTTTGATCTCACTTATATGTGGAATCTTAAAAAACAAAAACTAAAAAGCAAACAGAAAAACCCCAAACTCATAGATAGAACAGGTTAGTCATTGCTGTAGGTAGAGGGTAGGCAGGTGAGCAAAATGTGTGAAGGGGCACAAAAGGTACAAAATTCCAGTCATAAGTCATGGGAATATAATGTACAGCATGGTGACTAAAATCAATAATACTATATTGCACATCTGAAAGTTGCTAAAAGAGTTAATCTTAAAACTTCTCATCACAAGAAAAAAATTTGTATGATGATAGATGTTAATTAGACTTACTGTGGTGATCATTTCACAATGTATACAATAGGGAATCGTTATGTTATACACTTGAAACTATATATAATGTTATAAGTTAATTATATTTCAAAAAGTGAATTATTGACTTTTCAGTTAAGTGAACCAATAAATACCCTTCTTTGCTTAAGTTACTCTGATTGGGTTTCTATTACCTGAAATTGAGTCCTAATATACTATCTACCAATATCAACATTTGACAGATCCAAATATTAAACTAGAGGTCAAGGCCACACTGAAATTATTTTCAGTTCAGAAGATAAAATGCAACAGGAACTGACAATGGGTAAGGTACTACCTAAGAATAAAAATTAATTACATGGTAGAAAAATATAGAAAAAAAAATCCTAAATGTTTATCCGCAAAGAATTGGTTACATAACACATAGTTCAGCCATACAAGAAAATCTACATGTCTGTTAAAATGAGTAAAATACATTCATTGTGTATGGGCATGGAAGAGTGGCCACGATTTATTAAGTGAAACAAACGATTGCTAGAAATATGTGTAGTATGAACTCATTTAAAAATGTATGTGTTTATGTTCATAACGCAAAGAAAAGTCTATTAATGGTTTTCTTTGAACTGTGTAGATTACATCAGACTTTCAACTTTACACATTTCTGTATTTGAATATTTTACACTACTCACATTACTTTAAAACTTTATTTTGAAATAAAGAACTTTCTAAATTAAAAAAGTAAATTATATGTGAATGTTGTATATTCTGGTCTTTAATTAAAATATCTCAGACTTTCTAAGTAAAAAAAAAAAATTTGCACAAGTTTGCCGTTAATGGACAGGTTAGTTATTGTTGAAATCTCTGAAGGTTGCTGTAGGTTTATGTCATAGGAGTTTCTTACAAATTTTGTAAGGCAAGAGTGGGGAACAGGGAGCCATAAATCCCCCTACCATCTTCTGCCTGGAGGAGATGACCAGACTTCACGTATAACATCTGCGACTTGTATTTCATCTACGCAGATAACACTGTAACTTATAGCCATTATTTATATAATGTGTAGACAAAAATACTAGTGGATAAAAAGCAATCTTTCCACTTTTCCACTGACTGCTCTTCTATTGTGTAGATAGATCGGTAAAAAGATATTAACAATTCTGATACATTCTATAAGGCCTGGGTTCTAGTTTCACTTCCACTGGTGAGTAGTTGCATGTCCTTAGAAACTTTGGGCTGCAGTGACCTCATCTTGGAAATAATCTTCCTGACTCTACAAATTTCTCAATATTGTGACTCTGACTTCTAATTTTCTGAGTCAATATCTACTACAAGCAAACTTCATTTAAACGTATTTATAAAAATCTATAAAAAATAAGAAACTGGTAAAAAATGAAAGTCACAATAGAATTTTTAGAGAAGAAATGATATCTTAATGGTGTTCATTAAACAAACTAGCCTTCTTCAGGGTGGTGGAGAGGCTGAGATGAAATCACAGGTGTTTCTTCCTGCCTCTCATGAGAGGAAATTTAACACAGGGCGGCCAGAATGCAGGATCATTACAATGGGCCAATTGTTCTGTGACTTGTATAAAATGAGTTGGCTATTGGCCTATGGGGTGATGTCCATTGATTTTGTAATTTGAATCTTCTATTGTTTATTCTTAAATTTTTATTCCTAGACTCATGAAAAGTAGACTTAGAATCATAACCATAGAGCATCAAGACACTAAAATCATGTCTATGTGTGTTTGAATGTGCATGTGAGCATTTTAACTGTCAAGAACACTCAGTAGAGTTAGACTTGAAGGTGGAATTTCAATGGCTTTCTCAATGTTGTGAATAAGGATGACTTACGCAGGAGATGTAGCCTATGGTTGTCTTTTAACGTGTTTTCAATAATTCTGAAAGGTAAGCTTCTGATCCCAAGCTCTTATTTCACACCATTGCATATTAAACTAATTGTTTGCTATGGATAGATAATTAGTAGCTGCTCTATTATCTATTGTTGTGTAACAAATCAGTCCAAAATGTAGTGGCTTAAAAGAACTATTTACTTATGTATTTAAACTCATGAATCTGCTACATTTGCTAAAATTGACTGGCTAAATTTGTTCCCTGCCATAGGTTTTAGCTGTTGTTTAGTCTTTGTGGCATGGAAGTATTATACCTACTGGATAAACTTTGAAGTCTTTCATAGGGAAAGACTTCCTTTAACTCTACACAGTGCACACACATCTGCTACGGGACTCCTGATATTGCCCCATGGCCCTATGAGAGTGCACTTATCTCCTAGCAAGTCACAGTGATGGTCATGGTCTCCCCTGGTAGAGGTTCTTTCCATTGGTTTGTTTATGCACCAGGTGGCCCTTATCCGTAGTTGGCGACTTGAATTCCCTTTTTAAAGAAAGGCTCATGAAAGAGTTCAAGGATCCATATCACTTACACTAAACTTCTTTATAAAGCTCTATCATTTAACATTACTGAACCCTAAGCCTATATTTTATAATAACTATAAAGGGAGTACAACCTTTAAAAATTGTGAATCACTATATTGTACACCTATAGCTTATATAATATTGTACATCAACTATACTTCAATAGCTTTTTTTATTTTTATTTATTTATTTATTTATTTATTTTTTTTATTTATGGCCGTGTTGGGTCTTCGTTTCTGTGCGAGGGCTTTCTCCAGTTACGGCAAGTGGGGGCCACTCCTCATCGCGGCGCGCGGGCCTCTCACCATCGCGGCCTCTCTTGTTGCGGAGCACAAGCTCCAGACGCACAGGCTCAGTAATTGTGGCCCACGGGCCCAGTCGCTCCGCGGCATGTGGGATCCTCCCAGACCAGGGCCCGAACCCATGTCCCCTGCATTGGCAGGCAGACTCCCAACCACTGCGCCACCTGGGAAGCCCAATAGCTTTTTTTTAAAAAAGAAAGAAAATTTTAAAAAATTAAAAGCATTCTTTAAAAAAGAAAAAACAGTTACTGAATCGTAGGCAGAAATTAACGTTTACTTTTAAATAATTAGGCAACTTTGGCACAACAAGACCCTTCTCCTCCTTGCACTTTCCCTGCACAAATTCTCTGTTTAAATTCTGAGTTGTGTTAATGGCATTTATTTATAAACTGCAAGAGGCATTCCCTCTCTCTCTCTGTGTCTCCCTCACCTCCCATATGCATCTATCTTTTCACTGATATCAAATGCCTCATTTTACTCTTTAACTAAATATTGCAGTAAAGTAATTGGTATTTGTTCTTAAGACTCTTTTAATAAAAAATGTAAAACACAGCATCTTCCTTTTGCTCCTCTAATTTTGCAGTTCAAGCAGGAGCAATGGAAGGGAGAAGCTAGAGGAAGCCAATCCTAATATTTTCTTGCATATTTTAATAGTATTGTTGATAAAACATGAAGAATGTACCATTTGGAGCCTTTATACATACAATACCTACCTAGTGTTATCACCTCCATCATACTCTACAAGTAGTTTAAAAACCAAAAGAAATTAGAAATCAAAAAGAGAGTACACCAAGACTGAACCATTTTTAGTGCTTTTTTACAACTCTTTACTACTGTTAATGTAGTCATAATATATCCATAATACATCCATACGACAGTGAAAGACAAAACTCCAGCTAAAACCCCTGGCAGTTAATAATTTATCTTAGTTGCAGCACTTGTGATGAAAAACGTTAAGTATTTCTATGTTTGGCAACCCAGGAAATCCTTATGATGCACAACTGAAATTTCAGCGTTAACTGTATTTTGATGTTGATACTCCTTGCAAACCCATTTTGTTTCTATCAGGTGAAACAATTTCTTTATTCTCCTGACATGCCAAATCTGAATCCAATTTAAAACTTGGAACTTCCTCCTTTTCTGATTAAAATGAAGTCGCATCATTTTATTGAGATTCTTGGTTCGTGGTACATTTTGATTTTAGTGGGAAGGAAGCACTTCTAAGTGTTGTTCCTGATCTGGGTCTTGGTTGCCATTGGGTGCAAGCTGTACTGGGCATACGTATATATGGTCACCCTATTTCAAGGTAATATTTTTTTCCCCTTTTACATTCCAGGTTCATGCTTCATTAAGTACATCTTAATTTTTATAAACTTAGATCAATTTTTATAAATCTCTGTTTTGGCTCCTCTTCTTGGCCCTTAGTGTTGGTGTTTTTTTTTGTTTGTTGTTTTGGGTTTTTTTAAGGAAAATAAACTTTATTTTTAAAATTTTTATTTTATATTGGAGTAGAGTTGATTAACTGTGTTGTATTAGTTTCAGGTGTACAGCAAAGTGATTCCGTTATACATACACATGTGTCTATTCTTTCCCATTTAGGTTATTACAGAGTATTGAGCAGAGCTCCCTGTGCTATACAGTAGGTCCTTGTTGGTTATCTGTTTTAAACATATCAGTGTGTACATGTCAATCCCAAACTCCCAGTCTATCCCTCCCCCCCACCCTTCCCCGTGGTGTTTCTTAAATCTTTGATTTTCAAAATGGTAGAGTTGATCTACTATCAGAGACTGACTGACTCTCTATGACTGTTTGAGAGTCACTGTGTGAGTAGCCATTCAAACTCTTAATGTTTTTATTTCTCCCTTAAGGCAAAAAAAAAAAAATACCGAACAGTTTGGGCTTCCCTGGTGGCGCAGTGGTTGAGAATCTGCCTGCCAATGCAGGGGACACGGGTTCGAGCCCTGGTCTGGGAAGATCCCACATGCCGCGGAGCGACTATGCCCGTGAGCCACAATTGCTGAGTCTGCGCGTCTAGAGCCTGTGCTCTGCAGCAAGAGAGGCCGCGACAGTGAGAGCCCCGCGCACCGCGATGAAGAGTGGCCCCCGCTTGCTGCAACTAGAGAACCCTCATACAGAAACGAGGACCCAACACAGCCAAAAATAAAAATTAATTAATTAAAAAACCCAAAAAACATTTTGGCACCAAATATTCTAGATTCATGCAGATTAAATGAAACTTTATGTTACTGGTTCTAAAAGAGCACAGTTTCCACAGAAATGTGAAGGGCTTTTATGTCTTGAACATGATTTTGCAGCAGAGAAATCAGACCCTGTTATAAAAAGGAAACTTGTATATAGAGAAGCACATAGCACTCACAGCACATCTTCAGGTCATGCACTTTGCAAAACTGGAAGGACAGTGGGACTCTTGATGGCCTTGATAACCTTAGCCAACATTTCTCTGCCAAAACAAACAAACAAGCAAGCAAACAAACCCAAAAAACAAAGAACAATTTCTAGCTTCTGTGGAACTTGGTGGTTTTAACCTGTTTCTCTCTGTTCCATACTGAAATCTCACTAAAATTACTTAAAAGGAATAAGCAACAAAAGAATAAGGCTAGGAGGATAGAACTGGAGAAGAGAACAGAAGTAGGGGAAGCATGGCCTCAGTTGGAAGAGTGATAACTAACACAGCAGAGAAAGCTGAAACCTAAGAACACATAAGAAAGATCCTAAGGAGAAATCAATGTCCCTTGCTCCTCCCTGGAAAGTCCCAGGAATTGCAGAACCAGCTGAATATGGGTGAAAGCATGAGGCTGAAAAGAGGGATATTAGTTAAATTAATGTATCAGGTGTTTACCATTCTCACCTTCTACAAGTATCTCTCCCCACCCCAGAGAAAAAGTGGAGGTTTATTGCCAGAAAAAAAAATTTAAAAAGGAAACAGATAGTCTTGGGGTTCTGAGACACACAGCATGGGCAAAGTTAAAGGTAACAAACCAAAATCAAAACAAGGAGACTGTGTCAAATTATGAGACTCTCAGCAACCCTTCTGCGCTGTCCTCAGAAAGCCAGCACCAAGGCTTATGATTCCCCAAGGAGGAGATGAGAGAATTCTTCTCTAGAAAAATAATGGGTCCCCCAGTAAAGACTTGAGATAATGACCTTTGGAGTACCATAATGAAAGGTCTATCTGTGTATGGTAGGCTAAAACTGACACCAAGCTGGATGCTATGGTCCTTCCCCCTGATATCCTCAGCCTGCCTTTTGTCTTTGGAACAATTTTGGCCAAAGAATAAGTTTATTCAAAGAAGTGAGAAAATGCAGAAACAAAGGAAAACAGTCAAAAGAGACCAAATAATAATAGTTTAGTCATTAAGCAAAGTCAAAGTCCTTTAGTTCCTCCTCAAAGGCTATAGGTAATATTCTGAGCTGTATCCTGTGAGCTGTCTTGTAGATACTGAAACCCCCACCAGGTGGGAGAAGTTAACTACATGATGACCAGGCTGTAGCCATGACATAAACCACAATTCTGAGAGCTGGCCTCAAAGAAGTGAGAACAAACCGACTCTGGAACTAAAGACTCACTGTACTTAAAACAATCAAGATGACGCTGGTCAGACCACTGCATGACTAATTTCAAGATGCCTGTCAGAGCTGCCTGTGCTGTTTCTGCCCGCTCCCTCCGTCTATAAAAGCTCTTGCCCCCTGACTGTCAGTGGGGGGAGTCAGCCTTTGGACAGGAGTCCTCCTTCCCCCCCTGGCTGCCGGCCTCCAAAATAAAGCAAACTTTCCTTTCCACCAAACTTGCCTCTTTATTGGCTTTTGAGCGGCCAGCAGCTGGACCCCCATTTTCAGTAACAAAATTATATAAAACCTGCTCCATTATAGACAATAGTTTTGCAATATAATCTCACTGGTTAAGGTTTTTTGGCTCAGCCACTAAAAGTGTCAGTTTTATAATTGATGTCAAGAAGCGCTGATTCACTCCATTTGGGAAAATTAAATCTCTGAACAATCGCAGACTAGATGAGCAATGGTCCATAATGTCTTTGTTTCGTTCCCCTAGAAGCAAACCCTGAGACAGAGATTAAAGAACAAAAAGCCTATTTGGGAGGTGATTTCTGAAGTCACTAGAAGGGGAGTGAGGAAATGAGACAGAGGAGGAAGGCAGCCAGTAAAGGGTTTAGTATCCACCAAGTCACCATTGAGGGAAAACGGAGCTTAATCCTTCTGTGGACGTGGGAACCAGTGTGGACCACACTGCAGAGTGATCCTTCCTACGGTGTGAGCGACCTGGGGTATTCATACAACTCCACCCCTGCAAGATGGGAGCTGCCCCAAGGAGTGTTAACTCCCTGGCGCTTCCAACTTGCCATGGAGGCAGCAAAGTGAGCTCCAAGAGCCAGGGAAAGGCTTCAAGTAAAGCAGGGATGCCGCTGGAGGTCTAGCAGGTGTGCACCGTGCGGGAAGTGCTACGGAATTTAGATGGGGCACCAATAGCAGCTACTACACATAACGAATTACTAATTTCCTTCAATTTGCTACAAGGATGATGATATAATCGGATACTACATATGGCTAAAGATCATAACGACATATAGCTGGCTTCTTCGTCTTGTTTGGTTTTTTAAACAAATACATAATCTTTGCACTGGAATCCTCATGAATCTACTCAAGTTTCATGAGAAAGACCGCTTTCAATGATCTTCCATGAGATTTTCCACAAGAATATTTGAGAGTATATTGTAAAGAACCTGATGTTAATTAAACTTTCTCTTCTCTTAACTGGATCCCATCATTATTTCCAGAAGAACCATATTTAAGATCAAAGATGGTGCTGATCCCAACATTGAATTCATTTTAAAATGAAAACCTTAGAAATTATTCTTATAAATAGAGGCACGTTCTAAGTGCTAAACAAAACGAGAGGAGAAAGGAATATATCTCACATATTGGGCCCAAAAGTATACAGAAGAAGAATTAGTTAGAAATCTTTGTGGCTTTTGAGGCTGAGAGGCAAACAATCTACCTGGAAAAAAACACTGATTTATTATGGTCCATGCATTCATAAGATATATCCAATTTTCAGCTGAGAGCAATACAGTTTTTAGCACATATGAATACATTTATTTCTTGTCATTGATTACATCCTAGGTTTACAAGTGGCTTTTATTTTTGTTGGCTACCAGCAAAAAACAACATTTCCTGGAGAAAGTATAAAAGGTCAGGAGCCAAGTTCCTTTTTCACATTTTCAGCCTTGTAGTGTATGTCCTGAATATATTAGATACAACACTAGAAAAAGAGGCTATTTTCTTCTTGAAATTGAAATCAATTTTAGGAGTAAGGAGCAGCCTGTATGTGTCTTCAGATTAATTTTTCTCCGCAAACATTTTCCCCATAGAATTCTTTCTCTGAATCTTTGCAAGACAGTATCTGATCAAGTCATTATTTTTCATTATGGCCATGTGGTTTTTTTCCATATTTCTCAAAATGAAATTTATCATTTGGTTTAGTTGGTGTTCGGCATGTTTTGCTACTATATTTTGAGTCAGGATGTTAGAACATTGTTTCATGAAATTCCTGCAAGTGTTACAAATGTTTGGAATTATTTGCATCTTCATAACTGAAGGGCTGTTACATAAACTTTTCCATTTGCTAAATTAGTTGTCTGTTTTGCATTGGGAGAATTACTTCAAAAAAATGTATAACTTCTTTCAGCACATTCCAGATACTTTTCAAGCTGCAGAATTGTACTTTTCTTTTTTTCATTTTTTTAATCTAATTTCATATTCTATGGAAGGGTGTCTCTAAAATAAATTAAAAAACACAACAAAACAAACAAAATCAACTCCTCTCCAATAAACTCATGTTTTCTTTCTTAAATATTTTTTATTACTTGTTTTGAACTGAATGTTTCAGTCTCACCCCCCAGTCCCATTCATATGTTGAAGCCTTAACACTCAAATGACTGTACCTGGAGACAGGACCTTTATGGAAGTAATTTAGATTAAATGAGGTCATGAGGGCAGGACCCTGATCCAATAGGATTAGTGCCCTTTAGGAATAAATAGCAAAGAACACACTCTGTCCACCTGTGAGGACCCAGTGAGAAGGTGGCCACCACCAAGCCAGGATGAGTGCTCTCACCAGAAATCAAAATAGCTGGCACCTTGATCTTGGACTGGTATTAAATGCATAGGCATTGGGACTTCCCTGGTGGCACAGTGGTTAAGAATCCACCTGCAAATGCAGGGGACACAGGTTCGAGCCCTGGTCCAGGAAGATCCCACATGCTGCGGAGCAACTAAGCCTGTGTGCCACAACTACTGAGCCTACGCTCTAGAGCTCACAAGCCACAACTACTGAGCCTGTGTGCCTAGAGCCTGTGCTCCACAACGAGAGAAGCCACTGCAATGAGAAGCCCCTGTACCACAATGAAGAATAATCCCTGCTCACTGCAACTAGAGAAAGCCCGCATGCAGCAACAAAGGCCCAACGCAGCCAAAAATAAATAAATAAATATTTTAAAAATAAATAAATAAAGTAAAATGAGTCAATAATTAAAAAAAATACATAGGCATATATTTTTTTTTTATGAATTGACCTTTTATCATAAAATGTCCCTCTTTATCTCTATTAATAATCTTTGCCCTGAAGTCTCCTTTGTCTAATACAAAATATAGCCATACCTATTTATGGTTAGAGTTTACACAGTGTATCTTTTCCCATCATTTTACTTTTAATCTTTCTGGGGTCTTCTTATTAAAGTGTGCTTCCTGCAAACAACACTACTTGAGTCTTGTTTTTTATTTAGTATGTCATAGATTTAAGTGGAGTGTGGGTCCATTTATATTTAATATAATTAATTACATGGTTGGAGTTAAGCCTACCATCTGAGTGTTTGCTTTTTGCCCCATCTATTTGTTCCTGTGTTCCTCTTTCACTGCTATATTTTGGATGAGAAAATAAGGTTTGTTAGTATTCTTTGTTTCATTTTCTATGGATATTTTAATTATACTTCTTGATGTTAATTATTTAGCAATTGCTCTAGAGATTACAATGTGCATTTTTAATGTATTATTGTCTGCTTTTGAGTAATAATTATATTACTTACAAAGCAATTTTAGAATTTTACAACATTACAATCCCACTTACCTCCCCTCTCTGTGATCTTGTTGTCTCATATTTACTTCTACATATGCTATATACCGAGCAATATGTCATTATTATTTTTCTTTAAACAGTCAATGATGCTTTAGAGAAATGCGTGATGTGTGAATATGTATGCATACACAACTATGATGAAAAGTCCCCTTTACAGCGCTCTTGATCACTTTTTGAAAATGCAAGCCTCCACCTGCTTTTATTTCTCTTCAGTCTGAAGAAATTATTTTAATATTTCTTGTAGTGTCAATTTGTTGTTGACAAATTCCCTCACTTTTTCTTTCTCTCCCTTTCTTTCTTTTTCTTTCTTCCTTTCTTCCTTCCTTTCTTTCTTTCATTATTTATTTAATTATTGAAATATAGTTGATTTACAGTGTTGCTTTAATTTCTGCTGTACAGCAAAGTGATTCAGTTATATATATATGTATATATATATATATATATATATATTCTTCTTTTAAAATATTCTTTTCCATTATGGTTTATCGTAAGACAGTGAATATAGTTCTCTGTGCTCTACAGTAGGACCTTGTTGTTCATTTTGAAATGTCTTTATTTCATCTTCCTTCTTTAGTGCTATTTATTTATATATTTTTTTTTTACTGAACATAGAATTTGGGTGTTAACATTTTTTTCTGTCGGCATTTCAGATGATATTCTCCCTGGGGCGCTCTGTTTCTTATTGGAAGTAAGACATCACTCTTATTCTTGGTGCTCCTGTATGTAATTGCCATTTTTCTCTGGTTATTTTTATAATATTCTTTTCATCTTTGGTGTTCCGCAGTTTGACTATGATATAATTTAGTGTTTTCTTTTACTATACCTTGACTGAGGTTTATTTGAAATTACTTCTTGGCTCTCTGAGTTAATTTCTTTGATAACCCTTGATAAATCCTCAGTTGCTATCTCTTAAAATATTTCTTTTGCTTCATTTTCTCTCTTCTGTCTTGCTTCTCCAATTACTCCTATGTAAATTATCTGATATTTTCCCACAGATATTGATCTGTTATGTTTTCTTTTCTGTTTTTTTCTCTTGTGTTTCAGTTTGAATAAACTATTGACCTATATTCAGGTGTCTGATTCTTTTTTGTGCTATGTCCAGTCTGCTGTTCATTTCATTAAATGGATTCTTCATTTTTGATATTGTATTTTCATTACTAACATTTCCATTTGGTTAATGTTTGCACATATTTGCTCAAATTCCCCATTGGTTGTTCCCATCCCATGGTGTTTACTTTTTAGAGTATATATTTTAATACGTTCTTCACATTTATTAAAAAAAAAGTTCTGATAATTCCAACATCTGGCCCACCTCTGAAGCTATTTCTATTGTGAGTATCTTCTCTTTTCCAGGTCAAATTTTCTTGATTCTGTATGTGTCTCATAATCTCTGATCTTACGTTGAATCTGTGTGTGTAGAAAAATAAATAATTATGTTCCTCCCAAAAGGGCTTGCACCTTCTTCTATAGGTCTGCTGGTTTGGGGAACTTGGATAATCTATTCTGTCATTGACGTAAGGGCTGAGATTTCTGTAACTTTTGTTAGATTCAGCTCACCGTTGGCTTAGTATGTCTTGTTAATAGGATATATACTTTCTTTTTAGCAGGGCTTAAGATCTGAACATCTTTGAGATTTTAGAAAACTCTTATGCTTTATAGTCCTGCTGCCATAATGACACTCTGGATTACAGTTTATTTCTTTGTCACCTGCTCTCTGGGTTGCTAAAGCATTTTCTTCGTTCTTCAGTCTCACCACTGCCTTTCTGTTCTTAGAAAGATGTATCCTGCTGCCCCATCTCCAACTTTGGAAGGTATGTAGTCACAGTGCATTTGGTGAAGGCCTTAAGTTCCCTGGGGATGGGGGGGATTTATCTAGCTCTTCTGCCTGTACCCAGCCTTCAGCCCACTACCCCATGCACTTAGCAAAGGCTCAAAGGGAATATTTGGTAGGTGAGTGCACACAATCTGTAGTTGGGCCTGCTCAGGATTCCAATGTATCATATCATCCAACATACGATTTTAAAAGTTCATTAATTTTTTTTCATTTCTCTTTATCCTTGTTTAGGGTAGATTCTGCGTTCTTTCACTGCTTTGCAAGTCATGAAAGTGATCCACTTCTAAGAAGAATTATCATGTTCTGGAAATTCTTGATTTAGGTTTCTTTGCCTTATTAGGTCTCAGACTTATTTTTAAAAACTATGATTTTATAGCTTATCTAGCTTGTTTTTGTTAGGAGAGAGCAACCGTAACATGCGGTTTTCCTTATCCTTTTTGGAAATGGAAGTCCCCAACACGTTTAAAATGCAGTTTGAAGGCATATAAAAAAAAATTTTTTTTTACTTTATGTTGGTATCATTTCAGACATTCACAGTGGGATTTGCTAAAAATGATTTGCTAACTGCACAGTACTTTGTTTTATGCTTAGCTAACATTTATCAACTGGCTAATGTATTCCAATGATTGACAAATTGGGTGAAAATTATTCTACTTTCAATAATGATTAATTTACTGGAACATAGACATTGGGTTAGGACAGCCTGGCACTTACTGAAAATTATTGCCACTGCATGTCATAAGCTATTTATTGGTCCTTGACCTGCTATGATTTGATTTTTCACTGAAGCTCTTCCATAGCCTTGGGTGAAATGTCATCATCTTATTCTTTAACCATGTTTTTAATAATTTCATTTATGTATGTTTATTTCTATTTGGAACCAAGCAGAATCCTGTGGGCAGCCCCCCTCCCCCGCCCAAGTACAAAGACCCCTCCGTGCCCTTGTTTGTAGAAAAGCTGAAGTCTCTCAGGCCTCCCTGAGTCACAAAAGGATGGACTCAAGCAGTTAATGATCAGGACGATAGTCACAGATGCAGTGTCTGATGCACATTCCTGAATCATTTTACAGATACTATAGCTGCCACCAGAGGGAAAAGCTGACTGCATGATGACCAGACTGCAGCAGCCATGACATAAGCTGCGCCATCTTGAGCAGCACTGAATCTATGGCTAGCGCAATTCCAAGAACTGGCCTCAAGAGAATGGGATTAATACTACTGCTCATCATAATCTGTATCTTTGTGGGCATCAAAATAATTGTAGCTTGTTCTGCCTGTATATGTAAGTGGGGGGCAACTAAAACCGTCAGCAAAGAGATGCTTCAAACCCATACTGATGTCTTTCATTCTAAGACCTCAATGTCTTTTCTCAGCATGAAGCAGTTGTAGGAGATGAAGTTTAATCCCTAACCCCATAGAAATGGAATGATATCTGATGGGAGTGGTGGTCGTAAGCAGATCTTTGCAGGAAACCCCTTTTCTTGTCACTTGAGCAAAGCTGGATTGTAACTAACCTTCAACCAGGTGCCCCATGCTCTACTCATCTCTGTCGCAAGCACACCTTTTAAATCTTTGGATCACACAGTACCTTGCCTAACCTGCTGGTTCTTTTCTTAGATCAAAGAAGTAGGAAAGAAGAATAAGTAATTAACAGATGACCGGATCTCTTCTCTAGCTTCCCCTTCAGTAATCTCGCAAACACACTGTGTGAACATGATAGCATCTAAAGAAAGATCACAGGGAGACAACAAGCCTGCAGGCAGTGGGGGATGGCGATGACTCTGACCCTCTCTCAAGGATTAGCTGAGATTAATTCCCTTTTCCCTTTAAAAACTTTCATGGCAGAGCAGAATCTTCAGAGTTGGTTTTAGGGGGACATGAACCTGTCTTCTTCCCAGATTGCCAGCTTTGGGATTAAAAGCAACTTTCTTTTCTATCAACATTTGCCTCTTGAGTAGTGATTTTTTTTTGGTTTTATTTTTATTTCATTAAAAAATTTTTTTAATTTATATTGGACTATAGTTGATTTACAATGCTGTGTTTGTTTCAGGTGTACAGCAAAGTGATCCAGATTATACACACACATATATATATATATCTCCATTCTTTTTCAAATTCTTTTCCCATTTAGGTTATTACAGAATATTGAGTAGAGTTCCCTGTGCTATACAGTAGGTCCTTGTTGATTATCTATTTTATATATAGTAGTGTGTGTATGTCAATCCCAGTCTCCCAATTGATCCCTCCCACCCCACCTTTCCCCTTTGGTAACCATAAGCCAGACCTGAGTTCTGTAACATATTTGTCATGTTTACACTATGCTTTTTTTTCCATTTGACATCTATTTTCTTTTATATTTCATTTAAGAAAAGAATAATCTGCATTTATTGGTATTTATTAAAGATAAATTACGCTTAATTTCATCTTGGAGCTGATCCATGTATTCTGTCCAACCACCGTCCTCCTCAGCAATATGAGTCTTGCAAATCTCATTACCTACATTTCATAACTGTGGATATGCTACCTGATTTCATATTTATTTTATTCATTCACTCATTCATTTATTTATTTATCTTTTAACACATGATAATTGAGCCCCACCATGTACTCTGCCTGTGTTCAATGCCTGATAAAAAACAGTTAGTAAGAAACAGTCACTGACCTAGATTATTTTATATTGTCCCACATTCCTTTATGTTTATCTCTTTCTTAAATCAATCATTTTGTGTGATTTTTCATAGATATTAATATCAGTATCATAACTCACATTTCAGTATTCATTCTGTCTATTCATGATCTGTATTTAGATTCTAGTGTGATAGACAGAGGCATTACTACAGTGGTGGCTTCAAATGGACCAAAGATTGAGACGTGATTGCCTTGTTTTTAATGTAATTAGTAAAAATTTGGGGAATAGCATTAACAGCTGTATACCAACACTTGGATACCCTCAGGGAAATGTTATCTATATATTTCTTGTACTAAATGTAATACCAAGTCCCTTCCAACACTGATTCTAAATGTGTGACTCCAGGAGAAGTTCTTGAAAGGGGTGGGCAGGAAACCTCCACCAAGACTCATGACTTCCAACAGAGCAGCTGACACCACCAAGGTCAGTGACAGCCCTGCCCCAGGGTCCTTCCCTGTCCACACTTATAGGCTTCTCCCTTTTTATTCCATCTCTAGGTAGCAGGAAGGGCAAGGTGGAGAAGATTTTTCCTGCAGAAATAAACAGACTACACATAAATGTATTGGATGTCAAATGAATCCTTCTATAGATAACTTGAAATATTTAAGGGGAGAATACACATCAAATTGTTTGTTTCAACTTCAAGATCACACAGGTTAGCCCATAATTCTTTTGGAGAAAAGCAGAGAATCATTTACTTTTATTAATTTTATTTTTTTTAATTTTATTGGAGTATAGTTGATTTATAATGCTGTGTAAATTCCTGCTGTACAGCAATGTGAATCAATTATATATATACACGTATCCACTATGTTTTAGATTCTTTTCCCATATAGGTCATTACAGAGAATTGAGTAGAGTTCCCTGTGCTACACAGTAGGCCCTTATTAGTTATTTTATATATAGTAACATGTATATGTCAATCCCAATCTCCCAATTTATCCCTCCCCCACTTCCTCCCTGGTAACTATGTTTGTTTTCTACATCTGTGACTATATTTCTGCTTTGTAAATAAGTTCACTTGTATCATTTTTTTAGATTCTACATATAAGTGATATCATGTGATATTTGTCTTTCTTTATCTGACTTAACTTTACTAGTATGATAATTTCTAGGTCCATCCATGTTGCTGCAAATGGCATTCTTTCATTCTTTTTTATGGCTGAGTAATACCATTGTATATATGTACCATATCTTCTTTATCTACTCCTCTGTCGATAGACACTTATGTTGATGAACATCATTGACTTTTAACATCCAAAGTGGAGGCTGCAACAAAGGTGGGCACACATGCACCCTGAAAGTCACATGACAAAAAGGCTGTGTTCTTGAAAGCCCAAAAGCCCAAGAGTTTAGAGAATCATTTTCCGTGACCTTGTCTCTGGAGTAAGCCAAGAATGAACTACAAGTACACATTTTACCATGTTCTATGCCTGATTTAATGGTAATTACATTCTACAATGCTTGAAATTAGCTAGAAAAATGAATGGACCCATGAATATCCAAACTGACTAAATCAGAGAACAGAAGGTACCCTGAGAATATTTCTGGGAGAGAGAGAGAGAGAGAGAGAGAGAGAAAGCTGAATTTCCTTTCTAAACCCAAGGAATCTACAAGGATTCTCTGTGAAAGAATCCTTGATCTTTAATTATAATCCTTTCTACTTTATCATCCCCTCTCCCAGATTCTTTTCTCTTTCTTGGAGCTTGATGTGATGATGGGGGTATATTGCCTGGATCTTGGGTTACCCCACCAGCCTATTGGAAGCCTGTGTCATGCTTATAGCAGGAACCTAACAACTTTGGGGGGTTGTAAACTGATAGTTCATTTGTATATTCCACCATCTTGGACATTTTCCAGAATCCACTGATCACTTTAAGAGTGGCTGGAATGCTCTCTTATCCTCAGTGTTCAAGCCAGTGTTTCAATTTAACACACATACATTGAGTGCCTACATTGTGCCAACGAATGTGGTAAGAGCTGGGCATACAGATGTAGTCTATGTATCTGCTATGACCTATGCATGGAAAACCTGATTAATGTGAATTGCAATTTCAGTTCAGAATTCTTCCAATAATTTCTAATACTTCTCATTGTTTTCTGACTTTGCATTCATGCATCAGTGTGCACTTATTGTTAAAAACCCATGACAACCTGTAGAGAGGTGTAAATCTTTTTGCCATTACCCATGAGAAATTGAATCATACTCAGAATTTTCTAACTTCAGAAACTTTAATAAAAAATTGAAGCATGACATGGAAGGATCATATTATACACCTTCTCATCTTCTTCTGTCTTTTTGGCTCTATCTCTATTTTTCATCCTGTCAAGGGACTGCTATTCTACCACTTGATCTTCCCCACCACACACCCTTGGAAAGTGTAAAAATCCACCTTTTTAGGTGCTTCTGCTGTATGGTGCAGCTCAGGCAACCAAGGTTACTTTCATAGAAGGAACTATACCTCTACCTTCAAGGGTAGATTAGTTACCCAACAATTGATGATGCAGCTAAATAAATGTGAATGTGAAAGTAGACATGTCTCTAGGGAAATTCAAATCTCCAAAATTAATTCAAAAGGAAGTTAAAAAAAAGACCTTAATAGATTAGAGATAGGATATTTGAATAGAAGAAAAGTAAAGGTAGTCAAATATTTCTCCCTAAATCCATATAAGGTCAAAATAATATCTTGTGTTTCTCCAGATTTTCAAGAACACATAGTTTCTATAAAATAGAAATTGCTCCAGAGTACAGAAATTCTGGTAAATATGGAAATCTGCCCAAATTATTCTACAAGGATAACATAACTCTGACATCACAAATGAAAAAGGAATGCATAAAAAGCTTAGTTTCTTGAACAGTTTAGAGGTATTATATTTTTATTTTTTTCTTGAGTCAATTCTGAAAAGCTATATGTTTTTGGAATTTGTCCATTTCTTATAAATTTACAAAACTGTTCACTATATTACCATTAATTCCATTCTTTTATTATTTTTTTAAATTTAATTTTATCAGAATATCACATTTTAAATGTGCACAAAGCACTTGTAAGGTAGCCTAATTTTCACAAAAATAAATAGAAATAAAAGCAGTACTCAGAAAACGTAATAAAATAATATTCAGAAGTACCCTTCATTCTCCCTAAAGGAAACTACATTAATGTAACCACTCTTCTTTCTTAAACAATCATAATAGACTAGTATTTTCTGTTTTTGAAGTCTACATAAACTGAATCACATATTTGTGCTTTTGTGTCTGGCTTTTTCTCTTAACATAGGGATTCATCCATGTTATAGCATGTAGTTATTGTTAGTTTTTATTCGTGTGTAACATTCCATTGTGTGAATACTCCACAAATGTATTTATTCATGCTATTTTTGATGGACATCTGAGTGGTTTCCAGTTTTATTTCTTAAATAGAAGAAAATTTAAATGGAATTGAATACCCTGAAATAGGCATTAGGTTCAGACAATTTGGGGGGTGAGTTCCACCAGACTTTTATGAACTCATAATTTCTATTTTTCTATAAACTGATCCAGACCATTCTTATTCAGGCCTTTTGGAATGGAATTTCTGCATCACAGGGTATGAGCGTGTGCAACCTTTTTTCTAAACTGGTGGACCCATTTAAACTCTCTTCAGCACAGTTGTAATATGCTCCCTCCAATATTAGGCATTTTCAGTCTTTCTCATTATAGCCGTTCTGGTGGTGTGTAGTACTTCACTGTGTTTTCATTTATTTATGAGTAATGATATTGAGCCCTCTATATTTATGTATTTGTGGGTCATTTGGATGTCTTTTGTGATTCATTTCTTTTAGTCCATCTGCCTTTCTTCGTATTAAATTCTAAAAAATATATTCTAGATGCAAATCTTTCATCCCATAAGTACAGGGCAACATCTTTGTCCATCTAGGGCTTGCCCCTTCACTGTCCTAAATGGTGTCTTTAGAGGAATAGAATTTCTTCTTCATTTTAATTTAGACCAATTTATCCTTTTTTTTTTTCTTTATGGTTTTTACTATTCTTGTGACTTGCTTAAAATATCTTTACCTTACACAAGGTTTCAAAGACATCCTTCTATGTTTTCTTCTAGAAAATTATTGTTTTAATTTTCTTACTTTAATGTATGCAGTTCGTTTGGAATTGTGTGTGTGTGTGCTAAAAGATATTGTCAAGATTTCATTTTCTTGTGGGTATTCAATTGTTCTAGCACCACTTATTGAAAAGACCATCCTTTCCTACTTTCTCTGCAGTTGTGCCCTTTTCATAAATCAAGTGGCTGTATAAGGATGAAGCTGTTACTGAGCTTATATTCTGTGACATGTGTTTTGTTGTCCATACCATCTTCCTATTCCTTTAAAATAAATGTGGTGCTTGACTCTAATTTTTCTTCCACATTGACCCTCTTCAGTATTGTTTTGGCTATTCTTGGCCCTTTTCATTTGCATACACATACCTCTGTGGGATTTTATTTATATTGATTTTATAGACCAATTTGTGGAGAATCTTAATTTTTTACAAAATAGAATCTTCCAGGGACATGATCTCTCTCTCCGTTTATTTAGGTGTTTTTTTAAGTTCACACAATTATGTTTTATAACTTTTAGTTTATAACATGTTCTATTTATTCTTAGTTACTTGATTTCTTATGCTATTGTGTATTTTAATACTTTCAGTTTGTTTGTTGCTGGTATATAGAAATCTAAATTGGCTTTATATTCTGCAACCTAGCTAAATCATTTTTAAATCTATTTTATCTGTAGTTAGTTAACTTCTATATGCCTCTATTTTCTGATGTGTGAAATAGGCGTACTATTTATAGTACTAACTACACAGATATAGTGTGATAATTAGGTGAGATAATACACATCAAACACTTAGAACAGTTTTTAGCACATAGTTATTACTAAATAAATGTTAGGTATTATTATATATACTAACATGGAATAATCTCCAAGACATGGTTAACACAGTATTATAAATCAAGACACTGTAGTTCCATTTATGTTTGAATAGCTATAATTATGTGTATAAGTGCATATTTCCTTGAATGCATAGAAAAAAGATCTGGGAGGACACTAGGTAATATCTTAATAATTGTTACCTCTGGAGATGAGAGTGAGGTGGGGAAATGTAAGAGACTTTATTATGTATACTTCTATACATATTTTTGTTTTTCTTTGTAATGAGACTGTATTAGAATTTTATTTAGATCCCCCCAAGTTGTAATTTAAAAATAAGAAAGTTTTTAATGAAAGTTAAATTAATTTAAATGAAATGAATTTTTAAAACTGTAAAGCAATTCTGCAGTTAGCAGCGGCACAGGGAACAGAGAGGAATATATGGACTTAGGATATACTGCACATGTGGAATGAATAGATCTCAGTGATGTATTGATCATCAGTGTATAGATCATGTATAGACGTACAGATCATCAGTGATGATGAATATCTCTCACGTGTGAGGGGGGAGGGAGCGAGGAGTTCACTGTGTTGTCTGAGTTTCTGGTTTTGGTGACTGTGTGGATCATAGACCTTTTCACTACAGAAGAGGGTAGGCTGGTTTAAAAAAAAAAAAGACAGGGGCTTCCCTGGTGGCGCAGTGGTTGAGAATCCGCCTGACAATGCAGGGGACACGGGTTCGAGCCCTGGTCTGGGAAGATCCCACATGCCACGGAGCAACTGGTCCCGTGAGCCACAACTACTGAGCCTGCGCGTCTGGAGCTTGTGCTCCGTAACAAAAGAGGCTGCGATGGTGAGAGGCCCGCGCACCGCCATGAAGAGTGGCCCCCGCATGCCGCAACTAGAGAAAGCCCTCGCACAGAAACGAAGACCCAACACCGCCATAAATAAATAAATAAATAAATAAATAAATAAATAAATAAATAAATAAATTGTAAAAAAAAAAATTTAAAAAAAAAACAAGACAATATCTGTTTTGAGCACCCTAAATCTGAGACGTCTATGCAGCCCTCGGGTGGATCTTGTCTGTAAGCAACTGGGGACCCATAAATGGAGTTCAGTCAAGTGATTTGGGCTGGAGATTATATTTTGGGGTGGTCTGTAGCTAGCTGGTATTTAAGCAGCATAGGATGGCCAAGCAAAAATGAGTAGGGATGGATGAGAAGGCTGTGTTCATAAGACTTCTTTCACCTCTTTCTGTAAGAAGGAGTTTGGAGTACAGGACACAGAAGCAAAATGCTCTAACAGAGGCATCGTAATCTTTGTTCTTCTCTTCCTTGCAAGATCATCATTTTATGCATCTAGCAGGATATTAAACTTTTTTTAAAAATTGTGGTCTGCTTTCTTACAAAGCTTAACTGCTCTTAAGAAAAAAATAATAAAATAAACTTTGAATGCTCTTCTGTTTCTACACAAACTAATAGGAAACTTAGTGGCTGAGAAACATGTTCTTCTTCCTCTTTTTCTCTATAATTGCCTCAAGAAGACTCCTGATTCACCAGCCAGCCATTCAGAAATGGGTGTGCGTTCTGAGGCCTGTGGGCATCTGAAGAGAGTCTTTTTCTTGACTGACCAGATGTAAAATAAAATGTTGTTAATTTGCCATTTTACCTAGTTGACACAAATTTGTTGATTGATTTATTTTTTCTTCCCATTGAATTGACTGTAGCAACAGTTCATTATTCAGGAAATTGTCATTAAATTCCCTGCAAGTTCAGGACACGACTAGGCCTAGTATTTGTGTTTAAATAGTAGATGCTCACTGTCATTTTTATAGCTCCCAAAAGGGCCCTAAATATTTTTTTATATGTGTCTTACAACACTTTACAAGAGACTAGTGAACAGCACTTTGAAATACAGTGTGGAATTTGCAGCATTCATTTATTTCATACATGTATTTTTATAAATGTATTAAAACAGCAGAATTTAATAATCTATCAGCTTAAATCATTAGTATCTCAGGCCCAAAGAAACAATAGGGCTCTTCTCCTAGTTACCAAGAGGAGAAGTCTCTGTTGGGTTTAATTTTCTCAGCAAAAACTCATCAACACTGACATTTCCTGAAAGCCTCTTTTGTGTTGAGACATGGTCTAAGTGGGAGGATTTATGATAATCAGTCAAGCAAAAAACAACTGAAGCTATCGTTCAGTACGTGTGACCAGAAAACCGTTGGCTAAGGAGAAATGTGGCTAAATGATTATATTTAAAAAAAAAAAAACGAATGTAATAGTGTCTCATAAGATCTTTGCAGGGACTACATCTTCACCCAAATGAAAGAGCCGACTGCATGGATTTCCTAACACCGCTCCAGACAATCAGAACGTCAGAATAAAACAACTGACGTCTCAGACAGACGGACACACTACACACACACATACACACACACACACAATATTCTGGCGGAAGTGTGTGGTCTAACTCAGTCTTAGCTGATTTTTTTAATTGTTTCTGTCTAGAGCAATCTCATTTCAGTGGATGTACCCTGACATGACCCATTACTCTCAGAATGCCTACTCTAGTCTCTGATTCTTGCCTTCCTATTTTCACGTTTTCCTTTCTACATACATTTCAGCTTCTTTCCACTGGCTTTTACAAATGAAACCATGCCACGTAAGTAAGAATGTCCACTGAAAATTCCTAGTGCCGCTCACCTTCTGCGATGGCCCACACTCTGTCTGTGGAGTGTGTGTCTCCCAGGGCCACTCTCACCTTTTGAGAGAGTCCGCACTCTGTCTACGGAACGTGAATCTCTCTAAATAAATTCACTTCTTGCCTATCAAAGAAAAGAAAAAAAAAGAAAAGAAAAGAAAGAAAAGAAAAGAAAATCCCTAATGCTGTAGAAATGTATGGAAATTTGATCCAAGTATAGTTGAAGTCCCTAGAATTATAGCTAACCCACATCTCCCATCTCTAGGAGAAGTCATCATTTTCTCCGCTTTGTTTCCAAGAACTTTCTGAAGGCTTCTGTTACAGCCCTCGCTTCTCTGTCAGGAGTTGGACCTTATAAACAAGTGACTCCTTTACATTAGTAAGTTGGTATATTTCAACAAACTCTTGCTGGACATGACTTAGTGCCAAGTACCAAACGTAGAGAGATGACAAAATTGCATCTCTCAAGGACTATGGTTCAAGCTTGTTTGGCACCTGGAAGGAATTCAGTAAATGTAAATTATTTTTTCCTCAGATGCACTGTGCTAATTGCGTTGGACAAGAAGACTGTGAAATTGTGTTTTCAAATGATTATATTCTCTCCAGTTCAAAATATATTTCAGGAGTTCAGAAAATGGAAATGTTAAAACACCTTGAAATATTCTGAGCCTTCTCTTTATTTAAAACAAAAATCTGTTGGAAGAAAACTTAAAACAGTGTCATATTCAGCAGCACATTAGATTACTAAATCCTAGCTCAAACACCAAAGAGGGATTAGCTAGAAAAGGCGGGGAGATAAAGCAGGGTGTTTCTGGCATCACGGTGATGCCAAACTAAATAAAACATTGATTTTATTTGGGGGAATATAGTCTCTACTATATGTACCTGGGTATCATATTTTTCTGTAGCGTATTTTCCTGTAGCATAACTTCCACCCCTGGATAAATAAGAGGGCTAAACTGGGTCATGTGGGCCCCCAACAGGCCATAACTCAGCATACGGTTCAAACTGATATTCTTTATTTTTTGTTTAACATTTATTAGTGAGGAGCTAATTAATAAAATTGTCTATATTCAAAATAAGGCATTTATTATATGTACTAATATAATACAAGGCTGTGATTTATTTGAAATTACCTTTTATGTCACCATATTTTGGCACTTGTAACTGATTACAGATGGTCATTTTCACTCACTATGGACAGACATACCTTACAGGCATAAAGCAACAAAATATCTTCTGAAATACTCTCATGAAGGTTAAATGCTTGCCACTTTTCTGCAGTTCCTGTTCTCACTCCAGTTGTCTTTTTTGTAATGCATATGAAATGGCTTGACATTTAGCTATTAGGATACAGCACTCTTCATCATGCTGGAATGACACCTCCCATCATGCTTTGGTTTCTGCTTGACTGTACCAACTTTTCCAGCAAGCTAACTTCAGTTCAGGGCTGGTGATTTCTGCTTTGTTTTTATTTTGTTTCATTTTCCTGTTGCTGTTACTTTGTGTTATTTTTTTATTTTTTTCCCTCCTTATCTTTCTTTATTCACCTAAGGAGATGGGCATCTCTGAGAGAGAAGACTATATTTACACACTGCCCATTATAGACAACATTGTGTGTGGAAATCTGAGCTGCCTGAGGTCATTTTCCTGATTAATTTCAGTGCTGGTTCAGACCCCATAACACAACCCTTCGGGTGGCTTACATCCAACTCCCCAATTCATCTCTGCGATAGTCACCAAAAGAAGAATGAAAGAAACTAGGTTTAATGAGCTGTTGAGGTAAGATTTCAGGTTCCCTAGGAAGACATTAATAGAAAAGTTTATCCAGAAGTCATTTAATATTGATATTTAATTCATTACAATTAATTAAGTATTCTAGTTTTTTTCTTGTTTTAAGTTCTACTTACAAGTCTTTTTATTTTACTTATAAATTTAGCAAAATCTAACACTCAGTTTTAAAGGGACTTCAACTAACATTCTGTCCTATTTAAAACTTCAAATTTTTAACTCTTTTGAATATTTTAAACTCAATTTATAAATTTAATACATTAAATTTCTTTCTTAAGAACCTCAAATACCTGCCACGTGAAAAATCTTCTCAAGCACCTAAATCACTCCTTTTTCAAATCTAGAAATTAAACTTATAAAAATAGAAATTTTAAATTTGTATTAAACAGTCTCACATTGCGTGGTGAAATTTCAATCGCAAATCACTCATTTAAATCAATTGCTATTACACGTTTCACATTGGAATCATAAAGCTGATATGTTACTCTCAAAGACAAAATTATTTTAAATATTACAAACTCTTAAGATTCAAGCACATATTTAGTACACAATATTAATACCATAATTCTCTTAAGCATGTCTACATTTATTTCCAAATTTTCTCAATGCTAAAAGATTCTTATTTGCTAACAAGAGTTATATTATCTAAACAATTTTGAAGTTACCGTCTCAACTAGTAAAGGTTACATAAGAACTAGAGATACTGTCTAGGACCTTGATTAAAATTTATTTGCATGCTTTTTATGATCACTGTGGTGGAGCCTTTTAAAAGTTTAACGAGGCAGGGCTTCCCTGGTGGCACAGTGGTTGAGAATCTGCCTGCCAATGCAGGGGACACGGGTTCAAGCCCTGGTCTGGGAAGATCCCACGCGCCGCGGAGCACCTGGGCCCGTGAGCCACAACTGCTGAGCCTGCGCGTCTGGAGCCTGTGCTTCCCAACGGGAGAGGCCGCGATAGCGAGAGGCCCGCGCACGGCGATGAAGAGTGGCCCCCGCTCGCCGCAACTGGAGGAAGCCCTCGCACAGAAACGAAGACCCAACGCAGCCATAAATAATAAATAAATAAACAAGCAAAAGTTTAACGAGGCAAATGGTCTACTACCTTGAGTGGGAGTCCTATCAGTATCTTATTCTCTTGTCTATTCAAGAAAATTTGTAATCCATGCTATCTTAACCTTGATTGGATTCAACTGCTTGGTTTTACTCTGAATTATTTTCATCATCTTCCTAGCTATTAGGGCTACACAGCTTATAGTGAACCCACATATCTGCAGAGTCAGATATGCCATTATAATGGTACAACCAAAAGGGATTGGGATGGACAGTCTGTAAAAAGACAGAGAAAAGAACTTAGGAAAGTAAGGGATCGAACTCGAGTTAATAATGTGCTCGGGAGATGTTTTTACTGTGTTGAGCTCAGAACCATTGCCACGCACTGAGAATCCATCCTCTTTCATTCATACAAACATTCAATGAGCTTATTAATATCTACCATTGTCCACGGCCTAGAGCTAAGAAAGGAAGAAATCGGCAAAAGAAACTGATCCTTTAAACATCTATTATGCCCTAGACATTTGATCTGCCCCCAACAGCTCTGTGAAGTCGGAAACAGCAGTTGTATTTTACAAATGAGGAAAATGAGGCTCCAAGGGGATAAGAAAAGTTTCCATTTTCCATATTGACACAGCTAGTAAATGGCCAACACCAATTACAAAGCTAGTAATGGCTGAATCCTACAGACTTTGCCTCCAGAGAGGAGCTGATCATTCAGGAAAGGGAGTGGAGGTGCAAAAGGAAGTGAATAGAAATAACAGAGCCAGGAAAACGGAATGCTAAATGCTTATAGAATTTGATACTTCATGCTGGAATTCAGATTGAGAAGTGTGTGTGAGTGGGTGTGCGTGCAAGTGTGTGCATGTGTGCTGAAATGAGGATGTTGGTGATAGGAGAGGACACAGTGACAAAATGTTCTTAAAGCACGCCTCTGTCTCTGAAATGAATTTTAGAATGTTTACCACCAACAAGCAATACAAAGTGAGTATGAAAGTGCTAGACGTATAGCACTCAGATAAACTAATTTTTTTTAAGTTACTACATGTGACCCTCAGTGTCTTAGGGAAAGCATTAAACTATTTCATACTACTGCCTCAAAGGAGAGGGTTGTTGTACTGACAAATCATATTAGGTGTATGACTGTGCATTAACCTCTTAGCCTTTTCTCATATTGTGTCTGGAAGAGTCTCACCCTGACTACTATCATAGGACATTCTCTAACCATGGGGTAGCAGCTGCCTGCATTGCAGGAAGAAGTACCTTGCCCCTTCCTGCACTTCTTTGTAAACACTCTTAAAAGATGACAAACACCATCAGTTCAAACCCAATCTCAAGTGGGCTCCTCCCCTACATTTCAAATTTATTCTCTCAACTCCTTGCTTTTCTACATCACCTTTTTATGCCCCCATTGACGTTATCATGTGTTTCCTTCTGACTACATCATTGTTGCACTTTCCCAGTAAGGAGAAGAAGGTAAAAGTCTAATGAATTAATGCTGTATTAGCTAAGAGCTTCTGTTGTAAGAATGTGTTTGGGGTTTTAATTTGCATGACCGGTGTGGTCACTGATTTGTTGAAACGGGGTCAACCAGGCTCACCCGCATTCCTGTCACAAGCGCTCTGCTCTGCCTCATTTTCTAATATGTCAACCTTGAAACTACCTCATTTACAAAAGTTCCGCTATTTACAAGCTGGCTTTCAGCTAAAAATCTATTTTATTTAGAAAAGCTATATAGCATCATGATTAAACTGGACACTCTGAAACTAGAGTCCCTGAGTGCAGAATCCATGGTCATCATTTCCTAGTTCTGTGACCTCATGCAAATCATTTCAACTCTTGGTGTCTTGGTTTCACTCTGTCAGATGGCAACACCTCACAATATTTACCTCCTAAGTTTCCCGTGAGGATTAAACGAGCAATTCTATCTAAAGCATCTGGAAGCATTCCAAGTGCATAACTAGTGCTAGATAAATGTTTGTGATCAGTCCTACTTTATTAGAGCAAGAGCTGACATGGGTTGAGCACAGAATGTAAACTTCAGGCAGAAAGACTGTTGCAGTGGATTTTCCATTGGCCCAGCTCTCTAGACCCCGAGGCCATGATTAAATGAGGTTCAGCTGTGGATTCAACTGCACTCCATTAGAATGAAAAATGTGCAGGAATTATTTGCATTTGGCCTGAATCCCCACATCCTTCTAACTGTGCCCCTTTCCTATGCTCTGAGCTCGCTTGACTCAAAAAGTAAAAAACAACAACCACGGGAGCAACCAAAGTCGGCTGTGTCCAAGGAAAGAATAGGAGTTAAGTGGCCAAAGGACAGGAGCTGAATGGCCAGAAATGATCACGATTTGGTCCTCTGAGTGCCACGTTCTGAGGCCCAGAGAGATGGTACTGGGTAGCATTTTCTTCATGGTTTGCTGGGAAGTTGAGCCTATGATGTCTAGCCTACTCTAGACACAGGTTTCTTTGGAATTGAGTTCTTATAGCATTAACCAGGTTCTAAATGGTGAATTATCCAGAATCAGCTGGTTATGGGTAAGTGTACAATAAACACCCCTGTTCTCTGAGGGCTGGGTCTAATATTTCTGCTCCTTTCTGAGGTTTGACCACGTGGGAGGTTTGGGGATGGGAATGCAGGAGTGCCATCTGCCAGCCCCTCTCTCTTTCATTCTTCTTTGGTGGGGTTTTCCATCGTGTTTCATGTTGCATCTGCTTGGTGGGTGAACAGGGATCCCAGCCAATACCTCCCCACTCTGTCACAAATGCCACCCTCATTAGCACGTTTAGCAGACAAGCACTACTGTGCTAGGGCCAGGAGTCCATGCCTTGTCATCCTGATTCACACAGATGGCATGTGGGCACAGATTCAAAAGTTTTGAGTTAGAACGGAACAGACACATTATCTCTACTAGACTCTTCAGAAGAACTTTCTTTAAGGACGAACATGGTTTACACTCTGTGCTAGTAATACTGTAGCCACTAACCACATGTGGCGCTTTAAAGTTCACTAGTGTTACTGAGAAAAGTGAATCTTAATTTTAATTCACACATACTTAGGGACTATTGTATTGGATGACTCAGAAATCTTTACTTATTTTACAGAGGAGAAAGCTAAGGCCCAGAGAGAGGTAAAGTGACTTGCCTAAGGTCACACAGCTGGTGCAAAGCAGAGGTGGGATTAGAAACTGGGTTCAGGCACTTCCAGTTTAATGCTTTCCCCATTTTATCATCCTGAAGCCATGAACACTGTTTTGCTGGCCTCTGGGTACTTTCTTTGGAGAACATTAGTATTCGTTGAAAGATTCATTTTAAAACACTGGAAACTGGCACTCAAGCAGAGTGTAGCTAAGGGCTCCAGTCCAAGATTTTCTGCTGCTGAGTGGAGAAATGCAAAACAAACAAATAATTTTTAAAAAGATTCCTTCCTGTGATTAGACACAGATCCACCGTAAGGTGGAAAACTCAGTTACTGAGCTCTCTGGGACACTAAAACCATCATTCAGAGCTCTTGCTCGTGAAACATGAGCCTCTGCATTGTCCTGACAAGTTATCAGAACTGCAAGTCACCGGAGTAATCTCAGTTTACACCTTTCCCCCCTTGCTCATTGTTCATTTGATGACATAGTACACGGTCCCTACCCCAAAATCAACCATATCCCCACACTTTCTCTTTTCCTTGCATAATCTTTTCTTCCTGGGAAAATTTGAGAGGCAAACATTTCTTTTCCTCTGCATATAGTAAGTTCTTGGTAATGCATTTTTAATATTAAACTTATATGATTATTCTACATATGTTTTCCATCTCTTTCTGGGAATCAGGGATGCACAGGGAATAGTAAATATGCTCCGAGGAATTTCTCTCTCAACAAACAGTTGCTTAGCATCATAAGAGACTCATTAAGTCATCATCTTGTGCCAAATGGGATGTTCTGCGAAGGTCAATATACGGGGAGTCCTTGTTCAATGGGCATAAAAGTTTAGTTATGAAGATGAATAAGTTCTGGAGATGTGCTGTGCAAATAGTACCTGTGGTTAATACTATATCATGCACTTAAAAATGTAAGAGGGTAGATCTCATGTTAAGTTTTCTTATCTCCCCTACACACAAAACAAAAAACAAAGGGACACAAGGAAACCTTGGAGGGAATGGTTATGTCTATTACCTTGATTGTGGTTGTGCTTTCACAGCTGGGTGTACGTATATGTCCAAACTGTGTACATTAAATCCAATACACATTATCATCAAATTGTATGCATTAAATATGCTCAGCTTTTCATAGATCAATTTACCATACAAAATTATTTTTAAAGAAGATTCTGAAAAGAATGAGACAAACCAGTGACCCACAGTTGAAAGGAAACAGAGTCTCTCTTCAGTTAAAAAGATGCAGCAAGTTTCTGACCCCCTTAGTTGTGAAGGGTAAAATGCTCCTCTCAAAGATAAATATTTATATATGTGAATCTATGTTTCTTGAAAAGTCAGGCCAGGAGTTTTCTTCCTGCTTACAATAATCTCAAGTGCAGACATAAATGAAGAAGCTGTAGATGAAGGGGTGAGTGGATGATCCCATAGCTCCAAGCTATGGGATCAGTGGGCCAGTGATGACTCAGTTCTCCACGGACCCAGAGACTTGATGAAATAGATTCAGTGCTGAACTTAATTAGCATGCTGTGCACACAGACAGTGAACCAGAAGGCTGAAGAGGTTCCGGATAATTTCCACATGGATAAGCAATGAAAATAATAGTGGAGCAACTAGCTCTGGGTTACAAAACGTTATGGTCAATGCGAGGTACACATTAGGTCCAGAGATTTCTGAAGCCGAGTAGGTACTGCAGATCTGGAATCAATCAGGCTTGGGTTTGAACACCTCCTGGGTAATCCTGGGCAAGTTGCTGACTTTTCAAAGCCTCCATTTTTCATCTTTCAAATGCAGATAACAGGATTCAATTTGAAAGGTTCTTATAAAATATGGATACAAATATAGATGTATAGATATATCAGGAGAGAACTTGACATGTCATCCTCAAAACATGGGCCACAGTTGCAAGGTGGCAATATCTCTCAATATAATTTTTCCTAAAATTAGTAACTAGCCTATTTTGAAACTGTATAATGTTCACTGGCATTTATTCAAAATCAGGGCCTCGTCTACTTGTTTCCCAAGAACTTTCCAGCCTGTGGTTGCAGAAGAGGAAAGTAGCCGTGACATTCAAATTCAGATTCCCCTAGCTTTTGCCCTTTTGTTCAGGCCCTGAGAAGTAAAGGTTTCTAGAGCCCTCTGGGGAAAGCCATGCTCTCCGGAAGAAGCCTGCACACCCAGGCATTTTCTGGAATCTGCCATCTACACCAAACTCAGGAGGGCTCAGAATGACATGACTGACGTGACATGGCAGGGCTCAAGCTTTCTCTAATACATGGATAAAGATAATATTTCACTTCCCATCAAAGTCACTTGAATGAAGAATAACCAAACAGTCAAATCATTTTGGAATATAGTTTTACAAATGACACACTTCTTTCCTCATCTCTTGGGCTTCCCCGAGGGGTGACACTGTCTCCTGTTAGAATGACCCCCTGTCTAACATCATATGACATCACTTAGATGCAGAACCTAAAAAGATGATACAAATGAACTTATTTACAAAACAGAAACAGACTCACAGACTTTGAAAAGAAACTTATGGTTACCAAAGGGGAAAGGTTGGGGGAGGGATAAATTAGGAGTTTGGGATTGACATATATAATACACACTACTCTATATAAAATAGATAACCAACAAGGACCCGATGTATAGCACAGGGAACTCTACTCAGTATTCTGTAATGACCTATATGGGAAAAGAATCTGAAAAAGAATGAATATATGTATATGTATAACTGAATCACTTTGCTGGACACCAGAAACTAATAAAACATTGTTGATCAACTATACTCCAATATAAAATAAAAATTAAATTAAAAACAAAACAGTGACAAAAAAAGAATCACCCCCTGTCTGTTCTATAGCAGTAGGGGAAGACGTGTGTTCTTTCGTGTTACACGCTGTTAGGGCCTCACATTGTGCTGCTCGGGTCACAGCTTCTCAGGAAACAGTCACCCCTACACAGGGCTCTGACGTAACTCCATGGTCCCTGGTGCTGCAGGGCCACTACACATACCTGTGATTTAATGCACAGTCCTAGAGGTTCCATTCACACATCACCCTGCCCAACTCTGCACCATGCTCTGGCACAAGGGTGGGTGGACAGCAAGCCCACCACTCCTTTCCAGGATCTGTTCCCTGCACCTGTACACGAACCTCCTTCAGAACAGTCTATTCTGAGTAGAAATCAGCCCATGCAAATAGATGCTCAAGGATATCTGACATCCTCACTGCATCAGTGAACACAGAAATATCTCACTACCTTCCACTGCCAGCAAGGGCTGTGAAACAAATGCCCTCCCCTGCCACCCAAAGAGAGACATCAGTGGAACGTACCTTGTAGACATGCCTTGTTTTGCCAACATAATGTGTTCAGAATTTGGAAACTGAATTCCTTTTTTTTTTTTTTTAAGAAGGGAGTCATTATTTTTTAAAGTATTTGTTTATTTATTTATTTATGGCTGTGTCGGGTCTTCGTTTCTGTGCGAGGGCTTTCTCTAGTTGTGGCAAGCGGGGGCCACTCCTCATCACGGTGCGCGGGCCTCTCACTATCGCGGCCTCTCTTGTTGCGGAGCACAGGCTCCAGACGCGCAAGCTCTGTAGTTGTGGCTCACGGGCCTAGTTGCTCCGCGGCATGTGGGATCTTCCCAGACCAGGGCTCGAACCCGTGTCCCCTGCATTGGCAGGCAGACTCTCCACAACTGCGCCACCAGGGAAGCCCTGGAAACTGAATTTCTTAAAGCAGGGCTTAATTTTTACATTTTCACCTGTACCCACCACTCACTATTTTCCTATTCCATATGCATTTATGTTACCTGTCTGGCCTTTGAAAGCCTTTGTGTCTCCCACACACACACACATACCATCCTTTTCTCCCTGGCATTTGGGAGTAAAGGACTTGGGCTTTGGTTGCACTGTAACATTCTATAAAATAAGAATGTTCACATAACATGTGATCAAGGTTCTAGTTCTAAAAGTTTAAGCTTTTAGCAACGTATCCTTTGGAAATTTTCTTTTCATGTTCAGCACTGAGTTTATACTCAAAAAAGTCTCCCTGCAAAGAGACTGAGAATTTACCAGAATCTTCCAATCCCCTATAGCATCAGAGTGTAGAATAATCATAATGAAATTTTTTTAATAAAGCTACTCTTTACTCTGTACTTATTAAGAAAGAAAAATAATAGCTGAGATATACTGAATACATACTGTATGTCAGATCCTTTATTATCATATTTAATCTATGAAGTAATCCTATAAATACAATCTTGTCCCCGTTTTATATGACAGTAGTCTAATGAACAGAGTTTATGAATTCACCTAAGTCCACACATTAAATGAAAGATCACACAGCCTAATTAGACAGCCTAATTCTAGAATCCATAATTTTAATATTAATAAGCATCAGACCCTATTTTTATATCAGGCCATTTATCTTCAGGATAATCATTTAAGGTTCATATTACTGCACTCATATGTTAGGAAACTAAAGCTTAGGAAAATTAAACAATGTATCCAAATTATATATCTATATATATATCTCACACATAGAGTGTTAACCAGTATTGAAGCCTAAGTCTGCTTGATTCCAAAGTTTGTGCTCTTAATCACAACGATATATCCCTTCTTTAATCTCTAGACCTCTGAAGTTTCGATTTCAAGTCTGCCATTAACGTGAAAGACATTAACAAGACACGAGGGACTGGGCTTCCGGTTTCATGTAGAATCTGCTCTGACATATAGAACCAAAAGAGAAAAGTATATTTCTTTGCTCTGCCTTCACAAAACCATTCCACTGAACATGGGGCTATGGAGGGGTGCCTCTAAAGGACAGTGAAAGAATAAGTGCATGAAGGATATTTTCTCTTATTCACGCCCCACTGAGCTGTACAGTAGGGAAAGCAATCTATTCAGAGTATAACAGACCTGGGTGTGAATCTCATCGTCAACACTTAGCAGCCGTGTCACGCTGGGAAAATTCTCCAACCTCTCTAAACTTCAGGTTCTGTATCGACAATAATGCTTTGTAACCAAACTCAGTTACAACAATGGGTATTTATTCTCGTGTTTGTAGTGGGTAGATCCACTGCAGATCGGCTGATTTGGAGTGGCTCTGCTTCAAGGGGTGAGCTGGGCTTGTCTCCTCACTGTGGATTAAACTCAGTCCTCTACATGGGCTAATTCTGGGGCCTGGGCGGAAGGCACAGGAGCTACGTGGGGGAAGCTCTTCACACAACAGAAGAAACCCCGAAGGTGTGCCCAACACGGCAAGCTAGATCCGTGCCTTTGCTTGCCTCATAGACACTAAGCAATCCCATTGGTCAAAGCAAGTCACATGACCAAACCCAACATCGAGAAAGACGAGGGCTTCCCTGGTGGCGCAGTGGGTGAGAGTCTGCCTGCCAATGGAGGGGACACGGGTTCGAGCCCTGGTCTGGGAGGACCCCACATGCCGCGGAGCAGCTAGGCCCGTGAGCCACAGTTACTGAGCCTGCGCGTCTGGAGCCCGTGCTCCGCAACAAGAGAGGCCGCGAGAGTGAGAGGCCCGCGCACCGCGATGAAGAGTGGCCCCCGCTCGCCGCAACTAGAGAACGCCCTCGCACAGAAACGAAGACTCCAACGCAGCCATAAATAAATAAATAAATAAATTTATTAAAAAAAAAAAAAAAAAAAGAACGACGAGAAATATACAAGGAGGACTTAATATCTGACTGATAATTGAAACAATCGTGATTTCCTTTCACATGAACTGGGAATAAGAATTAATTTCAAGAGATGAGATAATAGAGTGGTTTATAAGGTATGAAGAACCATCCAAGAGTAAAGTATTGTAATTATCTTTTTCAAAGAGAAACACTGATAATCAGCAGAATGTGTTTCTATTTTGAGAGAAGTTGATATTTTGCAAAACAATTTGCCAGCTCTTGCCCAGGGGATGACAGCTGCTGAGCCCTTTAAAGTAACCGCTGAAAATGTCATTTACGGACAATAGGCTCTGTCTGCCAAGCTTGGCATTTTGATAGTTCTTTTAATGTCTTGGGCAATTACATGCTGGCATTAAATAGTCGCGCATTTCAGTGAAATGGCTAGGTGATGTGAGATTTTAAATTAACATTAGTTTAGGAGGCAGGGAGTCAAATCTGACAAAAGTATAGGAGTACATGGAAACAGCTGAAGGATGAAGACTTACAATCAAATGAACTAAATCAAGTCTTAGTAGGGAAGACAGAGTAAGTGGGGATAATTCACTCCTTTCTCCATGAATCAAGTGCCAAGGGCTCTTTTCTGTGTTCCAGACCAAATTCTTCAAACTGTCATCCTGCTGGATTATGATATACGTCAACTGAAAAAAAATGGTTCATCAGGTGAGGAGTCTGTTGATAGGCCACTCAATGTGCTATTTTTTTGATTAGGCCCTGTTGATGATCTAAAATTCTCTGGATTTTGAGCATAAATCCAGTGCTGAACATGAAAATTCTCTGACTTGTAACAGGGAAGAGCCAGATCTGACTACATGTTGGATCTGTTTCTTTTACTTTAACCTTTGCTTCCTGTTGCTCTTGTTCGCTAAAAGGATATCGTCTATACATAATGGCCTGCCTCCGGGAACCCTGCCCCTCTGCCTGAATGTTAAACGAAAGTGCCTTTGTTCAGGGAAACATCCTGACCCCATCCACCTGTGGATGGCTGCAAGGAAGAAGAAATTAACACGTCCCCTCCCTGAGGCTGGCCATTCCAGGGGATATTTTGCAAAACTTATGGCCTTTTTACTTTACTTCCTCCATCTCCTCCCCCTCTTTGTGCTATGAAAGGAACTGGCATCCAAACACTGACAAGATGGTACTCTAGGACACTGGTCCACCATCTTCTCAGTCTGCAGGCTCCGAATAAAGTCGCTATTTCTTGCCTCAACACCTCGTCTCCAATTTATTGGCCTGTCGTGCGGCGAGCGGAGTGAGCTTGGACTCGGTAACAGAGTCACCTGTCTTACTAGTCTATTATGATCCAGGAAATGTTTCCCTTGTTGCTTCTTCCCATATCTAGAGTTGTACTATTACAATTATTCTATTTAGAGTTATTTATATGATCAACTGCCTCAAGATGTTTAGCCCTCATTAATCTTGCTGGAGGTCTGTTCACGCATTGGGTAACACAAGAGACAGCAATCTTATGAAACAGACGGGATGTAAGTAATACAGCTAGTAATATTAATAAAGTCTTAAATAGGGATTTAAGCCGTGAGCTTCTGGAACCAAACCAACTCCCTAAACAATCACCAAGACTAGGAAGTGAAACACTTAAGGCAGAAATCTGATTTTTTCATGTGTCTTTAAATGTGTAATATTAGAAGGTTCTTCTGATATGAAAGTGTAGCATTCAGTTTGAATTATAGTGCAGGTGCCTCCTTGAGACGCTGTAAGGTTATGGAGGGCCATGTGACTTTCTAACCCAGCCTTCTTCATCATAAAGACCTCAGAATTCAGTAGGCTAATAGCCTGGTTACTGTCATTTAAGGCCTTTTGGGGGAATTCTGTTAAGGCTTCACTGTGGGCAATTACATCTCCCAACCATACTGAAGGCACAAAAATAGCTGTTAAGTGGTCCTACCAGTATAATACAGATCTCTTGGTCCATCGGGTTCATGTTAATGGCAAATTTGCTGGAGTCATATCTAAATTAGCACTCAGGTGCCCTTGAGAACGAGGGAATCCTAAAGTACATATTCCTGTCCATCCTGGTGGAAGCCAGGGCCATAGACTGGCGCCTCAGAGCCACTGAGTTCCATTAGCTGTGACCTAGTATTTTTCCGGTTGCCTGACCCAATCTGTTCCATACCAATCTCTGTCTCTAAGGGAAATGAGATACTGGCATTTTTCATAAAGAACCCAGGCTAACTTTCTAGTGTTATTAGGCTCATTTATCTTTAGTATTATTTAATTGTTCCCAACATAGGGGGACGGTCTTTAAACTTAACCACAGCCGGGTGTTTGCCATCTAAATCCATCCCATAACGCAGGGAGGATCCCTCCTAACAATCCGGGAGTTATAATTTTTTACTGAAATGTAGCTCATTGTTCTCACTGAGCTTGAGTAACTTTAAAGGAAAACTCACAAATTCCCTGGTGGTCCGGTGGTTAGAACTCCGCACTTTCACTGCCGAGGGCCTGGGTTTGATCCCTTGTCGGGGAGCTAAGATCCCACAAGCTACAAGGTGTGGCAAAAAAATTTTAAAAATTAAAAAAAAAAAGAATGAAGGAAAACTCATATTTTTGGCCAGGAATAAGTATGCTTAATTGTCCAAGTGAGGGGGGCCCCATCTAACAATAGCAGTAATGGCCTGGACAGAACATTTTTTCAATAGTTGAAAAGAAAATTTCATGCTTTCATGCCACGGGAAATATTGAAATAACTTTATAATTTCTCTAGAGATAAATTACAAGGCCTTCATCATATGAGAAGGCTACAGGAAAGTATACTGTCAAAAACATAAGAAGAAACGTGTTATAGAAGCATCTCGGATATAATGATAAGAATAATAATAATATGATTTTTTTTCTGGACTTGGAGATATTTCTGTTTTTCAGCTTAAACAGTTTTCCTTTACTGAGATTTCTTAATTCTCAATAAATATTCACTTTTATACTTTGTTTTATGATTTTAAGTTACCTTGATTAAGGAATGATTTCCATAAAATAAGATACATTCGTTTTAACTGTGCAATTCAATAAGTTTGACAAATTTTGACAAGGGTAACCACCTTGCCAGTCAAAATTTAGGACATTTCCAATATCCCAGAAAGTTCTCTTTTGCCCCTTTGAGGTCAATTACCTTCCACACCAGCCCCAGACAATTACTGATCTGCCTTCACTACAAATTAGCTCTATCCCTGTTCTAGAACTTCAACAAATGAAATTATACACTGTGCACTCTTTTTCATCTGACATCTTTAGCTCAGCTTGTTGTTGAGATTTAACCATGTTTTTGTGTGTATCAGTAATCCATGTGTTTCTATTGCTGGGTAGTATTCCACTGTGTGAATATACCATTGTTAGCTCGATGGACATTTGGGTTGTTTCCATGTTGGGTCTGTTATGAATAAAGCTGCCATAAAACCCTTTTTCAGTTACTTTGTCAACACAAGTTTTCATTTTCTTTGGAATTGCTTTGTCATAAGGTGGAGGAACAGCTACCTTTATAAGAAATTGCTTTGCTGGTTTCCAAAGTGTTTGTACCTCTGCCTCCCCCTGCCGCCCCCTGCTGGCAATGTCTGAGATAAACGAGGGACCTTGTTTTATATGCTTTTCTTCTTTTTCTTAAAGAGGGCCACTTGAATTATATAAGCATTAAACCCTACAAAATCTGGGCTGTCCTGTAAGATGGAAGAAATCAGTTCCAAGGCTCCAGACCCTACACTGTGCAGAGAAAAGCAGAGGAGGGGGAACAGAGCTCCCAGACAATCTTCTGGATGAATCTTGCAGAAGCACTTTGAGAAGATTAATTTGTGTCAACTTGGCTAGGCCATGAGACCCAGCCATTTGGTCAAACATTATTCTAGATTTCCTCTGAAGGTATTTTTTAGATGAGGTGAACGCTGAAATCAGTATATTTTGAGTAAAGCAGTTACCCTCCAAATGTGTACGGGCCTCATCTAACCAGTTGAAAAACGACTGACCTGCCCTGAAAAGAGGGAATTCTGCCAGGAGACGGCCTCCGGACTTGAACTGCTGCATCAACTCTTCCCTGAGTCTCTAGCCCGCTGGTCTATCCCGCAGAATTGGGACTTGTCAGCCTCTACAATCAAGTAAGCCAATTCCTTAAAATCTCTCTGTGTTTCTGACTCTGTCTGTCTCTGTATCTCTTCCCACACACACAGACACACACGCCCTCTTTCTCTCTGGAGAATCCTGACTAATGTGCACTGCATTCTTCACCTGGGATCCTGAAGGACTAGCAGCGTTCAGAGCAGACTTCTCTCCAGTTTCCTCTCTTCCTCAAGTCCAAGTTAAAAGTCCTTTGGTTAGTGTTTTTCCAGAAAAAGGAAACATATTGAAGCTCAAAACAACCCTTCTTTCCCATGGAGGAAACCCTTTTGGTAAATCACATGGGGAAGGAACTTTTGCTCCCTTTGCCCTGGGTAGAGCAATACGCTTTTCTAAACAGGACAGGCTCTCTCCTGCCCCTACCCCCTTTTCTTTATGAGCTTTTAAACTAGGCATTTTGTTTTCCTCCTCTTCTCACTACACTGACCATACAGTATAGTCGGTATAGACAGATGTTAAAGCAGGGAAAATGGAAAATACTGTCACCCTTATGTACCAGGAGCCCCTGAATACATTGAGCTTGGGTATAAAATCGCTCCTAATGACCCTGGTCCTGTCCAGTGGGGCTCAGGACCCAGGCAGACACAAAGAGGCCCAGAGCAATCAAATAAAAGTGGCAGCTACAAAGATCTCTGCCTGGAAGGGCTGAGGAAGGCTCCCCAGGGGGAGCGGTTCTGAGGAAGAAAATGTTACCCCTTCTCGGCAGCTCAACACTGAGTATCACAGAATTGCATCCAATTTTCTTTGGGTCGAAGGCAAGAGTCCAGTTAATCACCCAGTGTAATCACCCGAAAGCAAAACTTGGGATTCTTTTGGCTTCCCCTCCAGGGCAATCCCATGGGAAGCCACGTGCCCTAAACCACTGCTATGAGGGCCTGGGAGTGGAAAGCAGAAAGCTAAGGAGCTGCTCACACCTGCATGGATTTTTTATTTTTCAGCATTGAAACTTCCCCATGTCTGAAATTCCAAGGGAGAATATAGACATCTTAAAGGCTGTGATGGGAGGTTAAATTACAGACACTGCTTCCCCAAGCTTGAATAATCCTGCTGTGAGGTGGGATGAGTTCCCTGGCTGACCGAAGCTGAAGGAAAAAATGTCATCATCACTGCAAACAACACATCCCAGCACTCACATTTCACAGTCCATCCCTCCTCCCTAAACCCAGAAATACTCCTTTCTACACGTGAAGTGACATCTATTTCTGTGACGGGTGCTCGTCTCTTTCTGTTTCAATTTTCTGTTCATTTCTTTAGTGTTTAGGTTTTTTTTTTTTTTTTTTTTTAAACTGGTCTATGAAAGTACTGTCTGTGTGGTTTATTTCTGAGTTGTGGATTATGTAGTGCTTTACAACTGGTTGTCCTTTTGTGTGTTTTAGAATGGTGATTCCAGCTCTGATAGTGACCTGAGTCTGTCTTCAGTGTTTTTTCTTAACCACAGCAGTGGCTCTGATGATTCAGCTGGAGATGGAGAATGTGACTTAGAGCAGTCCCCCTGTTTCTCCAGAGATGTCTGAGGTACTTCCACATGAATCCAAATTCAATACATACTGGCTCTGCTTTGGAAGATCTTCTGAATCAGAACTTGGAAATGGACCCTCTTCTGATGTGATACCTTGTGCAGTCATTGTACAGTTCTAGTTCAGCGATATGAACTGAAAGTTATCAGAAACGTGTTTTTTTATAGTCCTTTCTGTGAGTTTAGGTTTTGCTATGTAGGACTATATACGTTCTCCATAGTAATTGAAGGAAAAGGATTATCCATCAGGAACTACATTTCCCAGCTCCCTTGCACCTAGAGAGGATGATATGACCAATGGCACGTGAGTGAAGGAGATGTGTTCCGCCTTGGGTCCCAGGCTGTTAAGCTTACCTATGTGCCCTCCTCACATTTTCTTCACTCATCTTTGACTGGTGAAGAAAAGGAACCAGTCCTTAGGAATACCCAAGGAATCTTGGAGCTTCAATATGGAAGTAAATGTGTCTCTGAGCCAGCTCTCACATGATGGTCACCCAAAAGAGCAGTCACTACGCGGCGAATTTTTCAGGAGTGAGAAGAAAATAAAATTTTCGTTGCCTTAAACCACTGAGATTTTCAGGTTATCTGTTACGAAGTTAGCACAGCCTGATTACTTGTCTACAGATGGGTCAGTAACATCATTTCACATTTTTCTTCGCACACCACCACTACCATATAGGGGATAGACTTTAACATACTCCAGTGTTGAGGAGAGTTATCGGGAGGTTTTCACCAAGTGAGCAGGAAGATGTCTAAGAACGTTATACATCTTATGAGAGCAGAAATTGTGTTTATCTCGTTTCCACCATTTTACTAGAGCCTACTATAGTGTAGGTGCTGAATAAATATTTATTGCTTGAATGATGCATTAGCCATTAGTTGTTAGGTGGGATAAGTACTGAATAACAAACATACCTAAAATTTTAGTGGCAGACCACATTAGAACTTTACTTTTTGCTTATACATCAGTTCAGTGTGGTTCTTTGATAGGCTACTTTCCACGCGGAGATTAGAGGAGCAGCATTTTTGCCCATTCTGGTTCTAGCCTGTCACAGAGGCTTAGAGTCTCACTGCTGCATCTTTTTTTTGGACAGGGTAACACTTTATTTTGAACTTGCATTATGACTAGAATTTCATCGGGTTGAATATAAAGGAGATATTCAGGAGGACAGTTCAGAGCTGGAGGAAGGCAGAGAATTGTAAGCAATGGGGGGAAAATACTTGGATAAGAGCTTGGACACATGGATTGAGATCAATAGAATGCTGGTGTCTTTTGGAGTGTTTTTTGTTTTTTAAGATGTGATAACGCTGTACCTTTAATGGCATAGACTTGAGCTGTCCTGCCCAGGACTCCCTAACAGGGGCTTTTTATGGCCTAACACTGACAGACTTCTATCTGAGTCAAGCACAGTAGTTTAGAGTTTTCTGTTGCTCGCTGCCAGGTGCAGCTCTAACAGATACACTTTCCATCACACGATGCACAGAGCTGCCTCCTCCATCACTTGCTAATCTTGCTGCCAAAGGTGATGAGATAACCGAAATCCCCCAGGAGAATGCCAATGTCATGTTGCTTAAGAGCGACACTAATGCTACAAAAGTCTTTGTAAAGGTGAACCATTCTAGGACTATCCTGAAGTGTTATTATGAAAACATACTCTGAAAACACAGAAAATACCACACATGAAAAAAATAATGCCCAACGTGGTTTCTTTCATGGACTATGTAAACAATCATTTAAAGCAAAAAAATTCCCATTTTAATTTTTATTTATTTAAATTTTTTTTTTACTCCTTTCATTTTTTTTAAAATAGATCTTTATTGGAGTATAACTGCTTCACAATACCATGTTAGTTTCTGTTGCACAACAAAGCAAATCAGCCATATGCATGCACATGTCCCCATATCTCCTCCCTCTTGAGCCTCCCTCCCACCCTCCCTGTCCCACCCCTCTAGGTGGTCACAAAGCACCAAGCCGATCTCCCTGTGCTATGCGGCTGCTTCCCACCAGCCAACTATTTTACATTTGGTAGTGTATATATGTTGATGTTACTCTCACTTCACCCCAGCTTCATGCTCTCATGCCATGTCCTCAAGTCCATTTTCTATGTCTACCTCTCTATTCCTGTCCTGCCCCTAGGTTCATCAGTACCTTTTTTTTTTTTTAATTCCATATATATGCGTTAGCATAAGGTATTTGTCTTTCTCTTTCTGACTTACTTCACTCTGTATGACAGACTCTAGGTCCATTCACCTCACTACTAATAACTCAATTTCGTTTCTTTTTATGGCTGAGTAATATTCCATTGTATATATGTGCCACATCTTCTTTATCCATTCATCTGTCGTGGATATTTAGGTTGGTTCCATGTCCTGGCTATTATAAATAGTGCTGCAATGGACATTGTGGTACATGACTCTTTTTGAATTATGGTTTTCTCAGGGTATATGCCCAGTAGTGGGATTGCTGGGTTGTATGGTTGTTCTATTTTTAGTTTTTTAAGGAACCTCCATACTGTTCTCCATAGTGGCTGTATCAATTTACATTCCTACCAACAGTGTAGGAGGGCTCCCTTTTCTCCACACCCTCTCCAGCATTTATTGTTTGTAGATTTTTTGATAATGACCATAGTGACCGGTGTGAGGTAATACCTCATTGTAGTTTTGATTTGCATTTCTCTAATAATCAGTGATGTTGAGCAGCTTTTCATGTGCCTCTTGGCCAACTGTATGTCTTCCTTGGTGAAATGTCTATTTACGTCTTCCGGCCATTTTTTAACTGAATTGTTTGTTTTTTTTGGTATTGAGCTCCTTGAGCTGTTTGTAGATTTTGGAGATTAATCCTTTGTCTGTTGTTTCATTTGCAAATATTTTCTCCCATTCTAAGGGTTGTCTTTTTGTCTTGTTTATGATTTCCTTTGCTGTTCAATAGCTTTTACGTTTAATTAAGTCCCATTTTTTTATTTTTATTTTTATTTCTGTTACTCTAGGAGGTGAGTCCTAAAAGATCTTGCTGTGGTTTATGTCAGAGTGTTTTTCCTGTGTTTTTCTCTAAAAGTTTTATAGTGTCTGGTCTTACATTTATGTCTTTAATCCATTTGGATTTTATTTTTGTGTATGGTGTTAGGGAGTGTTCTAATTTCATTCTTTTACATGTAGCTATCCAGTTTTCCCAGCACCACTTATTGAAGAGGCTGTCTTTTCTCCATTGTATGTTCTTGCCTCCTTTGTCATAAATTAGGTGACCATATGTGTGTGGGTTTATCTCTGAGCATTCTATCCTGTACCATTGATCTATATTTCTGTTTTTGTGCCAGTACCATACTGTCTTGGTTACTTTAGCTTTGTGGTATAGTTTGAAGTTGGGGAGCCTGATTCCTCCAACTCTGTTTTTCATTCTCAAGATTGCTTTGGCTATTCGGGGCCTTTTTTGTTTCCATACGAATTGTAAGATTTTTTGTTCTAATTCTGTGAAGAATGCCAGTGGTAGTTTGTTAGGGATTGCACTGAATCTGTAGATTGCTTTGGGTAGTATAGTCATTTTCACAATATTGATTCTTCCAATCCAAGAACATGGTATATTTCTCCATCTGTTTATGTCATGTTTGATTTCTTTCATCAGTGTTTTATAGTTTTCTGACTACAAGTCTTTTGCCTCCTTAGGCAGGTTTATTCCTAGGTATTTTATTCTTTTTTGTTGCAATAGTAAATGGGAGTGTTTCCTTAATTTCTTTTTCTGATTTCTCATTGTTAGTGTATAGGAATGCCAGAGATTACTGTGCGTTAATTTCGTATCCTGCAACTTAACCAAATTCATTGATTAGTTCTAGTATTCTTCTGGTGGCATCTTTAGGATTTTCTATGTATAATATCATGTCATCAGCAAATAGTGATAGTTTTACTTCTTCTTTTCCAATTTGTATTCCTTTTATTTCTTTTTCTTCTCTGATTGCTGTGGCTAAAACTTCCAAAACTATGTTGAATAAGAGGGGTGAGAGTGGGCATCCTTGTCTTGTTCCTGATCCTAGTGGAAATGCTTTCAGTTTTCACCATTGAGAATGATGTTTGCTGTGGGCTTGTCGTATATGGCCTTTATTATGTTGAGGTAGGTTCCCTCTATGCCCATTTTCTGGAGAGTTTTTATCACAAATGGGTGTTGAATTTTGTCAAAAGCTTTTTCGGCGTCTATTGAGATGATCATATGGTTTTTATTCCTTAATTTGTTAATTTGGTGTATCACATTGATTGATTTGTGTATATTGAAGAATCCTTGCATCCCTGGGTTAAACCCCACTTGATCATGGTGTATGATCCTTTTAATGTACTGTTGGATTCTGTTTGCTAGTATTTTGTTCAGGATTTTTGCATCTATGTTCATCAGTGATATTGGTATATAATTTTCTTTTCTTTTTTCGTGATATCTTTTTCTGGTTTTGGTATCAGGGTGATGGTGGTCTCATAGAATGAATGTGGAGTGTTTCAAAAAAGAAAAAAAAAAAAGGAGGAAAGAAGACCCTTGTGATTACATTTGGCCCATGCAGACCATGTAAGATAATCTTCCCTTCTCAAGATCCTTAACTTAATCACATCTGAAATTTCCTCTCTTTTTCTATGTCAGGTCACATATTCACAGGTTCTAGGAATTAGGATGTAGACATCTTGGACATCTTTGGGGAGGCTTATTCTTTCAACCACAATGGGGAAAAAGTTTGAGGTGAATATATAGCAGATGAATTAATTAACTATGAGAAGAGATCAAGCATTTCCTTGGGTAGACAGGAAGATCATCTTTGACTTTCTTCAACTGAGTACAGTTCCCTAGCAAAGTGATTAAAGTTTAAAGAACTACAATCTGGAGAATTCAAGCAAGAATAAAATAGGGTTCCAATTTAGAAGAAATGGGACAAATGTCCAGCTCCTAGAACTAGAGTGTAATATGAAGTTTTCTTTCTCCCTTCCTTCCTTCCTTCCTTTCTTCTTTCCTCCTTTTTTTTTTTTTTTTTTTCTTTTTTGAAAGAATAAAGCAGTAGACTGTTGTTAGAATAACATTTGGCTGGCTCTCTTGTCTACACTAAGGTGTCTCTGTCTCTCAAATTTCTTCCAAGACTCAAACAATGATTTATATGTAGTACCTCAAGATCCTAGACCTGAAAAACTAAAAGTCCTCCAGCAGAAGGTCCCCAGAAGGGCAAAATATGGTTAACACTGTGTCAATTTTATAAATCATAATTCTAAAATATTTGTGTTTGCAAAATAGGAAACTTTCCCAACATTAAAATATTTTTGTTAACTTTTGGCAGGAAACTGCTATTCTTAACTTGAGGACAACAGATTCAGAAGAAAGGTTTGGAAATATTCAACAAAAATGGACTTTACAAAAAACAACAACAACAGCAACAGCAGACTTTATGACTATATAAAACTTGCATACCTATAGCACTAAATTGACTACAATCACAGAAAAAAGAACTCTATTTCTCTCTCAACCTCATAATATTAGAGATATTACATATTTAAAAATTGATTTTTAAAAATAACGCCTCTGTTCACCTTTTCCAAATATGTTGTCAAATCTGAATTCCATGGTTCTTTTTCGTTCTCATTAGGGTGTTGTGATGTAGTACTCTTGGTTGAGGTTGTTAGTCACTGACAACAGAATTGACTATAGCTATTAATCAGCTGGTTCAAGCAGTTCACAGGGGTTCGGTCTTAGATGTTACTAGGTGAAGAACAATGAAGCCAGATGCAATGAAGCTCTTCACTAGAAACATCAGTACTGACATCCCCTACCACATGCCAGGGCAGAGCCACCCTAGCATATATGCCATATGCCTAGACCTCAGAACACACCCTGTGGTCCAGAATAACTATACCCCTGCTTGCCAAAACTTGGATCTTCTCAGTGTGGGGCACTGCTTCGATTTTCTCCCTTCCCTGCTAAGACATGTGGGATTGTGTCTGTGTGGTGCAATTTAGTTTACTTGTGGATTTCTACCTTCATAATAGTTTTGTTTTGTTTTGTTTTGGGCCATACTGTGAGGCATGCGGGATCTTAGTTTCCCTGACCAGGGATCGAGCCCCTGCCCCCTGTAGTGGAAACGTGGAGTCCTAACCACTGGATCACCAGGGAATTCCCTGACAGTTTTAAAATATAATTTTTATTGTGACAGTTTCTATAGCTCAGGAAGGCGAGCTAGAATCTGTTGAGTCAAGCAATCTATAGTATGTACCATAAGCATTAGACTTTCTTCTTTGGAGATTTCTTTTTTTCTCCCTACATATGACGTAGGGGCATGTATGGGGCATTGTGTACTTTTGCCAAGATGGAAGGTCAGTAATAGAAATTACATGGACCCTGGGTACCCTTGACCTCTGCCAGGCTCACAGTGATTCTGTAGCATCTCTGTGAAACTTAGAGACTTACTGCTGCCCCAGGCTGGATGATTTTATTTTCAGTTCAGTGCAGCATTATGTTTATCTCAGGCCTGAGTTTCAGAAATCAGAAGAAGATGAGTTTTGTTCCCAAATATTATGGAATCTCTGTGTCATAGCATGATTGAGTATAGCAGCCCATGGCAGCACATACTTGGAGACTGGTGTGATCTTTTCCCCTCTGATCTCTTGTTGCTATTGAGGACAGGAATCAAGCATGAACTTTGTCAGGAGGAATGGCGGCCATAAATTGTATTAATACATATTCATTGAGCACATGTACATTTACAAAACACTTCTTCGTACATTCTTAAAAGTCTTGGAAGTCAAGCAACTGCAAGGCAAAGAAGGCGTGATTATCTTCATTTTAAAGACAGAGAAAGTTCAGCTTAAATTGAGTTATCCAAGCTCAGAGAGCTAGCAAATAGCAAAACTAAAACTCGAATCCATATCTTCTAATTACAACCCTACTGCTCTTCGGACCACTCACATTTGCATTTTATGGAAGAGAAGGGTTAGCACCCGAAATACTAGTATGTAATATTCTATGTGCTGGGCACCATCTCAGACACTTTCACTTGTTATCCCACATTTCTTCCAAACAATCCCCTGGGATAGGTGTTATTACAAGTAAGGGCACAGGCTCAGAACTGCATCCCACGGGCGATAAATTCCAGAGTCTGTGGAAAGGGGGCTGGCTGTGCTGTGTCTATCAGACTCAGGACCCAGTCCCTTGAAGAGGTCTCATAGATAACTCCTTTCTTTGCTGAAATTTCCTGCCCCACTGATTTCTGGAAACTGGCATCTGTATCTCAAGGTACACAAGGAACAGAGTTATCATGAGGCTTTTTCCCTGTGTGCTACATCATTCTACTCACAACTCAGGCCCAATGTTCTCTTCAGTGTTCCTGCTACTGATCAAGTATGTCACTAAGTTGCTTGATTGTAAGAGTGGAGGGATAAGCCAGAACTTATTGTTTGGGAAAAACATAATTAAAATATGGCTGATACCTGTGTATCCCCCAATATCTCAGTTTGGGGAGTTGCTCACTAAGTTTAAAATTTACCATTTGACACAATTCCCCCACTACACAAAACCTAAAGATATTCACAGCAGCAATTTGGCTAGTATTCAAATATAGCCAAAAAGTGGAAACAACTCAAATGCCCATCATCCGATGAATGGGCAAACAAAATGTCTATCCGCACAATGGAATGTTATTCAGTCATAAAAAGAAATGAAGTGCTGATATATGCTACAAATGGATGAAATTTGAAAACATGATGTTCTGTGAAAGAAGCCGGACACAAAAAAACCACCTATTGTATGATGTCATTTATATTGAAATATCCAAAGCAGGCAAACCCACAGAGACAGAATGTAGTTGAGTCGTTGCCAGAGGTTAGGGGGAACAGCAATGGAGAATGATGGCAAATGGGTATGGGGCTTATTTGGGGGGTTATTAGCATGCTCTAGAATTAGAGAGTGGTGATAAATATACAACACTGTGAGGATATTAAAAACCGTCACATTCTACCCTTTAAAATGATAAACTTTATGGTCTGTGATTATATCTCAATAAAGCTGTTATTTAAAAAAAATAAAAATAAATGCTGCATACAAAAACACTCAGTCACTTTATCATACAGAATTCATCAAGCATGTGGCTATAAGCGTCTTGTAGCATTTAAGAGCTTTTCAGCATCACATTGGATGTATAGCGTTCTTTCTAGAGAAACCTACCTTTAAGTCTTTGGAGAGTGAAGTAAAAATAAACTCTTGAAAAAATACGCTTTGGAAAAACAAATCTGTGTATTTCTTTCAATGTGTTTTGATTTAATTTAAATGGCTACCTGCAGAATTTTTCAAGGTTTAAGTCTTTCTTCATTCAAAATATCTTAATGGAGTAGCTACTATGTGCAGGATACGGAGCAAAGGTCTGCGTGAGAGCTGTTATCAAAGGAGAGCCCTTTCAGAGGAGGACCAGGCAAAGATAATGTTAGGATCTCACAAGGAAGACGGCACGTGCCCCGAGACTCCTGAAGTTTTAGTTCTGGGTCTCGTGCTAGGACGCCATTCCTTCTCTGGCCACAGCAAAAGTTGTTAACTTAGCTCTTTCCCACCAATCGCAAGGACTGCCTTAGAAATCTTTACAGAAACCTGCTCCACATGGACCCCATCATTCACTAAACACAAAAGTTGAAACTTACTTGGAGGCCAGATTCATCAAACCCCCTCATTATTAGGCTCAGTGAAGACACTTATTCATAATTTCAGTACTGATTTAGGACAAGAATCTGAGTCTCCTGATCTCTGTGCTTTTCCCTGTGAAATGTTACATATTAATAAGTAAAAGGTGAATGGTAGTGATATAGGACTTTAGAAAAGGAAAGAAATATGGGTCTGGAGATTGAGAACCCTTCACGGGTGGTACAGGGCTTGGACAAACGAGAGGCAGCGAGAAAGCCATGCCAGGACCCAGAAAATGCATGACAAAAAAGGACTGAGAATAAGGACAGAATTTGGGGGATACGTAGGGTACATAGGCACCTACAAGATAAACCTTCAAGGGTATCAGTAGACTCCCCTAGCCTTCAGAAATGTGCTCACTAGCTACTGGTACTTGAAAATCAGCCATTTTAACCTTTGCACATCACCACTTGATAAACAAATGACCTTGGGAAAAGCCACACATGGAATTCCTTCATTTTACAAGGATTTATTGAGCAATTAGAAAATGCCACGTTCTGGGCTAGCTTGGGCACTCAGTGAAGGGGAAAAAAGGCTTAGTTCCTGGGAGGCACCTTGGGGAGGCCGACAGATGTCACGGGCTTTGTGAAGCTCAGGATAAGCACAGCCGTCTCCCACCTTCTTTAGAATGGATTGTGTTGGGTGTGCACGGAGGAAAGGACACGAGTCTAAGTTGGGGTCAGAGGGCTGAGGGCATGGAAAGCCAAGCTGATACATTTGAACTTTATTTCATAAACCTCAGAAAGAAGATAGGACTTGTGAATGGAGTCTCCAGGACCTCTGCTGACGAAGGAGCCCCCAGGATGATCTTGCCTCAGTCTCTGTTTCATTGAGGGACTACTTGACAGACAAGGTGATGGTTTGTCTGAGGCCAGCCTGCTAGTGAGTAGGACCCCGGGCCTCTGATTCCTGGGCTTGCTGTACTACATGGTTCACATTAATTCCCAAATGCCTGATGGGTTGGAGCTAGAATTACAATGAGGGGCAATGTGACCTAGACAAAGCTGGTTCCTCACCATCATTGTTTATTTTATTTGTTTTCTATGTTCCGTCACAGCAAACGAGGAATACAGCCAGCATATGGATAACACGTGAGTGAGCCACGAAGGGACTGTCCTCACCCCAAGGTGCCACGTCCCTTTGCCTCAGAGAACTGTTCGGTGGGCAGGGTGCTGGGCCTGAGCTTGAAGTGACCCAGCTGGATACAGAAAGATGATGCCGTTTGTCATAAACATCAAGATGCCACTCCCTACTAGATAAGGGGATTCTCCTTAGCACAGAGATTCTGTGTTTTTGGTGAAGGTGAAGTTTTTTTTTCTTTTGGCCGTGCAGCTTGGGGGGTCTTAGTTCCCCGACCAGAGGTTGAACCTGCACCCCCTGCCGTGAAAGCATAGAGGCCTAACCACTGGACTGCCAGGGAATTCCCAGGGCAGTTCTTGAAGCTGGTTTGAAGGGAGACTTTTGTGCCTGTAGAATGTTACGTTCTTCCATTTCTCCCAGGGCTCTGGCCCCATGGGTTGCCCCATCTAGGGGTGTATCTCCTTCAAGGAGAATGAATTAAAAATAGAACTTAGTGAAATACCAACCTGAGACCTTCAGGCAAAATTGAGAAATAGCAATGAGACGCAAGCATCTAGTTAACACAATTTAACACAATTAAAAATTTCCTCCCTGGAAGAGAAGAGTCAATTACTCTTTTAAGCAGTAGGTGAATTCTGATGCAAAAATTCACTGAAGCTAAGTAAGTGTTAGCTTCAGTGAATCAAATGTAGGAAGACCCTGAATGAAGTCAGTAGGAAAGGATCACAAAGTGAGGTGTAATCTTCCAGAACATCGATCAGTGGCTCAAAGATGCAAGAATGGTGATGTGAATGGGGCAATAATGGAGTAGAGGGGAAGAAGGCAGATGGTGGCTTGCTGTTGACTCTGCAGCCATACGGAACCTGTCACCCAGGCCCTTACTTCATCAGAGATTTTGAAAAATGTGGCTCTCCTGAGATCTCTGAAGGTTTCCAGTCAAATCCTCCTGGCACCCTCCACTTTGACCCTGCATTTTAGATGTTCAATTTAGACACCTCTTACTTCTAGTTTTGCTGCTGAACTCTTCACTCTGCCAATCCTGATAGCTTCTTAAGAAAGCCAGCTTGTGTTTGTTAGAGTTTTGTAGGGTCACAGGAGAAAGAGGGCCCATCTCACACTCCCCAACCCATGACCTGCTCTTCTGAGTGCTTGGCCCATGCAACACCCATCCATTGCACCTACCATCTTGTCTCCAACGAGCTGCCCTTCCCAGGAGACAAGGGAACCCACAACTGTGGTAACAGGATGCTGCCTGGCTATAAGAGATAGGATGGTACGCTAGACAGAAAGCCAAAGAAATTTCCTTTTCAATAAAGGAGGCAAATTTTACCTTCATTTTCTTCAATGTACAGCATTTATGCTATTTTCCCCTACCTATTTTCAGGGAAGATCCCTCCTGGGTGATGGTTAGTGACCTCACTCAGTTATTTCTATGCAGTGATTTACCACAAAAGTAAATTGTTAAACAGATAAAACATTACCTTTCTATATTGTCTAAATATTTTCAAGCTTCCTTGAAAGCTTGAAAAGCTGTCGTTTTTGAAATGGCCTATGGTGTAAGTGAATAAAAGAATAAATGAATGACATAAAGCCAAAGAGTTAGTACTTCATCCACCCACCCTTACCTACCACATGGATTTGTAATTAAATATCCAAGGTATTATTCAAGAAAGCATTTAAAAGTGAGGTCAGTTTTGTTTTGTTTCAGGAATTTTGTTTGTTTATGTATGTATATATATATATGTATTTATATTGACGTATAGTTGATTTAGAATATCGTATTAGTTTCAGGTGTAGAACATATTGATAGTTCAGTATTTTTATAAATTATACTCCGCTTAAACCCCTCACTCCCCAGGGAGGATCCCCAAACCTGGGGTATCTCCCTGCTCTTCTGTGTGGGTTCTGACCTGATCACTTTCTTCCCTCCCTCCCTGATTCCACGTGAATCTTTCTTTACAGCCTTGACTGTATAGGGGTCTTTCTTCCAGTCTCCAATTTGTTTTCAATGAGAATTGTTCCACATGTAGATGTATTTTTGATGTGTTCATGAGGGGAGGGGAGCTTAGCGTTGTTCTACTCTGCCGTCTTGATTTTTATTTCTCCTGTCTTTTTTCCTCCCCACTTCCAAAAGCACCATGACATGTATGATAAATATGCTCAATATAGAGAAGTCAGTCTCAACAAGAATCGTAACTAATGTTTTTGTTTTCCGTTTGTCTGTGGTTGTTGTATATTTTTCTGTCAATATTATTTGAGAGCTTAAACCCTTTCAGTACTGACATTTGATCCACACTTCTGGATACAAAAAAAAAAAAAGTTTTCCTTAGTATTTTTTAAACTTGAGGTGCTTTATACAATTCAAATTTTAAATAACTTTTTACTTTAAAAAGCCATCAGAATGTGACAGCTCTGACTTCATATATTTGAGACCATGACCCACCTATGTAATCTATGTCAGTGATGGATTTTACAAGGTCCTGGGGCTCCTGCTTTACAAGGCTTTGGGTGTCTTCAAAGAGTTGTTCATGAGATGGACCTAAGACCACCATAGCTAATGTCACTGCCAAGGGGAACCACTAGAGTTTGGATTTATATGAATGGTTCCCCCTTTATTCCTTCACAATGAAAAGAGTCCCAGTAAGCCTTCACTCAACAAATATTTATTACTTTTTTAAAAAAAACAAACAGTTATTCAGAGCCTAGTTTGAGTCAGGCTCTAAGTTCAGCACTGGAGAAATAAGAATAAAAGTAGGGTTTTATAGGATTAATAGAAATTCATGTGGATTGGCTATATAATTGACCCTGAATTGAACTACAGCCCTTGTCTAAACTGATGTCATCTGCCAAATTCCAATGTGATGGGTCTTTCTGGAGCTGACCACTTATTTTTCCTGGTGTATGAACTCCAGTTGAGTTATAAAAATCTCCATCCTTTGGACACCTGCTTATTCTTCCAGAAGAATGCTGTAGAATCCCAGAAACCTCTCAGCTGAAAACAATTTTTCCTTGAGAGGGCATTATTTCTACAAGATTATCAGAAATTGCTGTAGTTTTTTTCTTTAGAAAAGAAGTGGATCAGTCTTTGTCCTCTTTAAACTTTTAAAATGATAAAAATCATCTACAAGCAGAGCTGTAGATGTTAAGTGAAAGTTTCACAGATAAAAATAGAAAACTTTTCTCCCCCTTCATCTCCAGATCCAAAGAGGCTGAGAAGTCTAGAAGCATCTTATAACCCACATGCACCTTCCATTGCAAAGGAGGTATGATTGCATAAAAAGAATCTGTCTCTTTGAAAATTCATGAAAAATCTATTTCTCTAGAAATGTCCTATGGCATATATGTTAGGGTGGTCTGCCCTGGGAAGCAAAACGGGTAAAGGGAGGAGAGGCTGATGAAACAGAGAGCAAAGAATAAGAACTGAAAACATGAAAAGATAATGACAAGCACAAAGAAGGGAAGTAATAGGGTAAATCGGTAATTACAGGGATAAGACAATTTTTTAAATTGTCTTATCCCTGTGACACCTACTATTCTTTGATCTTATTTTTTAATGCGGCAATATTTTAAGTGAGATAAAAAACACTTTAAATCATGTAGTGTGTTAGCCATCTTCACAGAAAGCTTGCTTTTTGAGAATAACGTAGCAAAACATTGTGGCAGAGAAAAGCTTTTATGAAAGGTTCCCTTTGTGTTGATTGAGGTTTGCAAATCTGCCCCAACAAGAAGGGTTTGCAATAGAATTATCCGCAATCAACTCGCTGAGCCAAGAAATGGTTTCTTATTTCATCCTGATTTTTAAAAATTAAACCTAATGTTTAAACCCCAATCCTAGAATGATCAAATAAAGTTTGTCCATTGGTGACTTAAGGAGCAGAATTCAATGGCTGGGACTCAAAACCAAGCTACAGTGAGAATAAAAAAAAAAAAAAAAAAAAAGTCTGGTGGATTGGGTGAGGGATTCATTATTAATTCTAGTGAAAATAGTACTGTTTCCAGAATAGTTTTACAGCAATTTCAAGGAAAGTAACTTTTTACAAATGGGTCATAGCATCACTAGAGACCCACATGTAATAGTTATGAGAACTAACGTGGAATAGGATATCGTTAGGAAATTCAAGCTGAGCTTCACTTGGACAGAATGAGTGAAGCGTGAAAATGACACAAAGGATGTGAAAGTTTAAAATCCTTTCAAAGACGCTATTTTTAGAAATATAAGAAAACTTGATTCTCCTTTCCCACCCAGGCCAGCACTAACTACTGTCCACTCCGGAGCACACTGGGAGGGGGTGTGCTCTAGTTACCAGCCCTAGTTATCTGGAGGAGAATCATCAAGCCTGTGAGTAACTAAAGGAGGGAATTGCTGCCATGCCCTGGAAAGACCACAAGAAAACCAGTTCACCTTGGTCACCTTTTAATGGACACGAAGCCCAGCTGGTGGTCCCAGGGTCTGGGCTAAGGCAACGTGTCTTGTTTTCCAGTACCAGCGGGCATCTTGGTCACACGGCTGGCCACATGTAAAGATGTCCAGTCTGATACAAAGTCATTTACCCAAATCCATCCCCTACACATCTCCTCTTCCGGTCTACTGACCTGGGGGTGAGGGGGAGAGGTACTGGTCATGTTTCCAAGGCTTTATTTTTGCCTCTTGTAGTTTATTTTTCAGTGCCCACTTCTTTCTTCAATCTTCCTTTTTATTCCTAGGTCCTGATGGTGATTCTTTCCCATCAGTTTCTCTGAATGTCCCCTGGGACGGTTTACCTCCAAGGCTCTGGGTGACTCTTGTCAATTGTACCCCAGTCTCTAGATGAGCACATTCAGCCCCTGCCTCCATTTAGATGTGTGGCTTTATAAAGAAAAGAGGGTCTGAGAAATCTGGAGTCACCTTAAAATTATTCTTTTCATCATAGACAAGACAATGACCATGTAGCCTGGAATGCACCCATGAGTGTTCAGATTTGGAAGTTCTCCTGAGTCTGTCATCCTGTGCTCCTACCCACAGCCATGATCTTCCTAGATCTCCCCTGACAAAGTGTCACCTACTGCCCATGTGAAGGCCCCCGAGAGGATGAGGGACTTGCTCTGCAGAGCGACACTCAGTGTGTGTGTGGGGATCTCTGAGCTGTGAGTCACCTCTGGTCCCGCTCTTTTCTGAGCCCCAGATCTGCCTCCCAGTATCACCCCCTTGGCACTGAGCTGACTTTCCGGAGCTTGAGGAAATAAGTTCCAACCCACTTCTGAATAATCACTCTTCCCATATTTGAAAATCATAGCAAAATTTCCCCTGTTGTTCAAACATCATTGTATGTGTAGATTTGTTGTTCTAACGACAGCCTCCTAAAGATACGGGTTTTGTCAATGTTCCTCTTAAGGCATTTGTTCCAGAAACAAACATGCTCCTTGTGAAGAGAAGAAGTGGGCAAATATGGCTTTGGCTCAAGACTCTGTACCTCATTTCTCACGGCTAGATTATGAATTGATGAAGGACTGAGATCCTGTTTGATTTTCTGTATGCATAGGGTTTAACACTGGACTGACCTAGATTTTTTCTGAATAATTGAATGGATAAATAACAGCAACATTACTCTATTGACTTAATTTGCACTTGCATTTCAGCTAAAATGTGTACATATTTTATATTCATTAGTCCTATTATTTCAGATCTCCTCAACCAAAACTTGGCCTATTGATTTCTTGGACCGAAGGTGTGGAATATTCCATCTATTACATTACAGTTTATCATTTTAGATTTGATCTAATGGACTGTGTCTTTTGCTTCCAAACTCTTGAACACTTTTCAATGGCTGGACGATTGTGGGCTACCTCACGGTGTCCCTTTTCCCACCATTCCATTGAAGGAAGGAGGACCTGACACAGGTTATATTGCAGTGTGTTCCTGGGGAGATTTGACAGCTGGAGAACCCTGCGTTGTCTTTCATTTTATTAGCCGCATCCCCACTCTTGGGAATCCTGCCTTTTCCTTATGTTTTCCATGTGCACCTACAAACAACACCTTCTTAAAGGTGAGTTCCAAATTCACTTCTTGGAGTTGCATGGTCATGTAAGGGTAGAAAGTTGCTCTATTAGCCACAGCATAACTAGCAAAAGTGAGACCTAATGCAAAAAAGTCATGAGGACCCACAGACCACAAAATTGTGAGCATATTTTCTCTCCTGTGAGCAGGGGATTTAGAGTTGGTTATGAAAGAATGTGGTATTGAGAGAGGCCATGATTTGTTCTCCATTTTTATTGAGGTAGAATTGACATATAACTTTATAATTGTTTAAAGTGTAAAACATAATATTGTATATGGGAATGTATATGTTGTGAAATGATGACTTTGGGGTTTTTTCTTCTCCCTCTCTCCCTCTCATCACTGGCTAGAGCACAGGGGCTTCTCTGAAACTCCTAAGGCAGCTGCTGACTTGTATATGTGCCCCTGGTGGCTCACTGACAAGAAAATAGACTAAAGCCAAGTGTTGTCCATGGGCCAGAAACGTCAGCGTCACCTGGGAGCTTGGGAGAAATGCAGAAGCCTGAGCTCCAGCCCAGACCTGCTGAACCCGAGTCTTGATTCTATCAACATCCACCAGTGATTTCCCTGCCTATAAAACTGAGAAGAAATTAAGCTATAGAAATGGGACCTGGAATAACCCAAAAAACTTAAAAAATACTGATACCTGTGTTCTGCCCCTATACAATTCTGACTTAATTTGTTTGGTCTGTGACCTGGCCAGTGGACTTTTTAAAAAAGAAGTCTCCCCCATGTGCAGCAAAGTTTGAGAACCATTGTCATCCACAGCATAGTTTCTGTAGACCTGCACGTTACCACAGGGGGTTCCCAAAACTCCTAAAGCTGCTGAGGGATTGAATCTGTGCCTCCTGGTAGCTTTCTGACATGAAAATGTACCAGTGCTGTGATTCACGATCTTGGCTGCACGTTGGAATCACCTGGGGACCTTAAAAAATACTGATGCCTGGGTCCCACCTGTGAAGATGCTGAGCTACTTGGTCCAGGCACGAACACCAGGACTTTTAATGTCCTCCCAGGTGACTGTAAGGTGCAGCCAAGACAGGGCCTCCCTGGACCAGATCCTAAAGGCCACAGAGCTCACATCATTTGTCCTAGTCACTCCTCCCTGCCTCCCTCTTACCGATCTCCATCCCCTGCTAAATTTTCGCAGGGACTGACATGACAGACTCGAATGAAGAAACTGCTACACAGACTTTGTCTCCATCTGGAGTAAGTTGGGCACTCAGTTCATGGGGCCTGACGGAAGGCGTTGGCTGCCAGGCATGGTTCCCACCAGCTATTTGACTTGTTGGTCATCCAATACATCATGCCCAGATTTCTTTCTTTTATTTACTGTCTCATATCTATACAGTCAGTTCTGTAACTGCAAAACATAACTGAAATATTAACCGAAGAAGAAACCCTGTCTCGTTCCTGTTTTTCTGCTCTCAGGCTGTCTAGCTACGATCTGTGCGAGGAGAAGCTGGCAGGTTGTAGGGACTCAGCCTTTGTGTGTTTCACACCAAGTAGTTGGTCTCAGATAGAAGCTCCTTCCTTTCCCATGTTGTGTCTAGAGAGCTACATCTGCTCACCAGTGATCAGGAAGGAAGGGAATAGCTTCTCCACTCAGTAGATCCCAAAGAGGGCTTAAAAAAGTCCTTAACTGAAGGGGTTCTACCCAAAAGAGTAGAGAGCCGAGGTAGGAGGAAGGAGGGTATGGCAACCCATCCTACACCCACTTCTGGGAAACGCACATGAAATAGCTAATATCCTGCAAGCCTCTTAAAGGAGGTGTCAGCCATGGACCTCCTTGTTACTCATTTGATTTTTTCTTCCCACTTCCTAAACTTTTTCCCCTAAACTTTTCCCACACTTTTTCATTCATGTCCCCGTTGTCCATTTTTTCTTTTGGGAACCACCAGATTTAGCAAGAACATGAGGAAATCTTAGTCTCCATCTCTCTCTCCTTTTTTTAAAATTTTATTTTATTGAGGTATAGTTGATTAACAATATTGTGTTAGTTTCAGGTGTACAGCAAAGTGATTCAGTTATACACATGGACATATTCATTCTTTTTCAGATTCCTCTCCCATTTATGTTATTACCGAATATTGAGTACAGTTCCCTGTGCTATACAGTAGGTCCTTGTTGGTTATCTATTTTATGTATAGTAGTGTGTGTATGTTAATCCTAGCTCCTAATTTATCCCTTCTCCCCACATCTCTCTCTCCTAATGTCCTGTAAGTTTTATAATCTTGGACATTGGTTGTCAGTCCTTTTTCTCCTCTGCCTCATTGCTATTGCTCTGGTCTTGGTGTCCAAGACTCACGCAGCAAAGACATTGATCTCAGCTCCCATGCATTCAGGGTGGGGAAGTACAGAAGTGGGGAGGGAAAGAACGAGAAGTTTGTTCTTCTCCAAGAAATGGATGGTTCTCTCCAGGAGTATCTAAATTCAAACACACCACATGACTGCAAAGTTTAATTTCCTTCCTGGATTCTCAAGTCTGGACAATGTGAAACAAAACAAAACAAAACCCAAAAAACCAACCAAACAAAAAACCCACAACTGTTCCTCATATTAACTTTGACTTTCTTTCTTATGAACTAATAGCTTGGCCTTATAATTTCTAAGAAACCATTTACCACTTTCCCTGAGTTCTATTGAAAAGCATCCCAAATTACCGTGACAATGAGACTTTCTAAACCCAAATCACAAATCCCTAAGCCCTGGAAGATGTTCAGTCAACACCACAGAATGTTAGTCATCTAGAGTTTCTAACTAAAGGAAGGAATTACATGCTTCAGATTATTTGGAAATTGTGAGATACTGAGACACAAACACATCAGACATAAACAGATAACATTGTCAGTTTGGCTTAAAAATGAAACCTCTATTCCAAAATAATAACTGAGGAACTCTGTGCATGTTATGTCTGTGCATGTTAAACATTGATACTCAGAAGCTATTTATATCAGCCATAAAACATTTAAAAAATATCAGTAAATGGCCTATATCTTTCCTATCTACAATGGAGTTGGGATAAAATCTCAAAATGTAACTATTTTATTTTGAAGTTTAGCAGTTCTTTTTAGGTTGGTAATATGATTTTGTCCATTAATCCAGGCTTTTGAGACTATATTTCAACTTCTAATTCTAATATTTTGACATAGAACCACACTCCCAGAGTAGGAGAGAAAGAATTTGGCTTCAATTCTTTTCCTAAAAGCATGACTCTTGGTTTCCTATTTCTATAATGGGATTTTGTGGGGAAAGTTTGAAAGGTACCATTATTTTCTTTTAGTGATCATATTTTATGTCACAGATATTTGTCACAGATATTTGTCAAGCCTTCATTACACCGTGGCTCCCTTTTTCTTCTGTACATAATGAAAAAAAAAAAAATATCAAGGGAGAATTGACACTTTCCATGAGTTTATCCTGAGGTTGGAATTCATGTACATCATATCAATGATATTTTAGAGTACGCTGGGTACAGTAAATTCCACAGCTGAGAACAATGAAAATTGATAATGTTTCTGTTCAAAAGAAAGCTAAATGGGAAAAAGTTGCTGTCCCTTTCTTTCTACAAGAAAGCCTTTGATTTAATTTACATTCTTTGAGTATGACAATTTGTTTTAAAGGCACAGAAGCATTTCCTGCATGACAACAGAGACCCATTCAGCCACATTTTTGCTTCCTTCTTCTGGAAACAGGGGGCAAGAAATGTGGAGGCCAGCCTCCAGCGAGATGGCACAGGAGTTGGTTCACCCTGTTCACTCCTGGCTGACTCCTTGCTTTCCTCTCCTTCCCTTTTCAGACTCAGTCTAATCCCCACTTTCTTCAAGGAGCCATCACCAGCTCTTCCTTCCCAGTTACTCTCTCTTCAGATAGACTGTAGTCTCCTGAAGTTTAGGGACCTTGTTTCATAATTCTCATACTCTTACAGTGTGTTAGGCACATGGCAAATTCAGTTGACTTTTGCATTCATTGAATCAATAACTCATTCAACACATGTTCGTGGAGAGTCCTCTGAATGTGAGACATTCCTCTAAGTACAGTGAAGGCAACAGGGCACAGCACAGTCACTACACCTTATTTAGTAGAATGGTTGAAACTTCAGGAAGAAGTATCCCTTAGGGAGCTGTAGCAACCAGCAGCAGAAGATGTGCCATCTCCACTTCTGTCCGCTAAGAACTCTTTACACTCAAGCTTCACTGGGGGGTATAAGTTCAGGCTCACAGACCAGGAAGGTCTCCGGATGCTGAGACACAGCCTGGCACGTCCCTGGGGTGGTCCTATCAGATCACAGTGGGGCAAGACACCCTAGAAATGTTGAGATAATTATCATGGATGGAACCTGACTTCTCATTCCTGTGTCCTTTACATTATGGGTCACGTCGAGGAGGAATCGATCATGCAGGCACCTTGATTTCTCCCCAGTTGTGGTGTTCACTCCTCTCCTTTGGCCCCAGTATTCAAATGTCACCTCTGGGTAATGACAGATAGAGGATGAACACCTCTATGTTTTAGAGAAGTGCAACTTTATTAAAGGGGTTTCTAAGAGGCTGAGAGCAATTCTAGGGTTTATTTTTCTCAAAAACTATGACATTATTTACCATTTATTACTTGCAGTGTGCTAGGTATTTGTTTTCATTGTCTCCTCTTTATCATATTGTGGAGAGAAATTCCTACCTTGTAGGGATGGCCAAACAGAAGACATCCAACAATGGGCAGATCAGGTTGACATATATTTATTAGTCACAGGTACTCACAGCCCAGGGAGAACACTGCATGTGTGCAGAGTTACATAGGGGTTGCGCTGAAGAACAGAGTAAACAGACAAGGGCTGTGGAGGCAGGCTTTGTAGTACCAGGGAGACAGGCTGGGACCTGGGACCTGGGCCCCTTTGCTGCAGGGCTTGCACCTGGGCAAACTTCTCCTCCAGCAACAAAATACAAAGAAACTATGAGGGACTAAAAATAACTGCGTGCATGCACAGCTGGGGCAAATTATGGACAACAAGATACAAAAAGACCAAAAAGACCAACTGCCACTTCTGAGGAGCCAGAAGCAAAAGCAGGGGGTCAGGAGCAGGGGACACTGCGCATGCCCCCTGCACGCAAAACCACCAAAGGGGCGGGCAAAACACCTAAGCCACCCCTGCGGCCCAACCCCTGGACCTACCCCTATCCTCACCCCCTATAAGGAACCATCTCACTCCCCTTGGGGAGAGAGCAAGGGAACATGTTACTTGTTCTCACTCCCCTCTGCTGCAGCAGGAGCCCCAATAAAGCCTGCCTGAATTTCTTGGCTGGCCTCATCAATTTCTATTGATTAAGGAGACCAAGAACCCTGGTCGTTATCACCAAGAAGGTGGGGAACCCCTGATTCCCACAGGAAGACGTGATTGGCTTGTTGGAATAATTCTGTGGGCTGGCAGGAAACTGAAGCCTGCTATTCAGGGGTAAGCAAGGACCGTGACAGACTCCCATGATAAGGAGCGTTGTTTGGCCTGGGGAACTCATCCAAGGGAGCAGAGTGGTGGGGAGGGGCATTAGTAGTTAAGCCATTCATGCCCCTCCCAATTTCACCAGCTGTCAAAGCAGCACATAATATTGAAACTTACTTATTCTTAGGTCTTATATCTCAGTATTATAGCTTGACACACAATATCTCATTTAACCTACATAATAACTCCTGTAGTTATTCTTATTTCTTACTTTACAGTAAAGAACTGAAGTTCGTAGAATTTAAGTCACCTCAGGTGACTTCTCAGGAAATGGAAAATCCAAGATTCATAGCACACTATGGCTGTGATATATGCAGTGATACAACTTTGAGGGATTCTTTGCTAATAAAGAATACCAGGCCATACTTCCAGCTAAGAACACATTTTGACACCATGATGTGAATGAGAATGTGAAGGGGAGATTCTTGATGCTTCTGCCATGTACATAATGTCTTCTCAATGAGCTGCAGCCCCAATGATGGGAAGCCTTTGGATACAGTGAATACCTTGGTCCTTAAGCAAAGTGCTAATTATCTTATAAAACCTCCATTCCATTCCCCATGGGTTCAGTGTCCTCTGAGTTTTACGAAGTTTTCAGGCCAATCTCAGGGAGACACTTTAAAATGTAGACACGTGACTTGGAATGATTCTAATCAACTTTATCTATGGTGAATTTTGGAAATGAGCTAAATATTTACTGATATTCATACCTACAGTTATTTGGTTTTTATATGAGAATCAGATTGAACACAGTAGAGTGGCATTTTGATATTGATGGAAGGCTTGCCCAAAGAATTTTACAAAGTAAGGGCATGGCTTGTTTCTATGCACAACACACGCATAGTTTATTTCCCCTTGAAATAAAGTGTGTCCTCCAGTCTTCGAGTACAGTAGAACCGACCCATTTCTCCCCACTGATCTTGGGGACCATTCACTTATAGCAGTAGGCAGATTCCTTGAGGGCACCTTTTTGCTCATCCCTATTGGTGTACTTTTAGGGTTATTTCTTAGGGTTTGTAGTAGTCAGCTACAGTGACATAATACCACATAACAAACAACCAAAAAACCTCAGTGCCTTAAAGGAGAGTTATGGACTGAATTGTGTCCCCTTAAAATCCATATGTAGAAACCCTAACCCCCAATGTGATGGTATTAAGAGGTAGGGCCTTTGGGACATAGGATCAGATGAGATCACAAGGGCCAAGCCCTCATGAACGGGATTAGTGCTGTTACAAGAATCCTGAAAGGTCCTGCTTCTCTCTGCTCTCTGCTATGTGAGGATACCACGAGAGGATGGCCATCTGTGAACCATGAAGGGGGTTCCCACCAAACACTGACTCTGTCAGCACCTTGATCTTGGACTTCCTGGAGTCCAGAACTGTGAGGAATAACAAACTGTGTTTGTTTTTTAAGGCAACGTGTCCATGGTGTTCTGTTATAGCAGCCTGAACAGATTAAGACAAGGAGGAAACATTTATTTCTCTTGCTCTTAGTTCTGACAGTCAGCAGGGGTGACTCTGTTTTAAGCTACTGGGTGATCTGCTTCAGGAAGTTTAGGGAGTCTGCTTCATGGGTCTTTCATCTTCTTTGGGCCAGTGGCTACCTGACGCATGTTTTTCTCATGATGGGTAGCAAGAGCACAGGGGGGTGAGTGCAAGTATTTGATGTCTTTTAAGGCCTAGACTCTAAATCAGCACACTTGTTAATTCTTTCCAGAAAGAGGTAGTGCTGGTCACATGGCCACAGATAAGATATGATGGTAGCATGGCCCGATGTACCACAGGAGTATTTGTTTTCTTCCTATTGGTTTTTTTTTTTTTTTTGATGTTAGTTTGTGCTTTTATTTGCCAGTGTAATTTAACCACAGTGGCCTGCAAACATTTTTGATCTAAAAAGTACATTTTACATCACAATCCAACAAATACACACATGTATAATATGTATACATATATAAAAGTGAAACAAAAGTTTTGCCAAAAATGTCTACCCTGAGTGTTAATTCTTTTTTAAGACTTTTTTTTTTTTAACCAAGGATGAACTGCACTGACACATCATAATCACCAAAGTCCCCAGTTCATCTTAGGGTTCACTTTAATGAAGTGAATACACCCACTTTTAATAATTATTGAGATAATTATTAAGTTTGTTTCACTTATACTTCCACCCATTCCTCCATCCTCTGGAGTATTCTTTTTTAAACATCTTTATTGGAGTATAATTGCTTTACAATGGTGTGTTAGTTTCTGCTGTATAACAAAGTGAATCAGTTATACATATACATATGTTCCCATATCTCTTCCCTCTTGCATCTCCCTCCCTCCCACCCTCCCCATCCCACCCCTCTAAGTGGTCACAAAGCACCGAGCTGATCTCCCTGTGCTATGCGACTGCTTCCCACTAGCTATCTATTTTACATTTGGTAGTGTATATATGTCCATGCCACTCTCTCACTTTGTTACACCTTATCCCTCCCCCTCCCCGTGTCCTCAAGTCCATTCTCTAGTAGGTCTGTGTCTTTATTCCCATCTTGCCACTAGGTTCTTCATGACCTTTTTTTTTCTTTTTCCTTAGATTCCATATATATGTGTTAGAATACTGTATTTGTTTTTCTCTTTCTGACTTCTGAATAATATATTATGTATATGAAATGCCACTTCAAAGTGTCATTTAGTTTAGGCAGAGCTAAAACTCCAGGAAAAGGAAGACTAAAATCATACAGGGACTGCTTCACCCCCAAAACTGCTTATTTTTCTTACTTTTGATTTTTTTTTAGATGGATCACTAAGTTGTGTTTTGACAATATCTCTCCTGTTTAGGAAAAATGAGAAACTAAATTTACTGCGTACTTTCCCAAGGAAAAGAGTGTGTGTTATGGCTGACAGCACCCAATCTGTCATGGAGAAGAGCAATTGGAACATTAATAAACTGGGATTCAGCATGTACCCACAATGTGATACACTGTAATTTATTATCTTAAGACCTTTTACCTTAACTATAGCCGTCAACTCTCAAAATGGTTGGCACTTTCTCAGTACTGACGTGTACTGTCATATAGGTGAAAATCAAATATTCCCGTAGTTATTAAACTGTATAGTCTGTTCCTTATGATGGACAAGAGTTATTAAATCCTGGCAGCTTGGTTAAGACGTACAAATTGTTAACTTGGCTAAAATCCAATGTCGCTTAATTCACAGAATGTCCAGCCGGGCCTCCCCATGACAGGCGGTAGCTAATTTCAAGAGTGACAACACAGGCTTGGAATGACGTATACTGATACAAGAAGAGGCAGCGCAGCCCTCTGTGTATGAGAAGACTGTGGTTACGGTCTCTATTCTGCCTAACTAAATCGTGGGACCTGGAGAGTCACTAAAGGGTGTTGGGTGTAAATCCTTATGTAAAGAATGAAGATAATAATTATATATAAGGTTCTCAGGCTTAAATGAATTAACCCACGTGTTAATTATCATGAGGATGACAAACATGGAACAGTATTGTGAGGCAGCCGCTGGAGTCCGATCGTGGTACTGAAATCCCCGCTGTACCTCGGAGAAGGCGTGGCCTCAGCGTGTTCATTGCTCTCTCCATGCTGCTGTTCCCCCATCTGTAAAATGTGAACCATAATAGCTTCTACTTCAGGGACTTCCCTGGTGGCACAGTGGTTAAGAATCCGCCTGACGATGCAGGGGACATGGGTTCGAGCCCTGGTCCGGGAAGATCCCACATGCCTTGGAAAAACTAAGCACATGTGTCACAACTACTGAGCCCGTGTGACACAACTACTGAGCCAGCATCTAGAGCCCCTGCACTGCAGCAAGAGAAGCCACCGCAACGAGAAACCCGTGCACCACAACGGCGCCCCGGCTGACCGCAGCTAAAGAAAGCCCGCGTGCAGCAACGAAGACCCAACGTAGCCATAAATAAATAACTAATTAATTAATTTAAAGAAAATAGTATCTACTTCAGAAGGTTGCTCTGAAGAATAACCAAGGAAGGCCAGGAAGTGCTCAGCGTGATACCTAGCACATAGCAATTGTTTAATAAATGTTGTTAGCTGACGGTGATCAATTTTCATTGCTTTATGGTAGATGTTAAATTTCTGCAACACAAAAGGGTCCCAGGGAGAATTTTCTTATATTGGGTCTTAAAAACATTGCACTTAATCTTGTTTTTTGGCAACTAGGATTACCTTTATAATAGAACATTTTTTTATTGGCCTTTTCGACTCCATGAGATGCCATTTGAGTGGCGGGGGTGAGCTCAAGGTATAGGCGTCTCATACTCTACTCTCCTGAATGAAATATAGAGGTTGCCCAGGTCTCCCAAGCAGCAGATCCCCACGTGTGTGGGAGGAGCTAAAAAGACAGAGATTCCAGCTGGTTCCAGCTCTCAGGTCAAGTGTTAGACAAGGAATTTAATAAACTGCGTTAGCCCAGGCTCAGTCATCTCCCTGCAAGGTGACAAGCAGTTACCGCTCTAGATTTAAAGCCTTCATTAAAAGAGGTCTTCAAACGAAATGAACTTCATCCTTTTATGACAAGCAGAAGGAAAAATGTAAGACCATTTAATCTGCGATGCAGTTGAAATCAAACCTATCTTTGGCTACATCAGGTTGAACGTGACAGTGAAATCATGTGGCCCGGCTAGAATAATTAGGCTGGTTTTATGAAGCCTCTTCATTGATTCCATTATTTTCATGTATAATCATTCGACTTTAGGGTTGGAGCACGACCCCAGCAGTAACAACGATGATGGCGATAGTGACCATGATGATGGTGACCTCGATCATCTCCCTAACCTCTCTCCAAGTCACTGAAACTCCATCTCCACTGCCACATCTCTGCCCAATTCATCGGCATGTTCTACCTGGATCTAGTGCAATAAATACCTGGGCTCCTCATCCCCAATCATCCCACCGCTCCTGACAATTCGTTCTGACCACTTCTGCCAGGTATCTCTCAGAAATGCAAAAACTGACTACCCTCTCATCTGGGCTTGAACTCTCCAAAGGATCCCACGAGAGGCAGTGGGAGTTTCCAGGAACTTCAAGATGGGAAAGGCAGAAGCCTAGTGGGTTTGGGGGATAGAGGCAAGAGATCATTCTGGAAAACCGGACAGAGGCGGTCAGGAAGGGCCATGTTAGCATTAAGGGGCCTGGTCTTGCCATTGTTGAGGGGAAACAGGAAGCCATTACATGCACCTGCACAGCAAGCATAGTATGTCCCTCTTCTGCAGATGTGTACAGACAGAGCGGTTCAGAGGGAAGCTGAAAATATCAACAGGAGTTCTGAGTGGTGGGATTTGGACCACTTTATACCTTTTGCTTCATGTTCTTTAATATTGCTCTCATTTTCTACATGATTGTCTTCTCAGATGTTTAAACACAAGTTATTTTTATTTTGTAAGTGAAATAAATCCTATGCCCTTTTTGCCATACCACAAGGCAAATTAAAACACTGGCTTAGGGCTTCCCTGGTGGTGCAGTGGTTGAGAATCTGCCTGCCAATGCAGGGGACACGGGTTCGAGCCCTGGTCTGGGAGGATCCCACGTGCCGCGGAGCAGCTAGGCCCGTGAGCCACAGCTACTGAGCCTGCGCGTCTGGAGCCTGTGCCTCGCAGCGAGAGAGGCCGCGATAGTGAGAGGCCCGCGCACTGCGATGAAGAGTGGCCCCCGCTTGCTGCAACTAGAGAAAGCCCTCGCACAGAAACGAAGACCAAACACAGCCATAAATAAATAAATAATTTAAAAAAAAAAACAAAAAAAAAACACTGGCTTAATTGGGCCTCTCTGCTCTTTATGCCTTCACAGCACCTGAATCTGTGGCACAATTAACTGTTTTCTGATGGGCTTCCTGGTGTCTAAGTTTCTTGCCTGTAGAAAAGTCTTTTGAGTCTCTACCTAACTGGTGCCAGCTGTGTGCACCACTGACCAAAGGTAAGCCAGCTCCAGTGACTGTCTGTATTGCTCTGTGAAAGGTAAGGGTCTTCATGTACGATACTGGTTGGAGTTTTCAAAGCCCCTCATCAAGACATGATCATTGAAGTTGTAAACTGAGCCAATCTACCCTGAAAATGGCTAAAAAGGAATTGATAAAAAAATACTTTCCATTTTTTAATGTTTTTTTATTGTAATCAATATTTTTTAATTGAACTATAATTGATTTACAATGTTGTGTTAATTGCTGCTGCAAAGTGATTCAGTTACACACACACACACACACATTCTTTTTTTTATAGTCTTTTCCATTATGGTTTATCACAGGATATTGAATATAGTTCTCTGTGCTGTACAGTAGGACCTTGTGGTTTATCCAAAAAACTTTCCACTTTTCAGCCCCTGCTTTTAAGGACAACTAGTTTAATGGAGTGGCTGGGATTTTTAACTCTGGGGAAATTTTCTAATGAAGCTTGGACAGGAGGTGGAATTCAGATGTGATTAAATAGGGGACACGCAAATGATTATATCATTCTTCCAATTAAGTTGTTTTATTACCTATGGCCATTTTCCCCTTTAAAAATAGTCTTTGTTTTCTGGAAATGGAGCCAGCACAACCTGATCACATATTCACTCTGTCTCTTGTTCCTATACATCCATACGAAAGTCCTCATTTCTTAGAGCTCTTATACTTACTTTCCAGCCCTGCGGCATGTCCAAAGGACAGAGGTAGATCCATTTCAAAAACCAAATTCTCCCTGAAAACTAAGGGCAACACAGGAAGATCCAGACATGCGATGGCATACATTGATAAATTGCATTTCTTCAAATTTCTCATAGTGCCTCTCAAGAAAACCTTCAAATTCTCCCTGGGAATCAAGAGTTAATGTGATGTCTTAGCTTGTTAGGGCTGCCATAACCAAGTACCACAGACTGGGTGACTTAAACAACAGAAGTGTATTTTCTCACAGTTCTGCAAGTCCAAGATCAAGGTGCCAGCATGTTGGTTTCTCCTGAGACTTGTCTCCTTGACTTCAGACGGCGCCTTCTCTCTGCATCCTCATGTGGTCTTTCTCTGCACATGCATCCCTGCTCTCTGTGTGTCCTGATCTCCTCTTCTTACAAGGACAACAGTCAGATTGATGAGGGCCCATCCTAAAGACCTCATTTTAACTGAATTATCTCTTTAAAGGCCTATCTCCAAATGCAGTCGCATTCAGGAAATTCCCTGGTGGTCCAGTGGTTAGGACTCGGCACTTTCACTGCTGGGGCCTGGGTTCAGTCCCTGGTCAGGGAACTAAGATCCTGCAAGGTGCATGGCATTGGCAAAAAAACCAAAAAAAAACAAAAAAAAACCCCACAGTCTCATTCTGAGATACTGGGGGTTAGGACTTCAACGTATAACTTTGGAGGGGACACCACTCAGCTGATAACATATGGCATCAGTTGGAAAGCACAAAGGGAGGAAAAAAACAACAAAGCACTAAAATATTACTTGTTGTCTTAAAATAACAGTAACAATGACAATATGATCTACCAACTTTGAGTAGAGATGCATATGGACATTTTTCAAAACCCCCCAAAAGTCAAGTGTTCTCTTGAACCAGATCATTACTCCTCTCCTTGCAAAGGTGCTCATCGTTCATAAATGAGAGGTGGATAGAACTTCCTGCAAGTCCCAGCTCTCACCTCTTACCTGGAGACACCTTGGCAGGTCACTAAGCATCTCTAGGTCTCAGTTTCCTCATTTGGAAAGTGATGCTCTCATACCCTGTACCTCCTTCTTTCCAAAGAGGGTGAGGGAATTACATGAACAAAATCCATTCGGGGGCTGTGAGTTTGTGAGGCTTGAACTTATGTTTGATTCTGAATCTTGTTGATTCGGGCAGGTGTAGTTTCATAGCAAAGGATGATTGGATATCACACATTTGGGGGACATGAAAGCAAGGGGAAAGAAATGATAAAAATTAGAACTTAAGCAATACAGAATAAGAAATGAGTCTAATAGAGAATAGACTGCTGGTTGCCAAGGGGGAGGGGATTGGGGGAGGGATGGAGTGGGAGGTTGAGGTTAGCAGATGTCAGCTTTTATACATAGAATGGATAGACAAGGTCCTACTGTATAGCACAGGGAACTATATTCAATATCATATAATAAAACAAAATGGAAAAGAATATTAAAAAAGAATATATATATATGTACAACTGAATCGATTTGCTGTACAGCAGTAACTAACACAACATTGTAAATCAACTCTACTTCAATTAAAAAAGAGAAAGAAATGAGCCTAAAACAATCTATACATTTGAGAGAAATGTAAAAGGTGGGAAATAAACATAAATGTTTTCCCTGTTTAATGACATCAAGGGTTTGAGGGGTCTTAAGGAGATACTTAAAAACATGCAAATAATACATTAAAACCAGTCAGAATAACTGACAACTTACATGTAACAGCAGGTCAAAATAAAGGAAATTAAATTGCAGCTAGATGGATTATGAGATCTTCTATAGTTACTAAATTAGCAGCATGGATTTTCTTTTTTTTTTTTTTCTCTCTTAAGTTCCTGGCATGTGAGGTGGAGAGGAGAACTTTATTATGGGCTCATACGACACTCACTCTGCATGAGAGGCGACAAGCTGACTTTTTGTGGCAGCAACGTTTCGAGAAGCACAGACTCTGATGACCCAGAGTGGGTCGCACGTCCTGGCGAGGGAGGGGCCGTGTGTTTACCCACCAAGTCCCCAGGAGTTGTGGCTTGTGGGCCACTCCTAGAAGGTGGCAGCTCCCTGGTGCCTCCAAGCTTCTGTGTAAGTGCAAAGTGTGCTGTGGAAGCCAGAGAAAACCCTCTGGTGAAGGCCTGCCAGAGCTTCCAGGGCGATTTGCCTGGTGCAGATGAATATGGTAGGACCGAGGGAGATGGGGCTCCACAAAGCAGGGCCTTGAGCACCACCCTGAACCCCGTCCCAGCGGCAACCCGGTAACTGGGGGTCATCGTTCCCAGGACTGAGAGCTACACATGCATCTGTCCCGCCAAGAACGTGGTTTCCTTTACGCGTCCGTGCGATTTCAGGGCTGGGCGCAGAAAGGATGGGTGTGAAAAGGGGATGAACCGATGCGGTTCCCAAGCACAGGCTCTGCTAACCGGCTGAGTGAAAAAGCATGTGCTTCTTTTCTTTTGAACTTCCTTTCTCCCTTGTGCCAATTAAGAAAAATCTCTTGCTCCATTCTCCTCCATTTATCCTCATGAAATTTAAGGTGAGACTTCATAAAATGAAAGGACGCAGCATAACTAAACACTGTGGCTAGATGACTAGACCAGGGCTCTGCTATTGCACATCAGCCGAGTGATCCTGGGTCATTCTGGACCTCAGTCTCCTCATCTGTGTCATGGGAACAATGATAGTATCCACTTGGCAGGGCTGTCGTGAGAACGAGGAAAGGTACAAACAGAACTTAGTACTATGCCAAGTAAACGATACCTGTAGTGAGGGAAAGGTAAAACTATTTGATGAAGGGTTCTTCTATTTTATGTAAGGTTCTTTATCTGTGACTTACACACAGGGATTCCTCAGTCCATGTTTTAATATGAAGATGAAATGTCTTGTCAATGTCAGTTAAAGTCCGTCCTGTTTGTCCCCCCAGAGCCTTGCTTCCAGGGAGCACTTTCCCGAGTTTTCTTCACTTCTCATTCTCCTCTTGTCACTGCAGCTTGTTTCTCAGAGAGCCAGAGAATCAGCATGACTGTCGGTGATGATGAAAGACTTTGAGAGCAGACCAACATCTTTCCTATATCTTTCTTCCAGAAGAAATGTGGACAACCTAAGGAAGCTGGATTTGTGTAAATTAGCACCATCCTTCTCCCTATGAGCCACTTTATCTTACTTTTAAAATTTTATTGGAGTATAGTTGATGTACAAAGTTGTGTTATTTTCAGGTGTACAGATACAGATATATGTATATAAAGGTACACATATATATATATCCATTCTTTTTCAGATTCTTTACTCATGTAGGTTATCACAGGATATTGAGTAGAGTTCCCTGTGCTATAGAGTAGAACCTTGTTGGTTATCTATGAGCCACTTCATTTTAAAATCTATTCAACAAGCAATGCCATTAGCTCAATAGCTGGCTTGTTCATCTTTAGCCCAACAGCCAGACTTCAGATCACCTTTCATTTTGCAAATGCTTCCCTGAGGAAAAGAAATAAATGAAATATAAAAGAAAAAAAAGAGAATTTTGGTCCCAACCCCAGAGAAACCCACAATGTATTCATTACAGGCTTAGCTTTCGAGGTCAGATCCAGAAAACTTTTGTCAGTTGGAAGCTCATACGGCCACAGGCAAAGAAAGTAAATGCACTGATTCTTTTTTGAAAATAGTGAGCAAAATGTAGGCAATCCATCAGCTAAAGAAAGAGTACGGTTCACAAACTTGATCGACTCAGCTGCCATTAGTGACAAGTGTAAATGTTTTCACTGAACTTGGGGACAGTCTTGAAAATACATCTAATAATTTCCCCGGAAAACCCAAACCTGGGCTATCTCTAGATCAAATGACTGACAGATAGATTTTGTTTTCGTTGCTCCCACTGTCTCTTTTCCTGATGCTTTTGGGACCCAGTTCCCCATATTACCCCAACATGCATGTGGACACACGCTCGCATGCATGCACGTGTGAGAGCGCACACTTCTTAAGCGATTTACACCACTTTCTGGTTCTTTTAATGTTGAAGAAGTTAGAACCATAAAGAGAAATGGATTTCCTTTTACTGTCACTCACCCATGAAACATAGGGCTCTATGTGGCCGTATGAGGACTCTATGTGGTCTTGTGGCCTCAAGATCATAAATTCCCTGGGTTGGATGGAAAAAGTGGACTTTGAGGGGTGCCTCCTGCTGGGTCTACGTGACCCACTAATTCATGTGGTGTATTTGGGACCATCCATATAATGAGTTTGGACAAATGTGGGGTGAGGAATTCAGGTCTTCCTTTTCCTTAAATCCTACTTCACCTATTTGGATTTGGAAAGGGCTGAGGAGGGCATTTGCAAATGTGTGGTAAATGAATTAGCCTTGGGTTCACTTTGTCTGGGTCAGACCCAGCCAACTTGATGAATCAGTGGTACCACTTTGGGAAGCCAGGCTGACAACAGCTCTGGAAACAGAGTAGAACGTCACATAAGGGCAATCACTCCCCTTTTGCCGGCAGGGCTGTACTTGACCACCCTGGGTTTATGCTGCTACTCAAAGAAGCAAATGCTAATCATCTCTCCCTACCCAGGAAGGTGCATCAGGATCATCTTCTCCATCTCTCCACAGGGAAGCCAGACCATGCACAGCACAGAACACATTATCCAGGGCCTATTTGTGAAAGGGAAAATAATCCTCTCATTATATCTTAACATTCATAGATATTCTTTATTACAACTCTGTGGCAATGTAGGAACCTTAAGTGCATTCCAAACCCTCAAAGACACTTGCTGATAGCCAATGATGTTTTCACTGTGTGTAATATTATGTTGTTCTGTTTCTTTGAAGACTGGGGAGCAGTTTATCAGGAGAGGCCTATTAGGGACACTGCACGGGTATATGGAGATGTGAGCTCTAATCCCCAAGCCTGTAGGGATTTCAATGTCAACACCTGAGAAATCAGTGGATGAGATCATCTCTAGGACTCTTCCATTCCTGACATTCTAGGAGTTCACCTATCTCTAGTAACATGAACATTTAATTAAGCAGAATTTTCCACTCTCCAGCTGTGCCAGACAAATGAGAGAACTTACTGTATGAGCCAATAAGAAAAGCCTACCCACACCCCAGGCTGCCTTACGCTGGTGGATGTCAGAACAAGAATTATTGTGGGTAATCAAAGAAGGATATAAAAAAGAACAACACGTACATGGCAGACTTTGTATATCAGTGCCTTATGATTTGCCAATGCGTTCTTGAAAGTTAAATCTTCCATTACATAACTTTTTATCACTTTCTGAAAACTGTTTGAGTCGGGTTGGCATGTTGTATGATTTGCCTTGCTTCAGAGATAAGCACTTTGTCAACGATTAGATTTAAATTCCCAGGTATTTTTTTCATTTAAAAGGTTGAGGTTAGGGAGGGGTAAATTGGGAGTCTGAGACTGGCAGATACACACTACTATATATAAAACAGATAACCAACAAGGACCTACTGTATGCACAGGAGACTCTATTCAATATTCTGTAATAACCCAAAAGGGAAAAGAATCTGAAAAAGAATAGTTACATGTATATGTATAACTGAACCACTTTGCTGTACACCTGAAACTAACACAGCATTGTAAATCAACTATATTCCAAGAAAAATTTTTTAAAAAATACATGAGGGTAACTTTCTCAAGTTTCCCACTGGACATTGAGAACTACTGAGATATTTATCTCTGTAATATATATTGATACTATGTGAAAACAACTGCTGAGATAACCATTATTATTCAACAGCTGCAGACGTTTCAACCCATGTTAAATCCTGGGAAGAGGCTCAGAGACCACTGGGCTCCAGTCTAGGACTGTCTGAGACTGGGGCTGAGTCCCTGCCCTGTCGCCTCTGCTGGCTGCATTGATGCTGTGATAGCCTTTCGGTGGCCACCTCTGACTGACCAAGATCATACAGAAGGCAGTCGCTAAGCCTGGGCAAGATAAGCTTTGACAGATCTATGAAGGCCTGTGAATAGTGAACCCATTCCTCTGGCAGATGCAAAAGAGAAATAAAAGTATTTCCTGCATATGTATGTGGAACCTAGAAAAATGGTACAGATGAACCGGTTTGCAGGGCAGAAATTGAGACACAGATGTAGAGAACAAACGTATGGACACCAAGGAGGGAAAGCGGTGAAGGGTGGTGGTGGTGTGATGAATTGGGAGATTGGGATTGACATGTATTCACTAATATGTATAAAATAGATAACTAATAAGAACCTGCTGTATAAAAAAAATAAATTAAAAAAAAAAAGTATTTCCTGCATACCAAACAAGCTTCCAAGACACTAACCAAGCTCCTCAGAAAAAGCTTCACGATGTAATTCCCTTAGTTTAAGCTGAATTCTGGGAAGAAATTTGGTTTGGAAAGAGTGTCCATTCATTCAACAAACTCCAGACATTTAATGATAGAAAGTAAATTTTCTGACTTGATCTGAGTTACTCCCAACCCTGTACATTGTAAAACTGTGTAACTCACATCTCTCCTTTTTTTTCTCAATGCATTTTGTTGAGTATAAAGAATACATGCTTATATATGTATAACTGAACCACTTTGCTGTACACCTGAAACGAACACAACATTGTTAATCCACTACACTCCAATATAAAATAAAAATTTAAAAAATAAATAAATAAAGGTTGAAGTTAAAAGAGTGATGCCAAAGGAGAGAGCTGAGCAAAGAAGCTGTTATGTAGAATATTCAGAAGGGAAGACGCCATGTGCATCAGATAATAGTTCGTTTCAAAAACCTTACAGCCCTAAAATAAGTTGCTCTCCATGTAACGTAAACATGTGCAAGGGTTTGGAAATTAAGGAGCGTGTTGGGATCAAAGCCAGGGTGTGCACATTGGGCCTTTTTCTATACAGCCAGCCGTGAGCTTCAGGAAGCTCTTTCCACTCCCTGACATCATTCCTACAGGCTGATGGGAAGAGTATTTCCTTTCAGTTTTGGCCCTGAAGGGGTCCTGTAGCCTGTTATTTGTTTAAAAAAAAAAAAAAGAATTAATTTTCTCCTCCAACGGCTTATATATTCCAATTCATGGCAATTTAAGACATTAGGTTTTTGTAAGCACTTGCACTTATGGCACTGTTAACTGGAAACATACAGGCAGGGAAAGGGATTAACCTAGGATGTGCTTTTAACTCTACGTATGTGGAGAATTACAAACTAAAATGTGGGAGTTGAACTTGGCCACAACTGGACAAGACCAGGACTCTACATCAACACATTTCAGAGGTTTTTTTCCCCTTGACAGGTACTTTCACTCGACTAATATAATTGGGCAGTAGGAAAATAAGCTCTTATTCCTAAGAATATACAGATTATTTTGGAAGAAGCAACCTGAAATGGATTATGTGATTTATGAAAGCTTTTCTAAATGAATGTGATTCACACACTCAGATAAACACAATTAATTTATTGACTGTTTTAAAAGGTTGTCTTAGCAAAGCCTTGATTTTTCTATTCTTTAGGGAGAAAAAAAAAAGCGTATTCTGTTAGGCATCTTTCTATGGTAATACTCACAGAGATATATTATAAGGTTGTCCTCCAGGGGGTGTTAAATCTTCAGCAAAGCTCCAGTGTTGCTGCAAGGCGTTCAAATCCAGTTAGCACAGGCAGATAATGTGGCTTCCTTCTCACGGGGATGCAGGAGTTCTAGGGCCCGCATCCTGAATTTCACATCTCAGGCTTCTACACGAGACCTCATACTTTTCAGTAAGGCTAACGCAGGCATGAAAAGCCGGTGGCCGTGAGGTGTGTGCCATGAGCCCAGCCATACTGCTCTGAATGTCAGACGGCAAATCTTGGGCTGGCTGATCCATAGGGTTCACACTGCTAAACTTTGCAAGACACTATTGTTACGGATAGAAACCATGGTGCTTTCCAAGGGCAGAAATGTGATTCCTGAAGGCCCAAAGATAACCTCATATGAGCTGGAGAAGGCTACGTCCGTCAAAATGGCAAAGGATCCTTCCTTCCTACTTAATCCCCTCAAAGGGCTATTTTTGCTGTTATTTCTTAATGAAACCATCCCTTGGGAGTCTGCAAACCTCTAGGTCTGGCGAACCAGCAACTTGAAGTAGTAAAAGTCTACAACGGCAAAGCATACAGTATAGCAGCTAAGAGGTCCGTTGGTTCTGGAGTTGACTGACTGGGTTTCAATATCTGCAATACTTCTTACAAGCTTATAATACTTCTCTAGGATCCTGAATTAACTACTTAAACTCCTGCGTCTCTGATTCGTCATTCACAGAAGACTATCTCATAGGGTAATGGTAGGATTAACCAAGACAACCCAAAGAAAGTGCTTGGTGTAAGTGTTCCATAAACAGTATTAGTTACTTTTATTCCTGAGTCTGGGGTCGAGTTCCCATGACGTGGCTCCAGCCCCGTCTCTCGCTTCCTGTTACATAGACCCCTTCGTCCCACACACCTCCCTACTTTTATCCCTGTGTTCTGCTTCCTTTACCTTCCTCACCTACAGCATCTGATGAGATCCCACCCAAGTCTCAAGGATGACCTTTAACTGCAGCTTAAACCCGAAGAAACACAATTCCCTCCTCCGAGCACCAAATGAGCTTTCTCCTATCTCTGAACAATGTCAGGGACAGACTATCTTGATACACAGGTGTTTGCATTTATCAAATATATGGAACTGTACGCTTAACATGGGTGCATTTTTTAATATGTAAATTATACCTCTATCAGCCAACCCAGTCAGAACATAATGAGAAGACCTCAGTCTTTGGAGTCAAGGAGACTTGGTTCAAGTTCGAGTTCTGATACTTTCTACTTGGCAGGTCACTGGACTTCTTTCACGCACGGCTTCCTCCTCTGCAGATGGGGTGGTTGTCACTTTCTCCCCTGGGGGTCAGGGTTTGGAGTCATCGTATACAAATGCCTCGCACCATGCTTGCACGCAGTTGATGCCACATGATTATTAAGACCTTCCTTTTTGGCATGGCTATTTCTATGTTGGTCACACACCTCTGTCCACCAGAAGGTAATCCTGAGGACAGACTATGTGCTCCTTTTTTTTTTTCCCATGTGTCTAGCATAGAGTACAAGTAGTGTGTTTTGCTAAATACACCGACTTTTAGGTAGCAAACACCTAGAGACAGCCCAGCTTACGCCTCTGCAGGTTGCCACGCTATGTATTATCACTTAAGTTTCCTAAGGCTTAGTATTTTGAAGTCTGACATATTTTCCTTGGCTGATAGCTCAGCTATGGCGCCCCAGTGTACAGTAGAACTTAATAACATCTCTCACTGTGATCATTCTTTAGGTTCACAAGAGTTGTCTGTTTCTCTTTAAAGCAATGGAATGACTGTCCTGTTTTCTGGACCAATAAGTCACTCTGGTTTTCATGGTTCAAAGTTAGGCTTTTATTTGGTTTCAAATTAAAAAAATAAATTTCATTATTAAATACTGAGATGGATAGAACTAAGGTTCAGAGAAGTAGCTGACTCAGGAATATACCACCAGGAGTACAACGGAGGGGTGGATCACCTAAACGAAAATGATTTGTTATGCTGTCATGTTTGTTAAAAGTTCAACAGTGGCATGATTCAAAAGAAACTGAGATACAAAGTTTCAAATGTTTACAATGGATGAGAGAAGTAAACCACTTATTCTACTGCAATCCCAAACGGATTTCTTTTTCCATGCCAGTCAGTTCGGACACTACACCACTGTACTAATATCGTCGGGTTCGTCGGCTTTCTTTTGCCTGCTCGGCAGGGATTTCAAGTATTCAAGGTGTCTTCGCGCATCTTCCTGATTTTGCCTCACATAATACACCACATACGAGATCACCATGGTGAACCAGCCAAACATGGTGACCAGCATGGCATAATCAGTCGTTTTTTTAGGGAGGTTACAAAGGTCAGCATCATTGGCAGCATTGAGGAACGGTCTCCCGGCGTGTTCATCCAGCACGGAGGTCTTGCAGATCACATTGTGGGCTGTCTCGTGATTGGACACCATGCCCCTCAGAACTTGCTGGAGCGTACAGTCGCAGTGCCAGGGGTTGTTGGCAATCCTGGCCCTGGCCTTCAGGTTATTGAAAGCGTTTTTGTGCACGCTCTGAATCCGGTTGTCAGACAAGTCCAGAGTCTGCAGAGTTTCAGCGACTCCTTTGAAGGCATGCTCATCGATAAACTCAATGCCATTTTTGGACAGGTTGAGAACTCTTAGTTGATGGAGGTCCTTAAAAATCTCATTGGGGATGGATGTGATCTGATTGGAGTCCAGATACAGTAAGACTGTTTCAGGAGGAAGATCTCTAGGTATTTCCTTGAGATTTGCATTGCTACAGGTGACATTTAAACCCCCAGAGGAAGAACAAAGACAGCCCTTGGGACACATACTGGCGGAATGAAAGCACAGTATCATAAGAACAAAACTTTGTAGGAGGAGACACATGGAGAGGGAACGAGTTAACCACAGGTCCACCAGATTCATGCTGGGATGTCAGCATAATCACAAGCCCATTCTTCATTTATTCCAACAAGCGAGTGTGGTAACGCTTCCAGCCCTGTCCACACTGTTGATTTCCTTCTTGCGTGGTTCAAAGGGCTACAGCTAATACACGTATCTCTTCATTATTCCGGTCCATGCTTGGGTACCTAAAGGAAAGGAAAGCAGATGCAATTAGCTCTTTTGCAAAGGGAGGTACATTGCAATTGAAAATGCTCTCAGGCATCTGGCATTTTATGTGGGCAGGAGAGTTGGTTATGCAGGTAATTTCCATCAACACCACTGGGAGTTATCTGTGTAATGGGGTCTCCTGCTCAAATCCCAGGTCCTGGGGGAAAGGACTGTCAATAAATGACATTTCCAAATGATGTTGACTCGTTGTTCATTGCACAGAATTAGAGCAGACAGTCCAGATTTCTCTCATTTCAACTGGCCTTCACCACATCCTGAACCCTTTGTAAATTTTACAGCAATAAGATGTAATTACCCCTTTGCTTCTTCCTACAATAACAGAGGCATCAAGGCAACTGAGCCCTTCACTTGGGCAGCAGTGAGAAATCATACTGATATTTTACAGTTAATGACCATAGATAACAATATCTTTCATGGCTTTTGAATGGATGCCCAATTTGGACTATTTTCTCTAAAGAAGTCTCTTACTTGAACCATGGAACGTATGAGTGCATTCCATCCTTCACAACAAAATGTTGCTAAGGACCTACAGCATGGAATCTCCAAAAGAGTTGCCTCCTTTGTGACCTCTTAAGATTACATTTTACCCGGAAGGATGTCCTTAACTGAATTTCCAAAGGATTCTCTCTTTGTTTTCTAAACAATGTATCCCCTCTCCAATAGATCTTTAAATATGACACACACCTCCAAGCCTTTTATTTTTTTTAGTATAAAAAGAGAATTAAGAAATACTAGCCTCTTATATGTAAGTCAAATCATTATGCTGTGCACCATAAACTTATACAGTGCTGTATGCAAATTATATGTCAATGAAACTGGAAAAAAATGATGTAATTAGCAGCCAAAGAAATGCAACTATAAAATGAGATATGAATGTTTTTCTTCTATCAATGTAATTTTTGAAAATACCATCCAAACGCTTATAAAAATAGTATAATATAGCATCCTCATTAACACATCTTTTGAGAATACGTTTTGGAAAGAAATTTGGCAATATCTATTGAAAACATTAAATTTTATATACATATACATCTCTCTCTCTCTATATATATATATATCTTTTGACATTGTAATTTTCTTTCAAGTAATCTGTTCTAGGGAAATGTTCTAAAATTAAACAAAAATTTACCTCCCCCCCAAAAAAAGAAATACTAGGCTCTAAGACTTCCTCAATAGCCTATTTTTCTTTCTAATCATATATATATATATATATATATATATATATATATATATATATATGTATGTATTAGTGTTGGAAAAAGGCCAAAAGTAATTGGAAAACTTTAGTGATATGAGCAAGGTTATGAACTTACCCCAAAATGGAGATGAGACGTAAGTGAACATTCAAAACTACTCTCTCATGTAAAGAGGACAGGCATCCTCACAGGTTAGGCAAGTGGATCTTGGACAGATTATGTGACTTGTCCAAGGTCAAATCTGTCTTGGACAGATTATGTGACTTGCAGGTGGTAGAGACAGGAATCAGGCCAAAGACTTTGTTCTGACTCATTAATCTCACAAGTCTTTCCACTCCCCCTACAGCTCTTTCCCAATCCCATCTGCTCCATGAGGGCAAACAGAATCCAGGGATGGCTGTAACTTCTGATGCTGTTACGTTGCTACTCCATCCCTCATTAAGGACCCCATCGGGTCCCAGGGAGGGGGCCCTCTGCCTTGTGGAGGGGATCCATGTCTGACTTCCGAGGATTCTCTCTCAGGATCTGAGAAACAAGGAGAACATTCATTCCCCTTACAGCAGTGAGCAACAAATGACTCTCTGCAAACTTGTCTTTTCTAAAGATCCCAGATGGATAAATACAGAGGGAAATGACTCCAAATGTTACCAAACTCACAGAAAGGAAGATTAATGTGAGCTGAAAACATAATGAACTGGGTTGTTCATCATGGGAAAAATAAGATTAGCAACAGCAGAATGCAATGAATGTGCTTTTGGAATCCTGAGTCCCTCCAATGCCAGAGATGCTAGAAATGAACCCCTAGGCGTACTAAGCCGTGTGTCAGCAGCTCATTTCATCTGCAGTGGAAGTTTACCTCCCTTCCATGTTTTCCTTCCTTCAAAACTTCATCGCATGGCATTTGGGGACTGTAGTAATTGTCTAGATGGGAGAGAAAAAGCACGAAAAGGTGTGGAGCGGAGGACACTCGGAGAAGAAAGAGTGTGGCAGTAGGACAAGGCAAATGTGGCTGTGAGCAGCACATGAGAAGGACACAGGAGATGGGAGAAATGAGTGTGATTAGAGAAAACAAAGGGAGTCCCTGTCATCAAGCGACTTCCACCACCTGAGCATGTGCGACCTGAGTATGTGCTGAAAGAAGGAAAGTCTTCTCTGGAGGATATTCCACATCTCTCCAGAGACTTATTCCAAGTCTATCTGGAGGAAAGTGTTCTCTAGTTTAGACTCTAAGTTCTGTGAGGGCAGGGACTTGTTTCTACCTTGTGTAGAGACAATAGTAAACAATTAAGAAGTGAAAAGTACACTGGGTTTGTATTTCAGCTCTAATCCTGATGAGCATTATGCTATCTAAACCTCACTCCCCTTCTCTTCATATAGAGATTATAAAAGCATCTAATAACAATGTTGACTTGAGCATTATATGAGATAATCCATGTAAAGCATTTAGCACAATGCCTGATAGATAGTAAGTGCACAGTACTTGTTGGCTAGAGTTATTACTATTATTCCAGATACATTCCGAACTCCTAGCATTGTGCCTGGCCTGTATGAAGGGCTAAATAAATATACATTGTATGAATGAACCAATGAAGTATTGAGCAATCTAGCTGTGGTTTTTCTTCCCTACAGTGATTATTTTTATTACTTCGAACATAAGCACTGCCTCATCAAATGTCTGTTGGTTTTACATGTCAAAATGGTGGCCTTTGGAAAAATCACAAATGCACACTCCTATTTGAAGAATAGAACTTTTTCCCAGTACACGTCTCTAGACTTAATCTATTGTTTCTCCAGAATGATCAGTCCAATGGTCATGGTCACAGACAAGAAATGGGGCAATGTTTCTTGAGATGAAATCCTTCATGCCCCAAATGGTCCACCTGAACACCAGATGGAATGCCTATTGGGTGTACAAATACCGAATATTCCTTGCATTCAAAGAGGTTGGACTCAAACTATTTCATTTTCTCTCTATGATTCATAAAAAGGGAATAAAATCTTCTGAGATTGGCTGGATCACTGGGTTGCCATGACAGCCTCTAGAGCCTCCACTCTCATCCAGTATAAAGTGACAAAAGATGCAGGGTGTACAGAGTTGAGCCCTTAGATGTCCAAATACATCGAATCAAGGTTATCTTCAGCAGGAAGGACAGAAGAGCTACCTCTCCACTCTATTGTGCTGAATTACTATTTTCCAAATGGATTATCAGCTTGGCATTGCCTTAAAGTACTGGAAAGGTAAACAGTGATTCCTAGGAAAGGAAGCCATGGGGAGATGTGCCTCAGAGTAAAACACCGGCCATTCTGCAGACATCAGTGATCATCCAGCAGAGGACAGAGCTAGGGAGAAGCCTGGAAACCTAAAGCTCCCTCCTGCTCTGTTTGTCATCAGGTCTACCCGCAAATCCAAAGTAGCAAACAAGCCATACTGCTGGTGGAAAAAATGCCTCCTTGCTAACTTCAGAATAAGCGGGTGGAACACAGTGAAGGCTTGGGGTCACACTGGTGATGCAACAGTGGTGACAGCAATTCCCGCCTGCCCTCCTGAAAAGGAAGAAGACCCACCAAGAGGACAGCCCAAATTAAACAGCATCTTTTCTACCTCCTGACTCCCCCTTCAAATTTCTCAACTCATTATACTACCCTATCCTCATACCCTCATTCCTTTCAAATACGTTTGGGGCAACCAGGAAGCTACAGGATTTCTGGATGTGCTGTTCAGGTCCAAGCTGTGCCCCCAAGGAGGGCCATTTGATCCCTATATCCATGTCTTGCTCCCATTTCCCTCTCACACGAGTTTCAGAGCTACAGCAATTAATGCTGGGATTGGGTGTCAACCATCAAATACTGTTTCCAGGAGAAAAAAAAAATGCACTTGGCAGCCTGCCTGAGAAGACTGGTCTTTCAGTGCTGATTAAAAACTCTGTCTTGGGCTTCCCCGGTGGCGCAGGGGTTGAGAATCCGCCTGCCAATGCAGGGGACACGGGTTCGAGCCCTGGTCTGGGAAGATCCCACATGCCGCGGAGCAGCTGGGCCCGTGAGCCACAACTCCTGAGCCTGCGCGTCTGGAGCCTGTGCTCCGCAACAGGGGAGGCCGCGATAGTGAGAGGCCCGCGCACCGTGATGAAGAGTGGCCCCCGTTCGCGGCAACTAGAGAAAGCCCTCGCACAGAAACGAAGACCCAACACAGCCATAAATAAATAAATAAATAAATAGATAGATAGATAGATAGATAGATAGATAGATAGATAGATAGGAAAAAAACCCCAACTCTGTCTTGTCTCCTGTTTCTTTCTTCTCATCATTAGGGGATACCCAGGGACACTCAGGGTTGCATGAACTCTTCGGAGATAGCTATATGCCTTGATTCAGAGAGGAATACCAGACACACCAATTTCTTCCAATTACCTTCCATGCAACTCTGCTACCAAACAGAAGGATTTGATTAAAAGGCCAAAAATAGAAAAACAGGAAGGTATTTCAATTTAGGACATAAAATTCAAACCAATAAAAAACCTTAAAAGTAAGTACTTAAAATTAAAACTTCAGTATGGCAAATGTACAAAGTGAAATGACCAATGATAAAATAAAAGGCTGATTTCTCTAATATACAAGAAGGTCTTCCCAGAGGCCTAAGAAATGGATCCAACAGAAAAATGGACAGAAAAACAATATATACAAATGGACAATAAATTATATGGCCAAAACCAGGAGATATTTTGCAAGATTCATGGCCTTTTTACTTTACTTCCTCACCTCCTCCCGCTCTCTGTTCTATAAAAGAAACTGGCATCCAGATCCCGATAAGATGGTACTCTAGGACACTGATAAGATGGTACTCTAGGACACTGATAAGATGGTACTCTAGGACACTAGCCTGCCATCTTCTCGGACACTGGCTTTCTGAATACAGTCGCTATTCCTTGCCTCAACACCGCGTCTCCTGATTTATTGGCCTGTTGTGCGGCAAGCAGAGTGAGCTTGGACTCGGTAACATCTATCACCAAAAGATTCCACCGGGGCTTCAAACTGGGCATCCCTAAAAGCAAAATCATTTTCACCCTTCCACCCCACCCAACGACCTCTCTTCTACCACAAACCATATCCCATATATAGAAAAGCACTAAAATCCTTAACTTGAGATGTCTGGGTTTTGTTTGTTTGTTTGTTTGTTTGTGACTACAGTAATCTTTTGATTGACTACCTGGGGTTTTTTTGTTTGTTTTTTGTTCTTTTTCAGCAAAAACTCCTATGTATCTGGGCTCCTCCCTTACCTCTTCTGAGCAGTCCCTCAGAGCTACCTGAGAGGCTGTCTCTCCTGGGCTATAGTCCTCAGTAAGGTCCCCGAATAAAACTTAACTGGAAACTTCTAGGTTGTGTTTTTTTTTTTTTTTTTCCAGTTGACACTAACAAATAAACAGCACCTTTTTTTTGAACCCAGCATCTATCCCTCTCTGGGTACTGACAAAGACTAAAGATAAGATTATATCTTGGCTAACATCTGTATTTATTATTCAACATGCTGCAAGCTTATAGGAAGGCTGAGTGGGAACCCACCTGTCTCAGTTTCCTTCTGCTTCTCTGTTATTATTTCTCAGTAAGTGCCTAAGGCATTTACAACCGTGAGAGCTTTGCAAACTCTTAACACATAATCTACATAAATGTAGGGTCCCAAAGATGCTCCGGGGTCCAGAGGCAACTTGAAAGCTGCTTTTAGAAAGCACTAACTTATGCTGTATTCAGTTGTACTTCTGAGTGGGGTGAACGATTGTTATCATTTTTTAAAAACTTATCCTACTTAACCCTAGCCAATGACTTGGTGGCAAAAGTATAGGACTCAGATCCAAACCCAAGGTCCAGAAACTGGATTCAAAGTCCAGCTTCCTTGAATTCTAGGAATTTACTGAATCACTTACACACCCATGCCTTAGTTGCCTTAGGACTGTCACCAATAATATCCACCTCACTGGTCTCATAATTACAAGGATAAAATAAAATACATGTATGTGAAACGTGCTTCAGAAACTGTCAATGACTGTTCAAAGATTATGCTCTATTATGAGTTTTAGTATTTAGTATTTAGTATTTATTTTAGTATCCAATATCAATCATCATTTTTTTCCAGAGCCTCACATTTATTTTTCTTAAGCATAATCAGCTATGAAATAGTTCTCACATCACTTATACAGCTGTCAATGAAAAAAGGTTGCTGCCATATCAGTAAACAGAGGATGCTGCAGCCATCACATTACAGCCGCCAGGTGAGCCCTGAGGGAACTCAGGATAGAAACTGGATGCCTTCCATCAGGCCACCAGCTGCTGCAGCCACTCTCTCTCCCCCCACCCCACACACACACTGTGCACCCTGAAAAGACTCAGGATGTGAACACACAGGATACTGGTCCCAGAAAGCTGAGGTGCATATCAAAGGAATGATTTCAACGAGCCCAGACTCTTGCATCTTCCCATACATAGAAAAGCACTAAATTCCTTAACTTGAGATGTCTGGTCTTCTTTAATGAACAGGAATCTTTTGGTGTTCCAACTACCTGGTGTTTCTTGCAAAAACTCCTATATATCCTGGCTCCCCTCCTGACCTCTTCACAGCAGTCCCTCAGAACGATCTGAAAGGCTGTTTCCCGGGCTTAAGCCCTGGGTGTTGTCCGCAAATAAAACATAAATCTCAACTTTTAGGTTGTGCTTTTTTTTTTTTTTTCAGTAGATACAGTATGCCAAAATATATTTAACCTGAATCTAATCAAGAGGAAGCAACCTGACCAATCCAGAACTTGAGACATCTTACAGGGTGACCGGTCAGGATTCCTCAAAGAGTCACTGAAGGGAAAAAACAAACAAACAACAAACAAAACCAAAATCAAATAAGAGCAGGCTGAGGAACGGTTCTAGATTAAAGAAAAAAGAGACGTGACAACTAAAAATGTTACCGAATTAGTTGCCTGAACCCACACTGGGGTCCTAGCCTGGGCTGAGACCCTTTGTCTCAGCCAGGGAGGTTCTTTTTCTGATCAGATTTGCACAGCCAATAACAAAACCAATGCTGAGACTGGAACAGCACAAGCTTTATTCGATGGCCAAGAATGGAGAAGCAGGAACTTAGTTCGCAAGTCAACTTCTCCTGTATATTTGGAGACAGCAAATATACAGGAGATTCACAGTAAAGGGAGGGGGTTGGAAAGAGTGGGAAGAATATTTGTGAGTTATCTGAGAACAGGGGTGTGGTTAGGACCTGAGGCAACACTCCTTTTCAGTCCTTATATGGGCTTTTCTGGCTGTTGTCATGGCAACTGGCAACTGTCATGGTGCTGGTGGGAGTGTCATTTAGCTAATATAATGAGCGTATAATGAGGATCAAGACCCACTGGAAGTCAAATTCTCTGTCATCTTGGGTCCAGCAGGTTCCAACCAGTTCTTGTTTTTTCCTCTTTGCAGCTTCCTCCTTAAACTTAAGTAAGAGTAATTGGTTTCCATTCGAGGGAGGGGCGGGGTATGATTCTGGGGCAACAGCCTTGGTAACAAAGGCGTTGTGAGAGATTGACTTCTGGATTTAAAAAAAAAAGGTTGGAAAAGGGCATTATTGGAACGATTGGGAGAAATTTTGTGTAAAACCAATGTCAGCTATTATTGTATAAAATTTAAATTTATTTGGTTTTATCATGATATAAGTAGAAAGGAGAGAGTCCTTGTTCCTAGAAGGTACAAGATTTGGGGGTCAAGACTCACGACGACTGCAACTTTCACATTGTCCAGCAAAAACAAAACTATATTTATATGTAGAAAGAAAAAGACAAAAGTGGCAAAAGATTAACAATTGGTAAATGGAAAGTGATGGGATGAACTTGTTCATCGTACCGATTTTTCAACTTCTCTGAAAGTTTTGAATTTTTTCGAAGGAAAATTTGGAGGGGAGATTCTATGTTTTAAAAATAAACAACCACAAAAAAGAACTTCAAGAGGAGAAGAAACCCCTTCCTGGTAAAGCAGGAGAATCTTAGGAATGCTAATCAGAGTTTGACTTATCTCCTCAGAGATACACAAAATGGAAACCCAAGGTGAAAGGAGCAGCGATTCTTTAAAACTGCATTTCATGAATATCAAGACTAGAAAAAGGAGGGCACACTGACATAAGACTCATGTGTCAGGTGGACCTAGTTTTAATTGGGCAGCATGGAGATCATGGCTTGGCTCCTTACTAATTAGGTAACCTCTCTATCCCACAGTTTTCTCAAATGAACATGGGGCTAATAATAGTTCGTACCACAAAGGGGTTTCATGAGGATTAATTTAGATAACATGTATTGCTCAGCCATAAAAAGGAACAAAATAGTGCCATTTGCAGAGACGTGGATGGACCTAGAGACTGTCATACAGAGTGAAGCAAGTCAGAAAAAGAAAAACAAATACCATATGGTATCGCTTCTATGTGGAACCTAGAAAAATGATACAGATTAACTTATTTGCAAAGCAGAAATACAGACACAGTTGTAGAGAACAAACTTACAGATACCAAGGGGGGAAGGGTGGGTGGGATGAATTGGGAGATTGGGATTGACATATATACACTATTGATACCATGTATAAAAGAGATAACTAATGAGAACCTACTGTATAGCACAGGGAACTCTATTCAGTGCCCTGTAGTGACCTAAATGGGAAGGAAATCCAAAAAGGAGGGGATGTATGTATATGTATAACTGATTCGCTTTGCTGTGCAGCAGGAACTAGAACAACATTGTAAAGCAGCTATACTCCAATAAAAATTAAAAACAAAAAGAAACTTAAAGCTTCGGTTGCATGAAAAACTCTCAGCAAGAGTTATTGTTACCACCACTTCTGCTACTACTACTGTTATTGTTATCATTATCATCATTTTATATCTTGTCTTCTCTCTGCTAGGACAATGTGGAGGCTACAAGTGTTACCCTCCCCTTAATGCAATGAAGGGAATAATTCTGATGGTGGCTAACATTTCTACTATATGCAAGGCAGTGAACCAAACGCTTTACTTTAAAAATAAAGAGGAATTTTGCCCCGGGGTGGATCATACCTGGAGTCTCCCCATATCTACTTTGAATAATTTAAATGATGAGATTTGGGACTTGAAAGCTGGCGCTATTTAGATGAGATTTTGGATTCTGAATTGATGCTATAATGGGTTGAGACTTTGGGGAATGTTGGAGTAGAATAAATATATTTTGCATGGGGATGAATATAAATCTTTAGGGGCCATAAGGTAGGTTGTAGTTGGCTAAAAGATGCCCCCCAAATATCTAGGTCCTAATTCCTAGAACCCATGAATGTTACTTTTAGGAAAAACAGACTTTGCAGATGGGACTAAGTTAGGGATCTTGAGATGGAGGGACTATCCTGAATAATCTTTGTGACCCTCTAAGTAGGAGGCAGAGGGACAATTGACACAGAAGAGGAGAAGGCATGATGTCTACTGAGTTAGAGCTTGGAGTGATGTGGCTACAAGTCAAGGAATGCTGGCCGCCACCAGAAGCTGGAAGCATCAGGGAATGGATTCTTCCCTAGAGCCTTTGGAGGAGATATGGGCCTGCCAACAGACTGATTTAGGTCCAGAAAGACTGACTCAAAATTAAGGCCTCCAGAATTATAAGAGACATGTGCTTTTTTTAAACCACAAAGTTGTTGGTAATTTGTTCAACAACCATAGGAAACCAATACAGTAGAGTAAGTGAGAAACAGAACTCGAAGTCCGTTCTATCTGACTCCCCGTTACACTGGGTTAAGGACTTTTGCTGCAACTAAGTACCTGGCTTAGCTCTGAGTTTCCAGGTAGCCAGAGGAAGATAAATAATGTCGTTACAAAATGGTAATTATCTAATACAGTGAAGGATGACTGGTTACTGGCAGAGATAAACTTTTTCAAATTTCAGGATTTTTAGAAGGTCCTGTGAAAGGGTTACCATACAGCATAAGGGATAATATCTTTTAAATTTCACCTTATTCTTGAAGCTAAAGAGGCCCCAGTGAATGGAGTTATATGTTAAATCTAACAGCTAATTATAATTTTGTTAGATGTTTTGGGGTTTTGTCCCCATTTTTGTTCTCATAAACAATGTGGAATTGAAAAGAATGTTTTGCATCAATGCATTTATCTCTTTTGGATAAATTCCTAGAGGTGAAATTAATAGGGTTAAAGGATTCTCAACTTGTCATCTGAATTCAGTTCATGGTCTACATCATTGAAAGGGCCATTGCATAACATAATGAGCAATGTCTTTAAAATGACAAAAAAAGTTGGTTACATCTGTCCAATGCGTGTTGCATCTGTGTCTACAGCATCAAAAACAAACCATGCAGAGCCGTCCAGTGGGGAAGGTAGCAGCTCCAGGAGGCTAAGTTGCCTTCTCCTCGTTTAGCCATCATTGATCTTGGTCATAAAGGCGCCTAATGGGACCAGTGGCTCAGTCATTTTGCTCCCTGGTAAGAGCCCAGCCCACCAGATAAACAGGATACTATTTCTTGGTCAAAAAATGTGTATTTAAAAAAACCTGCTTGGGCTTCCCTGGTGGCGCAGTGGTTGAGGATCTGCCTGCCAATGCAGGGGGCGCGGGTTCGAGCCCTGGTCTGGGAGGGTCCCACGTGCCGCGGAGCGGCTGGGCCCGTGAGCCACAACTACTGAGCCTGCGCGTCTGGAGCCTGTGCTCCGCAACAAGAGAGGCCGCGACGGTGAGAGGCCTGCGCACCGCGATGAAGAGTGGCCCCCGCTTGCCACAACTAGAAAAAGCCCTCACACAGAAACGAAGACCCAACACAGCCATAAAATAAATAAATAAATTAATTAATTAAAGCAATTTTAAAAAAAAAAAAAGAATGTTAACAGGCAATTATTGAACGCTGTAACTCTGTGCCATGGAAAAAAACCCTGCTTATTTACAGCTCCTATAATATTTTCTTGGCAATAGTACACTATTTTTCTATGATATGGTACCCTGCATTGTTTTTGTTTTGTTTTCCATTAAAAACATAACTGTGCAAAGATATATGTATAATATTGTTTCTTCACTGAAGCACTGTTATAGCAAAAATATATAAATATATACATAAGTAAATGAATAAATAAAAAACCTACAAGGAACCTAAAAATCCGTCACACAAAGGCTGATTAAATAAATATGGTACATCAATACAAAACAAAGAAACAATCTACAAATCCTGATAAAAATGATGCCAAATAAGGTACAAACTTCCAGTTATAAAATAAATAAATCCTGGGGTGTATAGCATGGTGATTTTAGTTAATAACACTGCATTATACATTTAAAAGTTGCTAAGAGAATAGATCTTAAAAGTTCTCTTCCCAAGAAAAAATATCGTGTCACTATTTGCAGAGGACATGATACTATATATAGAAAACCCTAAAGTCTCCACCAAAGAACTGTTGCAGGATACAAGATTAACATAGAGAAATCTGTTGTATCTCTATACACTAAAAATGAACTAGCAGAAAGAGAAAGCAAGAAAACAAACCAGTTTAAAATCGCATCAAAAAGAATAAAACACCCAGGAATAAACTTAACCAAGGAGGTTATAGACCTATACTCTGAAAACTATACTCTGATGAAGGAAATTGAAGATGATACAAAGAAATGGAAAGATATCCTGTGTTAATGGATTGGAAGAATTAATATTGTTAAAATGTCCATATTAAACAAATCAATCTACATATTTAATGCAATCCCTATCAAAATACCCATGACACTTTTCACTGAACTAGAACAAATAGTCTTAAAATTCCTATAGAGCCACAAAAGACCCTGAATAGCCAAAGCAATCTTGAGAAAAAAGAACAAAGCTGGAGGTATCATGCTCCCTGACTTCAGACTATACTATAAAGCTACAGCAATCAAAACACTATGGTACTGGCACAAAAACGGACACATAGCTCAGTAGAACAGAGCAGAGAGCCCAGGAATAAACCCATGTGCCTATGGTCAACCAATCTACATCGAAGGAGGCAAGAAGATACAATGAAGCAAAGACAGTCTCTTCAATAAGTGGTGCTGGGAAACTGGACAGCTACATGTAAAAAATGAGATTAGAACATTTTCTCACAGGATAAACAAACAAACAAAAAAACCCCGAATGGATTAAAGACCTAAATGTAAGACCAGAAACCATAAAAATCCTAGAAGAGAACATAGAAAGAACACTCTTTGACATAAACTGTAGCCATATATATATATATATATATATATATATATATATATATATATATATATATATATATATATATTTTGGATCTGTCTCCTAAGGCAAAAGGAATAAAAACAAAAGTAAACAAATGGGACCTAATCAAACTTAAAAGCATTTGCACAGTGAAGGAAACCATTAACAAAATGGGAAGACAACCTACTGAATTGGAGAAGATATTTGCACATGATATGACCATTAAGGGGTAAATATTCAACACATAAAAACAGCTCATACAACTCAACATCAATAAAACAAACAACTCAATAAAAACAGGGAAGACTTGAATAGACATTTTGCCAAAGAAGATACATAGATGGCCAATAGGCACATGAAAAGATGCTCAACACCAGGGAAATGCAAATCAAAACCACAGTGAGATATCACCACACACCTGTCAGAATAGCTGTTGTCAAAAAATAAATAATAAATGTTGGCAAGGATTTAGACAAGAGGAACCTTAGTACATTGTTGGTGGGAATGTAAATTGGTGCAGTCACTATGGAAAACAGTATGGAGGTTCCTCATATAACTAAAAATAGAACTACCAGATGGTAGTGGAATCTACCAGCAATTCCACTCCTGGGTATATATCCGAAGAAAATGAAAACACTAATTTGAAAGGCTACATACACCCAGTGCTCACAGCAGCATTATTTACAATAGCCAAGATATGGAAACAACCTATGTGTCCATCAACACTTGCATAAAGGATGGATAAATAAAATGTGGTATATATATAGACAGTGGAATATTATTCAGCCATAAAAAAGAACGAAATCTTGCCTTTTCCAACAACATAGATGGACCTGGAGGGTGTTATGCATAGTGAAGTAAGTCAGAGAAAGACAAATACTGTGTGTTTTCACTTGTATGTGTAATCTAAAAAATTAAAACAAACAGATGAGTATAATAAAACAGAAACAGTGTCACAGATACAGAAAACAAACTGTTAACAGCAGAGAGAGGGGTGGGAGAAGAGGCAAAATAGGGAAAGGGGATTAAGAGGTAACAAACTACTAGTTATTAAAAAAAATAAGATACAACGATGTAATGGACAGCACAGGGAATATAGCCAATATTTTATGATAACTTCGTATGGAGTATAATCTATTAAAATACAGAATCACTACATTATATACCTGAAACTAATATAATACTGTAAATCAACTAGTTGTAACTATACGTGATGATGGATGTTAACTAGACTTGTAACAATTTTTTGCAATATGTACAAATATCAAATCAATGTTGTATACCTGAAATAATATGTTACACATCAATTATATATATATTTTTAAATTTATTTATTTAATTTATTTATTTCTGGCTGCATTGGGTCTTCACTGCTGCGCGTGGGCTTTCTCTAGTTGCAGCGAGCCAGGGCTACTCTTCTTTGTGGTGCGTGGGCTGCTCATTGCGGTGGCTTCTCTTGTTGAGGAGCTCGGGCTCTAGGCACGCAGGCTTCAGCAGTTGTAGCACTTGGGCTCAGTAGTTGTGGCTCACAGGCTCTAGAGTGCAGGCTCAGTAGTCGTGGTGCAGGGGCTTTTAGTTGCTCCACAGCATATGGGATCTTCCCGGACCAGGGCTTGAACCTGTGTCCCCTCCATTGGCAGGCGGATTCTTAACCACTGTGCCACCAGGGAAGCCCCCATCAATTATATTTTAATAAAAGGTTTCAAAACATATATTAAGTGAAAAATGTACATATATGATCTCATCTGTGTAAAACAAAACAGAAGGATACACACACACACACACACACAGACACACACTTGTATAATTAAAACGTTATGGAAGAACATATACAAAATGGATAATAGTCTTATCTTTAGAGTATGGTTCTGGAGCTGATGGTATGGAGAATTTTTACTTTTTATCTTATACTCTTCTCTACTATTGCAATTTTTGCCATGAGCATGAGGAAAATAATAACTAGGTAATAAAAAAAGGGACTGGCCTGTAGGTACTGACTGATAAGCTATTTTCTATTAGGAGCTACAGGGACTACAAAAGTATGTAAGACATGGTGTATCTTCTGACCATCTGAGTCATCCTAAAAAGTCACTTAAACTTTCTGAATCTCAGCAAAGGCTACAGGACACACCCTAGGCCTGAAGTTAGACAAAACCAGGGTCAACTTTCAGTTTTGGTACCAGCTGGGGGATCTTGAGCAAACAGAGTAACTGCTTGCAGTCTCAGCTTCCTCAACTATCAATAAGAATAAAACCTATTTCATGGGTTTCTGATGTGGTTCTAATAGTGCCTGTCTCACAGCAGATGCTTGACAAAATACTATTGACTCCAAACATACCTTCAAAGGGATCAGAATCAAGGTCAGATTTCCCAAGGGTTCTATGGAATACTAGGCATCTGTGAGTGGCACCAAGTAAATGAATATTCTGCAGTTATGGAAGTCTGAGAAATGCACTCATTGAGAATTACAGTGGTCATCAGCCTATGTAAAATTCTGAGAAATTACAGCAAAGTAGCCTGTTAACTCAGAATTTCCCAAATATACCTGGTCACCCAGCCAAAGGTCTCCCATGTCCCACAGTTTTTATAGTATAACCACCCAAAGAATATGATAATTGGTCAATTCAGATCTAATTAAAGAACATTTAATACTACCTCTGCTGCTGCTATTACTCTTACTTTCCCCAAATATTCTGAAGGAATATAGGTGACAAGTTTTGCAAATGAGAATTCTATTTGCACTGGATCCTTCTCAAGCCAAATAATATTACCGTACAGAAACACCCACCACCACCAAATATTTATTGCAGGAAGAGATGAAAAAATTAATAATCCATAGCTATCACAAAGGATCATTTTGTTTAATGAAAGAAATGCCCCTTGATTAAAACATTCATGCCTATAAATAGACTGCAACAAATGGGCTATTATTATGTTTGAATTTTCTCCTTTCCTATTTCCTCATCCTCAGGCACCACTTTCATTTTTGAAAAAATCATTAATAACATGACCCTTAAAGGCCTTGAAAACCTTATAGAGTGGTAATTCAAAGAAAGGGCTTTGGAGTTAGACATACCTAAGCTTGTCAAACTTTGACATTCAACAGCTTACTAGATACTAATTAATGCTAGTAACTTACTACTTATTAGTTTTATGATTTTTAGGGTATGTTACTTAGCTCTGAACCTCAGTTTCTTCATCTATAAAATGGGCATACTACTACTCATTTTTCACGGAAAATGTTCTTTAATTAATCTGAATTTAGCACATATCATATTCTGTGGGTAGTTATGCTATAAAAACTACGGGGCAAGGGAGACCTTTGGCAGGGGGACCAGGTATGTTTGGGAAATTCTGAGTTAACGGATTACTTTGCTGTGGATTGTTCTCAAAAATGGCTCCCACGATCCCCTGCCTTGTATTGTTCCTGCTTTTTCGCCAGGTAACCTGCAAGCTCCTCCCACCAAGAGGTGGGGTCTGTTTCCCCACCCCTCGGATCTAGGCTGGCCTTGGGCTTTGCTTTGACCATAGATGAGGAAGAAGTTACGTTATGCCGGTTCTAAGCCTAGGCCTTTTCAGGAGTCAGTACACGCGCTGGCCTTTGCTCGTGGGCTCTCCCCAGCCACTGTAGGGACAGTGCCTGGCTAGCCTACTGGCTAATGAGTGTTCCTGTGAAGGAGAGGCCCGCTGTCCCAAACTAGAACCAGCCACACTCCCAACATGTGAGAAAGCCCAGCCAGATCGTCAGAGTCACCGCCCTGACCTGCGGCTGACCACAGACTCATAGGCGAACCCAGCTAACACCAGAAGGGCCACCCAGGTGCTCATGAACTTGTAAGCAATAAATGCCACCGAGTCTGGGGACACCGTTATGTCGCAAAAGCTAGCTGATACGCACGACCATTTTAACCGTTTAAAAAGCTAACATATTTATGTTAATCATCACAAGGCCTGATTGATGTTTAACAGATTTATACCAACAACTGTTAGAAGAGTAAACTTAAAGTCTCATCGAAACCTCATTCAAGAATGTTGTGATGGCTCAGTGCTGAAGGACATTAGCAGTTACATTGTCAGTAGAAACCAAATTATTTAATACTATCTGCTGACCGTGATCATCAGTAATGTTCCAAATTGTTATGGGATCCTCCCAGTAGCCCAGGAAAACCGATACATAGATGAAAGATATCCATCCAATGCCAGGGCCAGATCTGAATAATACATCTAAATACTGTTTGCTCCCATATCCCTGGTGCCTATGGCTCAGTGACCAGCATGAAGTCAGTGCTCTGTCTGTGTAGCCCAACGGCCAGGAGCAGGGGCTCAGGAGTCAGACTGTCTGAGACGGAACCCCAGTTCTGTCCAGGACTTTGCCTGACTCAGTCTCCTCATTTGTAAATGAGGATAAAAGCAATAGTTACTTCTATTTGTAGTGAGGATGGAGATTATTTAGGCAAAGCAGTTAAAATAGTACCTGACACAAAGTCAGTGCACAATAGATGTTAGTTATTTCTCTTTGTTGAGTGATTTCTGCTTGAAGCCTACTCTTGGAGAAGGATCCTGTGTGGTCGTTCTGGGCATTTGTGTTATAGCCGTCCTAGTGCTTGCCGGTTCTGCCAGGCTTCAGAAACTAGCATGCAGACACAGAGACAAATATCAAAAAGACAGCTACAGGGAAACCAAAGTTTCTAGAGATTCCGTGAAGAATTGAAATGTCATGTTTTAACAATCGTGATGAAACAGAACTGAAATAAATAATGTTTTATTAATTCAGGAGCTACTGCCAGCATATAGTTACTCTGAGGTTCTCACCTATTGTTTGTCTGTAAAAGGTTCCCATCAAATGAAACCTGCTCTCCATTACAGACACCTGAAGGTAGAACCCCGAAGGATTGTTTTCTTCAATTTCAGGTTGGCCATTCACCCATCAGCAAGCCTGCCCAGACCTGTGACTTCACATAAATTGTCACCGAATAATCCAGGCTGATAACCTGGGACTGACACCTGAACCCTGATTTCAATTTAAGGTGAACAGAGAACTCGTTTGCATTCAGATTATCCTTCCTTCTAGAACCTCATAATTTTTCCTTTCCAGAATGACTGTCTGTCAAACCAAGTAGAATTGCTACCCCTCCAATCTGTTAGCAAAAACCAAGTGGTGTACAAATCATCCTCAGTCTTCACGTGATTTGCCTTTGATTTCAGACTTAGAGTCTTCATTCTGTTAAGTATCCTACTTTCATTTTCTCAGTGATCACATGGGGGATCATGCAATATGTAACTTTTCCTCATTAATTTTATCCTGTGATACATGTTTTTCAAAAAACTTAAGTCCTCTACTGTGTAGCACAGGGAACTCTACTCAGTGCTCTGTAATAACCTACGTGGGAAAAGAATCTGAAAAAGAATAGATATACGAATATGTATAATTAAATTACTTTGCTGTACACCTGAAACTAACACAACATTGTGAATCAACTATACTCCAATATAAAATTTAAAAATTTTTTAAATAAACAAATATGCTAATCTGCGTTAAAAAAACTTAAGTCCTCCTTAAAGAAGAAGATAGAATGGAAAAAAACAACCAATATCCATAAAGTCATACGAAGAACTTGCTTGGATATTACTGATGACAATTTAATTCTAACAGAAAGCTCATCACACAGGCCGCCTCCTGTTTATGAAATTACGCCAGTGGGTTAATGAAGCAGTGCTTTTTAGATCAGTGGGTTGGATCTAGTCTAGAATTGTTCTTACCTCTTCTTGTTCTCCACCTGAGTCCTTTATCTTCTCAGTTAAACATAGATTTCTTCCCCAAAACTTCCTTTTACGTAAGGAAACTCCACAAAACAAAAAACGGAAATCAGAACTGAGATCTCCATACTAGGTAGTTCACCGAAGTTCCATAGGGAAATGTAGGGCCCTGTGTTGGCTTGGTTTTCCTCTGGGAATCATCCGGAAAAATGAACAGCCACCCAGGGACTTAGTTTTTGTCAACAACAAACCAAATGAAAACTTTCCAAACTCATTTAATTGTCTGCAGGACGCAGTAAGACTTCCCCATCTCCTCGCTCAGACATAAGATGCCAATGTAAATGAAACAGAATTTGTGTTCTCCATCCTAGCATTTACTCTATCTTGGGGAGCCAACCAGCCAGGTAACATAAGTAAAAAAGGTAAGAATCAGTCCAGGAGAAGATAAGAAAGTCAAGCAGAGAAGAGAAAGGCACTCCCAGAAAAAGATAACAAATTCCCATTTTGTCTCCTCTAAACGCTTGCACAATTTAAAACATGTAAACCGTCACAATATCAAGCTGCAGTCACAAACTTCATTGCCTATAGGACGGTTTCAGGAATTGTGACCAAACTGCTATTGCATTAAACCAAGTTTTATACGTATTCAGCTGAAAGAATGATTGGTCAGGGGACAGTGTGTTCTTTTTACCCCACCTGCGGCTTTTTGCTTTGCACAGGGTCTCAGGATGTGAGAATGGGAGGGACATGAGTCTGCGCTGGTCTCCCAACTCCCTGACGTAGAAACAGTTGATCTACGCATGAGGGGGACACCGCTCCCCCCCTCCACATAGCAAGCACTTCTTTCCTTCTTACCCTTTCCACCTCAGCAGTTCCTAAAGTAACAGGTGGGAGTGTGGACAGGGTAGAGAAAATGCCCAGGCGTGGGTGGGTGCGAGCCTCCCCAGGGCCGTCTTGGGGCGAATGACACAGCAGGCGCTCAGGACCTCTTTGCTCAGTGAAGGGCTGAACGGCTGAAAACAAAGCGGAAGTTTCTCAAGAAGCTAAGAGCCTGATGGGGTGCAGACTTCCCCCGCTTTCATCTAGACGGCAACCCATGTGGAAACGCAGGAAGAGAGAGAGCACCATCAAGTGTGAGCTGCTTCTCTTGCAGTCGGGCTCAGAATAAAAACAGGTAGCTTTTCACGCTGAGGAAAGGGAGACGACAGCGACCAATTCAAGAAAACCAGCCGCTAACACATATATATGGAATCTAAAAAAACAAAAGGTTCTGAAGAACTTAGAGGCAGGACAGGAATAAAGACGCAGATGTAGAGAATGCACTTGAGGACATGGGGAGGGGGAAGGGTAAGCTGGGACGAAGTGAGAGAGTGGCATGTACATATATACACTACCAAAGGTGAAATAGATAGCTAGTGGGAAGCAGCCGCATAGCACAGGGAGATCAGCTCGGTGCTTTGTGACCACCTAGAGGGGTGGGATAGGGAGGGTGGGGGGGAGACGCAAGAGGGAGGGGACATGGGGATATATGTATACGTATAGCTGATTCACTTTGTTATAAAGCAGAAACTAACACACTATTGTAAAGCAATTATACTCCAATAAAGATGTTAAAAAAAAAAAGAAAACCAGCATCTAGCAAGATCAGGAGGACGACAGCCAAGCACGGCCACAGTCGCATGAGGTCGGGCCCTGGGAGGGCTCACTGTGTTTAACACGTCGAGATGGGGCCCAGCCTCCCAGACACACTGTCATCAAGCCTGTGACATTGGCCTGGCCTACGAGTTTCAGAAACACGAAGTCAAAACACGAAGGTAAAATATTTATGGGGAAGCAGTGGCAGACAGAGACTGAATCTGTACCAACTGTATTTTTCACTTTAAATTCGCAGCATTTCCCTCTTTGCCTGTACCGTGTCTCATCTAATCATCGACCCTGGGGGAGATGAAGGGTCTCTGAGTCTACGAGGCCTCTTTGTGCTCCGCGGCAGGGAATTCCCCGGAATCGAGGCAACCTTGGCAGGACTGACACACCGAGCTCTCTCCAGCTGCAGGAACAGATGGCACTCATCCCATGATGGGGAAACCGAGGCCTGGACCACAGGAAGAGCTGACTCTTCTAGTATCCACGTAGTAGACTCTTATCTCTTTGGGGATCCAGGTAGATCTGTTCCAGCAGATCAGCAATTATATATGGCAGGGGCTGTGCTTGCCTTTCTGTAGGCAGAAGTAGGAGAGAGTGATTGAAAAGCCTACTCTAAGCAGTGATGATTGGGGTGGTTTGGAAAAGGTCATTATTCTCTGCTGATGCTGGCAGATATTCCCTGATGAGACTTGACTTTTCCCCCAGCACAATAAAGCAGCAAGCACCCTTCCTTCTGTGGTCCTTTATTTAAAATGTATGTCTGTGGAAACAACCTAAATGTCCATCAACAGATGAATGGATAAAGAAGATGTGGTACATATATACAATGGAATACTACTCAGGATCAAAAAGAATGAAATAATGCCATTTGCAGCAACATGGATGGACCTAGAGATTAGCATACTAAGTGAAGTAAGTCAGACCAAGACAAATATCATATGATATCACTTATATGGGGAATCTAAAATATGACACAAATGAACTTATCTACAAAACAGAAATAGAATCATGGACATAGAGAACAGACTCTTGGTTGCCAAGGGGGAGGGGGATGGGGGAGGGATGGAGTGGGAGTTTGGGATTAGCAGATGCAAACTATTATATAGAGAATGGATAAACAACAAGGTCCTACTGTATAGCACAGAGAACTATATTCAATATCTTGTGATAAATCATAACGGAAAACAATATATATATAAAAAGAACGTATATATGTGTATATATATATGTATAACTGAATCACTTTGCTATACAGCAGTAATTAACACAACATTGTAAATCAACGACACTTCAATAAAAAAATAAAATAAAATAAATAAAAGTAAAACGTATTTCTGTTATCCTCTGCAGGGGAGAATTACTCTTATCTGCTGACCTGAGAAGGGCAGATGCCTGGGTATCTGTTTGTGGACATATTTTTAAAGACCTCTTTCCTCTTAATCTATCACAAAACTTCCATGTTATGTCTTCCCAGGTGACCTGGGGTACCTGAGCCTCTTTCTGCGATGACCAGGATGGAAGCTTCAATGAGGTGTCTCTACAGTGTTAACACCCTGACAGGCACCCTTCCCGAGACCGCTTTGGGAATGTCTCCTTGTTTGGAGGCTCTGCCCCGTGGCCACAAGGTGATACACCTGCGGGAGGGTAGAGGAGCCAAGGGCTAGTGTTTGATTAGTCAGACTCTGGATTCTCTCAACCCCGGTTCTCGCTTTCATCTACCTCCTGGGTCCCAGGCCATTTTCCACCCCTTATTATCACCAGCACCAGAGGGAAGGCAGAGGAAATGAAAGAAGATGAAATTCAAATGAATCAATTCTGTCACTTGTTAGCAGCTCAGCTCGCAAGTATACGAGGGGGAGAAGGCTGCAGCTCTTCTGTGGGTTCCCATGCTCCGTGCTATTCCCGTCGCCCTTGCTGCCAGGCAATGTTGAGTGGGAAGGATGGAGATGATCTGTGGGATGACAGAAGAAAGGCAGGGGGAACACCCACTCCAAAAGCAACTTCTTCAAAGAAAAGGGAAAGGGTGTCACACAGAGTAGCCCGAATTTTATTAAACAAGCTCATGTTTGGACTCATCTTATCCCCTCAGAACTAGAGGAAAAGGGGTGCTGAGACCATATTGAGAGCAATTATAATACAGAAGATGCACCGATTGTCATAGCAACAAAAAGAAAGTGTTCTGGAAAGATTATGGCAAGGACCACAGAAGCAGAAACAAGTAAGGACTGTATGAAAATCGTAAAGGATAATGAAAGGAAAGCAAAACACAGTAAGACCTTTAACCCTGCTATCACCCACACAGGTAGGATGGCAGGAGAGGGCAGGGAATGTCCTCTTCTCTCTGAGCTTATGTAAGAGGAAGGGATTGGACTCTGGTTCCCAATGTCCTGTCCTGCTCTGCAGTGGACCCTGTGATGTGCCACCCACACGGCCCTGCAATGGAGGGCTTGTCCCAGCTACTGGGATGCCGATGGACAGGATCCCCTTTGGGGACTGTGTCCATGGCAGAGTGACTTTGCCTTCCAGTAAGAGCCTACATCCAATGACTGACCAATGCAGGAGAGAAAGTCCTGGCCACGGCAGCCCAATCTGAGCAGCTATGGGGCTGGCTGAGGCTGCTGCAGGGCCTGCATCACAGTTAAACTTCTTCCTCTCTCCAACCCATCCCATCTCATCCACAAATGTTGAGCCCAAAGGCACTTCTTAATAAACCTCTTGGGTATAGACTCCCATTTCCAGAGTCTTCTCCCCTGAAAGCTCAACAAGTGATCATCCTGCCTGGGATGTACAGCTGATCATTTTTTTCTGAGCTAAAAGGTTTACTTTTGGTTATGATATTGGTGTATACAGGAGAAGCTATAAAGCATATAAAAGAAAAAATATAAGTTGGGGAGATGCGGGATGCAGGAGAGAAAAAGGCTATGCATGAGTGAAATGGAAACAGGATAACGAGATTGGCCTTCGAATTGAAAATTAAAAGAAGCAGGTGAAGTGACCCTAAGGAACAGGGAGCACTAAGAAGTCACAGCTACATCATTCAGCAAATGTTATGGCACCCAGATCAGGTCCAAGCTTTGCAGGGAACAGCGAAGGGGTCAAGCGTGGCGTTCACCTGGTGAGGGCAAGGGGTAGAGTCTGTGTGCCTCCTATACCACAGCTGGGTCCATTAATGGGAAAGTGACCATTTGGGGCCAAACCCAAGAACATGGTACTTTCTATCTGGGGGAAGTACCATAAGAGAATGTTTGCCACCAGATAAAGATGTCATAACAGAGAGACTGGGCTAAATTATCAGTAGATCTGGACATACTTCCCCACCGAATGGCATTAGACACAGTCTTTAGACCCTACATCTGAGGGGGGTAAGGTAGGAAACAGGTCAATGAATGGAGACGCATGAAACCATGGTCTTCTTGAATTGTACTAGGGGAAGTTTTAATCAATTGAACGGCAATTAAGATATGGCCAAAAAACAGAATAGTATGTAGCTATTTTTAAAAACAAGATGAATACACACCCATATATGCACAAACATACACACAGAAATGTGTATATATATATAAAGTCTACCACATCTTAATATTAAAAGAAAAAAGCCAGTTGTATTCCATTTAATAAGCAAATACATATATGGCATCAGGTACTCCATCTGATAATTTCACAATCGCTAATATTTAACATGCATAATCACCTCTGGAGGAATTTACAATTGCTGTCCCCATTTTCCAGGTGAAGAAATTGATGCCCAGAGACGTTAATTTGCCCAAGATCACAGAGTTAGTAACTGGTTAAGGTAGTATTTGAACTGGTATAGAATTCACGCTAGCTACTTCTTTCTCTCTCTCTCTCTCTCTCAATCTGTGTGTGTGTGTGTGTGTGTGTGTGTGTGTGTGCTCTGTCTCTCTCTTATCTCCAGATTGACGCTGGCCCTTGCAAAGAGAAAGTATAGTGACTCCGCCTGACAGCTGTATGATATTCTAGGGTTTACCAGGTGCCTTGACGGAGGGGTGCTGTCATCAAAGTGCTTCAGAAAATCGTCAGCACTCCTTGAGGGAGGGGGAGGGCTACACCTCCCCACCCTCTTTGCAGTTAGTTGTGGCCATGTGATCACTTTGGTGAATGAATTCTGAGCAGAACTTCGGTGAGAATTAAGGACCCTTTTAATCCCCTCCTCCATCTTCCTGGGTCAATAAGTAACTGGGGAAAGCAGATCCTCTCACTGATACATACTGGACACATAGCATGAATGAGAAATAAACTTTTGTCCTTCTTATTTATTTATTTTTTTGCTGCACCACGTGGCTCGTGGGATCTTAGTTCCCTGACCAGGGATTGAACCTGCGCCCCCGGCAGTGAAAGCTCAGAGTCCTAACCACTGGACTGCCAGGGAATTCCCCAACTTTTGTCCTTTTAAGGCACTGAGATCTGGGGATCATTTATTAATGCAGCATTACCAAGCCCATCCTCACCATTGTAAATTGCTTATCTTCCTTCTACAGATAAAGAAACTAAGGTTCAGAGAAGCTTAATGATTTGTCCATGGACACAGGCTAGTAAGATGAGAAGCCCTTTGACAAGCAGAGACTCAGGAGAGGAACCATTTTAGGAAGCGCACACACACACGCACACACACACACACGCACACACAAACTCCAGCAAAGTCAAGAAGGCAAAAGAGTACATTTGAGCCACTGTAAATATTCCAGTGTGGGGAATGGAGAGGTGCTGACAGGGAAAATCAGAGTTCTGAATTCCACATGAGTATCAAGTTCATTCTGAACTAAATATGTTTATAGTAAGTCAGTAAGAAAGCTGGAGCAAAGGACTGGAAATTGTCAGAAAAGAGATAGAAAACTGTCAACACGGTTGCAGCACACATCATGCTCAAGGCCAGGACACCATCAAGATTTTCCTACCAACTCACCCAATTCCTGACACTGCCTGGTCTTTTAAATGGCACGTAGAATGATTCTCTGACTTGATGCCGTGGGAACCAGCTCCACTGACCAGTTCCAAGCAATCTGCTCTCACCTTTGGTTCCTTGGCCACTATCAGAAAATGCAAAGCCTTCACAGAGAGGGCTGGAACTTTCCCAAGTTTATTTTTTAAAAGGTTTTGGGGGAGCTCCCAAGGGAATTGTTCATCCAGCCACAATCCCTCTGAATAACTTAGGCAAACTGTCTAAATTGGCTGATTCACCAGCAGAAATGGGACAAGGCCACGGCAGGCGCTTCAGCTAGAAGGATCCTGAGAAAATACTGAGAGGAACAAGCCATGTGGGCAGAGGATCAGCCTCTGTCAGACTTCACCGTGCCTGACACTCAGAAAACAGCCCAAAGAGCCGGCACCAAGATGTGTCTGGCGAAGTGTCATAAGGTAAGAACAGAGGTTTATTCCCCAGAAATTCTGTTGCAGGTATTTTAGGAAAAGTGAGCATCCCAACTCTGTAAAATAAGCAGCAGGATACAAAATGGAAACCTGAGTGGCTTCTCTCTTGGCCCAGAAGAACTGATGACCACTGGCCTGGGCAGGGTGGTAGAAGCAAGCGGCTTGGAGTAGGCAGGACTTCATGAATGTAGTCTGGGATGCATTCACTGCTTCAACAGGCAGAGACCTCCGGCACCCATGAGCCCACATAGCCACAGCCCGTCCACGCTGGACCAGACCTTTGAAAATGGCTGTGCTTTCATTCCTGATCTGCATTCTACAAACCCTGGGGGGATCCCTGCCAGGAACCTCCCTGCTCCTTGGGGATCCAACCCCCGGAATACTCTTGTCACGCCCCTTCTTCATGTTTCTAGATCTTGCTAGAGCTTCTGCTGGGTCCCCAGGAACGGAGGTGCTGCAAGTGCTCAAATCTGGCTTTGCCAGCGGTTAGAGGGTCCAGCTGCGGTCTGTGCTGCAACTTACCCAACAGACGAGTTGGTTGTGATGCTAATGCCACCCGGTGTCAAGCCAGTGCCTGCCATGCCCCTATTGTAGGTGTGGCCTGAACTGCTGTCCCCTTCCCGGATGGGCCAAGGGAAGCCTCAGAGCCTCCTCAGTTTCCCTTTCCCAGGTCCTGACCTTTCCGAAGCTCCTCCCATTTCCCAAAGGTGCAGCTGCCTCCTCAGCATGCCTAGCATGACTAGAATATAAAAGATCTCCCGAACCGAGCTGCCCAGGTTTAACTGGTATAGAAAAAAAAAAAAAATGCAGCCAGAATTGTTTTAGTGTGCCGCTCTTCGTACATGCTGCAGAACGCCTGTGTAAAGAAACACAGGGTGTCAATTAGGAAATCTCAGATTTTGCATTGTTTGGGGTAAACACAATGGAAAAGGGAAATAGGAGATAATTGATGTAGAAAGAGGAAAAACAGCAAGCTTTTGGTGCTGACATTCTGTGGGCGGACACCACATGCAACTGCAATGGAAGGGGAGACCCACCCCACTGGGTTAACGATGCCCCCCGTGTAAGCGTCCTGAGTGGGGGCAGTGCACGGGCCCAGGGGTGCTTTAGAGTGAACAATGCCACCACCAAAGGGGGTGTCTGCTTTTTCTCCAGGCTGGGGACTCTCTTTCCAGAGGCACTCAGCCAGGAAGCGTATTTTCCCATCTCAAGGACAGGACTTCCTGGGGGAAAATAAATAGCTCTTCCTCACCACCAGGAAAAAAAGCAAAAGAAAATTTAGTCATGCAGTAAGCCAGGTGATGAGAGAGCCACCAAAGAAGTTCTCTTCTGCAGGTGACATGTGTGTATGCACTGGGAGGGGAGCAAAGGAGAAGGAGAATGCATTTAGAGTCTGCAAGGGAAAGGTGGTGATACCTGGATACAGGTAATGTCCAGAGGGATCTAAATTCTAGGTAGCATGTGAGAAAAACAAAATGAACGTAAAATAAATGGGTTGAACAAAGAGGAAGGAGTGGTTACAAAACTTTTGCCAAGTCCCGAGTGAGAAGGGATTTAGTATTAACTGTATAACTTGGCTACGGTGTAAAATGGGTGTGGTTAACTGCTAACTCTGGTAAACACATTGCACAGACTGGTTTATTAAATGAATCATTTTGTTTACATTTTCAAGAGCCTTTGCCCATTTCAGAAATACTTTTGTTTATACCAGGTTCGTCAGCCATCTGGCTTCTACTCTAGTATCAGACGGTGATTGACATTAATGGTAATATAGTGGTGACAGTGATGATTATAACTGTGGTGGCTGATAGTTATTTAGCCCTTACTTTGGACCAGATGTTCTATACACATTGCATCACCCTATCCCACCCTCAGAGCTACCCAGAGAGGTGGGAACCACAGTCTTCCCTGTCATAGATGAAGGAATGAAAGCTCAGAAGAGCTTGCTTGAGTCAGTGGCACAGCCTGGATTTTGACCCATATCTGCCAATTCATAATCTTGGGTTCATCAACATTATAGAATATCATCCCTTGCTGAGTGGCATTGATGCGGTTTACATCTATTCTTGCCTATTAGATTGTGAGGAAGAGAGATTTCACATGCTACCATGTTCTCATAAGTACATTTGATTCAGCCTTCATTTTCAAATTGCTTTCCCTGTTATAACTACGTATTCAATATTACATGTTTTTAACCATGAAATCAACACCTATAATTATGTTTGTTAACACAATTTACTGTGATCTCAGATTACCTGTCGAAAAGAACTTCCATAAACACAAAAGAACAATAAAAAGAACAAGTAAATGCCAATGAGAACAGAAACTATATATTACTATCTCACCTTCCAATCTTTCCCTACTTCTTGCTCACTCCCTTAAAAGCTATTTTTTTAAAAGCCTGATCTAGACCACAGTATTTAAATTGTCTTGTGTAGCATGTAAGTGACAAAAACACATTTTTGAGAGAACAAAAGAACAGATTTTCTCTTATCTGTCCAATGTTACCTCTGGGTTTTAGCTTCTAAAAGAAAACTCAATGATTAATAATGAAATAAGAAAGATAAAATCATCTTTCTAGATTAGGATACTTGTCTGAAATAGTTGGAAATCTGTGTTTTGAGATATGCAAAAATAGGTTCTCTTTCTGGGCTGGAACATACTTTGATTCTTTTGATCACAATGAAATAAAAGTTCTTGGAGACCAAGAGGGAGAAGCCGGCTATGGTTTCCTCCACCAAATGCAAAACCCAAAGAATGTTTGCATATTACCCATAGGCTTTTGGCAGGCATTCGCTTTGAAGGTGTAAAAGGTCAATTGTTTGAACAGCTCTGTGCTGTGGAGTAGAAACTGCACTTTTGTGAGTTGGAGTGAGAGAGGCTTAAGGAAACTACAGAGTACCTTACGTGTGTATGACATTTCTGGGATAACCTTCCAGCAAACGGATAAAATGTAAAATCCTACGTCCCAGACCCACTGAGAAATTTACAGTCTCTGCCCATGGCATTAGACCTCGTCCAGGAGAAATTCCCATCAGAACTTCTTTTTATTTATTTGAGAAATAAAGACATAGTCTATCTCTAAATTAAGAAGACATACATTTCAAAATGCAACTTAACAGGATTCCTAAACATAGAAACTTCAAAAAGAGCATTTATGCATGTCATTTTTTTCTCCATGAATATTTTTACTGGGAAAGTTCTTGAAACTTTGGGACAATAGCCACAATTTATTGATACCTTTGGACCCGTATAAGAAAAAAAGAAATTGAAATGGCAAGAACCAGGAGATTCAGATTCCTATGGAAACAACCTAAGATTCCACCATCAATTTCAGTTAATACTAAAGCTCTGTGCACCCCTTTCTCAATTTAAAAAAATGGGCTATTTAAGCATATTTGACATTTCTTCCATAAAATAATAAAGCAGAATAAAAGGCGTGTTCTGGGGTGCTATTTCAGATAGAAGAGTTGGTAGAAGCCTCTCCAAGGAGGTAACTTTTGAGCAGAGAAATGATTTATGAAGCTGGTGGGGGGAATAGTGTTCCGGGCAGAAGGAACAGCATGTGCTAAGAGCCTGAGACACCCTCAGCTTCTTTGAGGAAGAGTGAGAAGCCCAGTAAGTGGGCAGGGGAAGGGTGGTAGTGAGAGGTTTAGGGAGGTCAGGAGGGGCCAGACCACGGAGGTCCTCACAGAACATGGAAGGGGCTGGGGTTTATTTTAAGCATGATAAAAAGCCATTGGAGGATTTTACACAGAGAAGCAAGATGGTCTGATTTATTCATTAGAAAAGCCACGCTGGCTGTTGTGATCGCACCAAGGTCACCACCTGCCGTTATCTCTCCTACAGAAACCTACAATACCACAGAATGTCCATCCTTGAGGACTTTGTGCCTTCCTGTTTAGATGTTTGATGACTGAATGAATATGCCAATGAATGGTTCTAGTTGTCCAGATTTTGGCTACCCAAGCCAAGAATCCAGTGTTATCCCGTATTCATTAAAATCTTTTCTCATCAAATCTCTTTGGACTTGTTATAGGCCAGCAGACATGTTGTCAACAGAAAGTCCACCCAAATATTTATGGAAGAGGAATTCTAGTTTTCACTTTGTTTCTAAGGGGGAGATAAGAAAAATATACATTTTTCTCATGGCCAATCAGCGATGGAGCGAGAATGGGAATCCATGCTCCCTGACCCCTAGGCTAGTGTCATTCCTAGTCTACTCCGACACCTTACCCAGCTCCTACTTTATACCGTGATTCTGAGCGGCAAACATTTCCATTCTACACGTGAATCCAGGGCAGTGCCTACAATGAAGCCTAGACCGCCACCTTCCAAAACCACGCTTCTAGCCCACTGTTCACAGCAGTGTACAATTTGGAAATGAAGCAGACCAAGGACTGACATAGGGTTGCTACATTTTGCTTAGCCTGTCACCACCATTATTTCCTAAAAGTGACATGTTCACCATGAAAATAAGAAGGGGAACACTTAAGAGTAAGAGCTTAGCCTTTCCTAAGAAACAACCATGAAAGCATTTTATATCACTCTATTTTTTAAAATATAAATTATATTTTTGAATTTAAATGCAGAAAAATTAAAATAACTTTCCTGGATGCTTTGTATATAATTATTAATTGTCAATCTCAGTACCTGTAGGTATGTACATATAATATATATGCATATATATTCAGCAAGGTAAGGAAAAATATTCCATTTAACTTTATTTTTATCCTTATCATTATCAAACCTCCAGTTTCATTTCTGTTTGGCAAAAATGGAAACAACCCTCACTGGGGCTTCTTCACACAGCTTGGAATATTCTGGGCAAACAAAGAAGTTGAGGATTAACTGTTTCCATGCCACTAGCTGCTTTTCTGACCATCTCTCTCTCTGGAACGCCAGGAAGGCGGTGGGTAGTTGGAAGATTGTGTATCTAGCTGAAGGTGGTAAGTGCTGAAAGAAGGGGGATGTGGTACCCAGAGCCACTGCAAAGACCCAGCCAGACTCACAGCCCCGCCAGTCTGTCAGCTGCAAGTTACTGATCATGGTATCACATTGCAGATCTGACTGTTGGAATCTCTGGCTTTGTTTCCAGGCTATACCTGAAAGTCTCCATTTATTTTAAGAAAATGACACAAGTTTCTACCTGAATGGTATCTACCAACCTATTACTTAAATGCAATAGAAATCAGGAAGAACTCTGTACATAAGGCATTCTCCTACAGTACACAGAAAACATACACAAAACACCATTAAAGAGAAGGATTCTTGTCCTTTCTGCTTGTGGTACCTCAGGGTGCTTCCAGTTATTTCAAGTCAGTCACGGAACATCAACACAATAGCCAATATAAAACTACTTTGAACCCATTTAAATTCTATTTAAGCACATGCTATTTGAGAAATAGTCAGGAGGGCCAATTAATAGGACTCAGTCCATGTTGACACTCAGGTCAAACCTGGTGACTCTTCACTGAGAAAGAAAATATGGAAGGAGCAGATAAGAAAGGAGCAAATTTGAGTTCATTATTATAAATGCTCAGTTTGAAGTACTTGTGGGACTTCCAGGTTGTGAGGTCTGGTATGTATTTATAAATCCACCTAGTTACCTAAAAATGTTTATTATATACATTTACTGAAGGTCAAACTCTGTGCAAGGTATGATGGGTAAGAAAGAACGTGGGCACTGCTTCCGCAATGAACCTGGATTTTAACAGCAATAATTTCTGAGGTAACTGATAGCATGTTTTTATTCTTTAAGAAAACTTGTTTTAAAATATACCATTCATTTGGAAATTTTAAAGATCATCCTTCATTCTTTTTTTATGAGAAAACAGAAATAGAAGCCAAGTGCTGTAATTTGCATAATATTTTACTTTTCTTTTTTTTGATTTAGCTACATTAGTCAAGAGCTTACATTTTATTTTGGTCCATTTAATTTCATCTTAATATTTTTCATTCATCAGTACATGTGGTGGGAAAGCACTCCATAGGGAAGGCATCGTACTACAGGACACAGAAAACATACATCCAAACTAGAAAATGACGAGAGGAGGATCCTTGTCCTTTCTGCTTGGGAAATCCCAGGATGTTTCTAATTATTTCAAGTCAAGTCATGGGACATCAACACAAGAGCCCATATAAACTACTCTGAATCCATTTTAAATTGTATTTAAGCACATGGTCTCCTATAAATAGTCAGGAGGGACGATGGGTAGAACTTGGTCTAGGCTGACACCCAGATGTCAGACCTGGTGACTCTTCACTAAGAAGGTTGAGAAGGATGCTATCCAAGGACTGAAACAGGGATGGGGACATTCTCAGGGAGATGGTGGCCGAGACCTCACAGGGCCTATGACATCATAGAAGGAAGAGCAGCCAGAGAGACGCAAACCAGGAAGAAAGACTGAGGGCGCTGCTCCCACCCACCCCACACCGGGGGACCAGGACCACTGGGTTCTTCTCCCTGCCGTGTTACAGCCTGGAATCAGGTATGGAACAGGCAAGCACTCACTAGTAGGTCTGAGTATCCACCCCACCCCATGGAGCTGCCCCATTTCCTAAGACTGCCCCTCAAAACCACCCCAGGCAGCTGAGAAAAACCTTAACAGAAGGAGACTTTCATTGTACTGTGGCTCAAATCTGGTGCCAAGTTTTTCTCCCCATCTACAAATTCCACAATCCCCCTTCCATGTAGATGGGCTTTCATCTCACACAGGTACGTCTAAAGGCACAGCACTGCAGTTACTGCTTGAAATGAAAACCTTAGCCTAAGAGAAATAAAAGACAGTGTAACCTCAGTTTTAGACAATTCACATTCTTTTTTTGGTGTTTTTTTTTTTAAGTTATGACTTCTAGGAAAAAAATGAAAGCAACCTATGAACACTTTGATTTTTTACTTGTTTTGATTTGACATATGGGCAGAAATGATGGCTCACCACAACACACCTTTGTTTGGACAATTCAGGAGTGATCGCTAAGGTTTGTTTCACATGGCAACATCGACAGATGCTGAGGCTAGAATTGGAATCCCCAGTGCTATGAGGCTGGGTGAGTGGACCTTTTGGACAGTGAGTAACTAACCCACCTCCCACCCAGCATCCTCACCTCACCTCAAGTGCAGCTTGCTATTCTCCCAATACCACACTGAACTCTTTATGTGGATTGTTGCTTTCCACTCTCCTAACCTAATGAGGTAGTTACTATGATTATCTCTATTTTATGCTCAGGGAAACTGAGATAGACAGAGGTCAAATAACTTGCCCAAGGTCATATAGTTAGCTACTATGGCTGGGAATCCATACCCGGACTCATGATCTCCTTCTACAATAAAGAAACTAATTTAAAAAAAACTAAAAACAGAGCTACCATATGATCCAGAAATCCGACTCTTGGGCATATATCTGGAGAAAACCATGGTTTGAAAGAATACATGCACCCCAATGTTCATTGCAGCACTATTCACAATAGCCAAGACAGGTATGCAACCTCAGTGTCCATCAACAGAGGAGTGGGTAAATAAGAAATGGTATGTATATACAATGGAATATTACTCAGCCATAAAAAAGAACAAAATAATGCCACTTCAGCAACATGGATGGACCTAGAGATTATCATACTAAGTGAAGTAAGTCAGACAGAGAAAGACAAATACCATATGATATTGCTTATATGTGGAATTAAAAAAAAAAAATGAACTTATTTACAAAACAGAAACAGACTCACAGACTAGAAAACAAACTTATAGTTACCAGGGGGAAAGGTGGAGGGGGAGAGATAAATTGGGAGTTTGGGATTAACATACACACACTACTATATATAAAACAGATAAACAACAAGGACATACTGTATAGCACAAGGAACACTGCTCAATATTCTGTAATAACCTAAATGGGAAAAAAATTTGAAAAAGAATAGATATATGTATATGTATAACTGAATCACTTCACTGTACACCTGCAGCTAGCACAACACTGTAAATCAACTATAGTCCAATATAAAATAAAAATTTTAAAAAACCCTCAAAAAAATAAAATAAATAGCCTTTGCCTTCAGCTTTCTCATAAAATCTTTGATGCAGTAATAATTCCTGATATTTTTATAGCACGTGTGATATTTTATGACCCAAACAACCTGGGAAAAACATTAGCTCCATTTTATAGGTTAGAAAGCTCAAAGCTCAGGGACTTCCCTGGCAGTCCAGTGGCTAAGATTCCATGTTTCCAATGCAGGGGGCGTGGGTTTGATCCCTGTTCAAGGAACTAAGATCCCACATACGCCACAGGGCCAAAAAAAAAGCTCAGAAAGAAGAAACAAGACTTCAAGTCTTCAGGATAATAACAGAATGAAAATTCCCTGTATCATCCACTGTGCGCTTCTAGCAAGTAGGAAGGAGGGGATGGGCCTCAAAATCAAATCCCTTGAGTTATTTTGAGTAACACATTGTGTCTCCACATTCTAGGAGACTGCTTCCTGTCTCTAATTGCTGAAAGTAAAAGTGATGAAATAACTTCTCCTTGGAGCTGAGCATACTCCAGGAAATGTCCATCATTCCCTAAGCCACCCTCACTTCTCCTGTGATGAAAGCAATGAACAGCACATGCAGGATAAAAATGAATGGGACAAAGGAGAAAAATGATGAGGATGAGGCTCTAAACTGATAGCAAACTCAGACACAGAGAGGGTCAGGGATATTAACTTAAGCAATTTACAAAGAGAAAGCTAAGCAGGGTGTAGAGAGGGTAAAGAGCATTTTATTAAGCTTAAAAAAAATGTGCTTAGGGATGTTCAAGATGGTGGAGGAGTAAGACGTGGAGGTCACCTTCCTCCCCACAAATACATCAGAAATACATCCGCATGTGGAACAGCTCCTACAGAAGACCCACTGAATGACGACAGAGGACCTGAGGCTTCCCAAAAGGCACAAAACTCCCCACGTACCTGGCCATGTGGCTGACAGGGTCTTGGTGTCACCTGGCCGGGTGTCAGGCCTGAGCCTCTGAGGGGGGAGAGCTGAGTTCAGGACATTGGACCACCAGAGACCTCCTGGCCACACATAATATCAATCAGGAAGAGCTCTCCCAGAGATCTTCATCTCAATGCTAAGATCCAGCTCCACGCAATGACCAGCAAACTACAGTGCTGGACACCCCATGCCAAACAACTAGCAAGACAGGAACACAACGCCACCCATTAGCAGAGAGGCTGTCTAAAATCACACTAAGTTCACAGACACACCAAAACACACCACCGGACACGGTCCTGCCCACCAGAAAGACAACATCCAGCCTCATCCACCAGAACACAGGCACCAGTCCCCTCCACCAGGAAGCCTACACAACCCACTGAACCAACCTTACCCACTGGGGGCAGACACCAAAAACAATGGGAATTACGAAGCTGCAGCCTGCAAAAAGGACACCCCAAATACAGTAAGTTAAGCAAAATGAGAAGACAGAGAAATATGCAGCAGATGAAGGAGCAAGGTAAAAACCCACCAGACCAAACAAATGAAGAGGAAATAGGCAGGCTACCTGAAAAAGAAGTCAGAGTAATGACAGTAAACATGGTTCAAAATTTTGGAAATAGAATGGAGAAAACACAAGAAACGTTTAACGAGGACCTAGGAGAACTGAAGAGCAAACAAACAATGAGTGAAATTTAAAATTCTCTAGAAAGAATCAATAGCAGAATAACTGAGGCAGAAGAACGGATAAGTGACCTGGAAGATAAAATAGTGGAAATAATTACAACAGAGCAGAATAAAGAAAAAAGAATGAAAAGAATTGAGGACAGTCTCAGAGAACTCTGGGACAACATTAAACACACGAACATTCGAATTATAGGGCTCCCATAAGATGAAGAGAAAAACAAAGAGACTGAGAAAATATTTGAAGAGATTATAGTCGAAAACGTCCCTAATATGGGAAAAGAAATAGTCAATCAAGTCCAGGAAGCACAGAGAGTCTCATACAGAATAAATCCAAGGAGAAACATGCCAAGACACATATTAATCAAACTATTTAAAAATTAAATACAAAGAAAAAATATTAAAAGCAGCAAGGGGAAAGCAACAAATAACATACAAGGGAATCCCCATAAGGTTAACAGCTGATCTTTCAGCCGAAACTCTGCAGGCCAGAAGGGAGTGGCAGGATATATTTAAAGTGATGAAAGGGAAAAACCTACAACCAAGATTATTCTACCCAGCAGGATCTCACTGAGATTCGATGGAGAGATTAAAACCTTTTCAGACAGGCAAAAGCTAAGAGAATTCAGCACCACTAAACTAGCTTTACAACAAATGCTAAAGGAACTTCTCTAGGTAGGAAACACAACAGAAGGAAAAGACCTACAATAACAAACCCAAGACAATTAAGAAAATGGTAATAGGAATCAATAATTACCTTAAATGTAAATGGATTAAATGCTCCAACCAAAAGACATAGACTGGCTGAATGGATACAAAAAATAAGATCTGTATATAGGCTGTCTGCAAGAGACCCACTTCAGACCTAGGGACACTTACAGACTGAAAGTGAGGGGATGGAAAAAGATATTTCATGGAAATGGAAATCAAAAGAAAGCTGGAGTAGCAATTCTCATATCAGACAAAATAGACTTTAAAATAAAGAATATTACAAGAGACAAGGAAGAACACTACATAATGATCAAGGGATCAATCCAAGAAGAAGATATAACAATTGTAAATATTTATGCACCCAACATAGGAGCACCTCAATACAAAAGGCAAATGCTAACAGCCATAAAACGGGAAATCAACAGTAACACAATAATAGTAGGGAACTTTAACACCCCACTTCCACCAATGGACAGATCAACCAAAATGAAAATAAATAAGGAAACACAAGCTTTAAATGATACATTAAACAATATGGACTTAAGTGATATTTATGGGACATTCCATCCAAAAACAACAGAATACACTTTCTTCTCAAGTGCTCATGGAACATTCTCCAGGATAGATCATATCTTGGGTCACAAAACAAGCACTGTTAAACTTAAGAAAATTGAAATCATATCAAGTATCTTTACTGACCACAATGCTATGAGACTAGATATCAATTACAGGGGGAAAAAATGTAAAAAATACGAGCACATGGAGGCTCAACAATACACTACTAAATAACCAAGAGATCACTGAAGAAATCAAACAGGAAATCAAAAAATACATAGAAACAAATGACAATGAAAACAGGACGACCCAAAACCTATGGGATGCAGTCTAAAACGGAAGTTTAAAGCAATACAATCCTACCTCAAGAAACAAGAAACATCTCAAATAAACAACTTAACCTTACACCTAAAACAATCAGAGAAAGAAGAACAAAAAAACTCCAAAGTTAGCAGAAGGAAAGAAATCATAAACAACAGTTCAGAAATAAATGAAAAAGAAATGAAGAAAATGATAGCAAAGATCAATAAAACTAAAAGCTGGTTCTTTGAGAAGATAAACAAAATTGATAAACCATTAGCCAGACTCATCAAGAAAAAAAGGGTGAAGACTCAAATCAACAGAATTAGAAATGAAAAAGAAAGTAACAACTGACACTGCAGAAATACAAAGTGTCATGAGAGATTACTACAAACAACTCTATGCCAATAAAATGGACAACCTGGAAGAAATGGACGAATTCTTAGAAAAGCACAACCTTCTGAGACTGAACCAGGAAGAAACAGAAAATATAAACAGACCAATCACAAGCACTGAAATTGAAACTGTGATTTAAAATCTTCCAACAAACAAAAGCCCAGGACCAGACGGCTTCACAGGTGAATTCTATCAAACATTTAGAGAAGAGCTAACACCTTTCCTTCTCAATCGCTACCAAAATATAGCACAGGGAGGAACACCCCCCAACTCATTCTACGAGGCCACCATCACCCTGATACCAAAACCAGACAAAGAGGTCACAAAAAAAGAAAACTACAGGCCAATATCACTGATGAATATGGATGCAAACAGCCTCAACAAAATACTAGCAAACAGAATCCAACAGCACATTAAAAGGATCATACACTATGATCAAGTGGGGTTTATCCCAGGAATGCAAGGATTCTTCAATATACGCAAAACAATCAATGTGATATACAATATTAACAAACTGAAGGAGAAAAATCATAGGATAATCTCAATAGATGCAGAAAAAGCTTTCAACAAAATTCAACACGAATTTATGATAAAAACTCTCCAGAAAGTAGGCACAGAGGGAACTTACCTCAACATAATAAAGGCCATATATGACAAACCCACAGCCAACATCATTCTCAATGGTGAAAAACTGAAAGCATTTCCTCTAAGATCAAGAACAAGACAAGGTTGTCCACTCTCACCACTATTATTCAACATAGTTTTGGAAGTCTAGCAACAGAAATCAGAGAAGAAAAAGAAATAAAAGGATTCCAAATCGTAAAAGAAGAAGTAAAACTGTCACTGTTTACAGATGACATGATACTATACATAGAGAATCCTAAAGATGCTACTAGAAAACTACCAGAGCTAATCCATGAATTTGGTAAAGTAGCAAGATGCACAATTAATTCACAGAAATCTCTTGCATTCCTATACACTAATGATGAAAAATCTGAAACAGAAATTAAGGAAACACTCCCATTTATCACTGCAACAAAAAGAATAAAAATACCTAGGAATAAGCATACCTAAGGAGACAAAAGAGCTGTATGCAGAAAAGTATAAGACACTGATGAAAGAAATTAAAGATGACAGAAAGAGATGGAGAGATATACCACGTTCTGGGATTGGAAGAATCAATATTGTGAAAATGACTATATTACCCAAAGCAATCTACAGATTCAATGCAATCCCTATCAAACTACCAATGGTATTTTTCACAGAAGTAGAACAAAAAATTTCACAATTTGTATGGAAACACAAAAGACCCCGAATAGCCAAAGCAATCTTGAGAAAGAAAAACAGAGCTGGAGGAATCAGACTCCCTGACTTCAGACTATACTACAAAGCTACAGTAATCAAGACAGCATGGAACTGGCACAAAAACAGAATTATAGATCAATGGAACAGGATAGAAAACCCAGAGATAAACCCATGCATATATGGTCACCTTATCTTTGATAAAGGAGGCAAAATTATACAATAGAGAAAAGACTCCCTCTTCAATAAGTGGTGCTGGGAAAACTGGACAGCTACATGTAAAAGAATGAAATTAGAACACTCTCTAACACCATACACAAAAATAAACTCAAAATGGATTAAAGATCTAAATGTAAGGCCAGACACTATAAAACTCTTAGAGGAAAAAATAGGCAGAACACTCTATGACGTAAATCACAGCAAGATCATTTTTGACCCACCTCCTAGAGAAATGGAAATAAAAACAAAAATAAATAAATGGGACCTAATGAAACTTAAAACCTTTTGCACACAAAGGAAACGATAAACAAGACGAAAAGACAACTCTCAGAATGGTAGAAAATATTTGCAAACGAAGCAACTGACAAAGGATTAATCTCCAAAATATACAAGCAGCTCATGCAGCTCAATATCAAATAAACAAACAACCCAATCCAAAAATGGGCAGAAGATCTAAATAGACATTTCTCCAAGGAAGATATACAGATTGCCAACCAACACATGAAAGGATGCTTAACGTCACTAATCATTACAGAAATACAAATCAAAACTACAATGAAACTAAAAATAGAACTGCCATATGACACAGCAATCCCACTACTGGGCATAGACCCTGAGAAAACCAAAATTCAAAAAGAGTCATGTACCACAATATTCATTGCAGCTCTATTTACAATAGCCAGGACATGGAAGCAACCTAAGTGTCCATCGACAGATGAATGGATAAAGAAGATGTGTCACATATATACAATGGAATATTACTCAGCCATAAAAAGAAATGAAATTGAGTTATTTGTATTGAGGTGGATGGACCTAGAGTCTGTCATACAGAGTGAAGTAAGTCAGAAAGAGAAAAACAAATACCATATGCTAACAGATATATATGGAATCTCAAAAGAAAAACAATGGTTCTGAAGAACCTAGGGGCAGGATGGGAATAAAGACGCAGACCTACTAGAGAATGGACTTGAGGACACGGGGAGGGGGAAGGGTAAGCTGGGACGAAGTGAGAGAGTGGTATGGTCATATATACACTACCAAATGTAAAATAGATGGCTAGTGGGAAGCAGCCGCATAGCACAGGGAGATCAGCTCGGTGCTTTGTGACCACCTAGAGGGGTGGGATAGGGAGGGAGACGCAAGAGGGAAGAGATATGGGGATCTATGTATATGTATAGCTGATTCAGTCTGTTATAAAGCAGAAATTAACACACCATTGTAAAGCAATTGTACTCCAATAAAGATGTTAAAAAAAAATTTTTTTTTTTCCTATAAAGAAAAGGCCAAGCCCAGATAATGTCACTGGTGAATTTTACCAAAAGTTTAAAGAAGAACTAAAACCAATCCTCTACAAACTCTTACAAAAATAAAACTAAAAAAAAGAAAAAAAAAAAACTACAATGAAGCATCACCTCACCCTGGTCAGAAAGGCCATCATCAAAAGATCTACAAACAATAAATTCTGGAGATGGTGTGGAGAAAACGGAACCCTTTTGCACTGTTGGTGGGAATGTAAATTGATACAGCCACTATGGAGAACAGTATGGAGGTTCCTTAAAAAACTAAAAATACAACTACCATATGACCCAGCAATCCCACTACTGGGCATATACCCTGAGAAAACCATAATTCAAAAAGAGTCATGTACCACAATGTTCATTGCAGCACTATTTACAATAGCCAGGACATGGAAGCAACCTAAGTGTCCATAGACAGATGAATGGATAAAGAAGATGTGGCACATATATACACTGGAATGTTACTCAGCCATAAAAAGAAATGAAATTGAGTTATTTGTAGTGAAGTGGATGGAGTTAGAGTTTGTCATACAGAGTGAAGTAAGTCAGAAAGAGAAAAACAAATACCGTAGGCTAACACATATATATGGAATCTAAAAAAAAATTAAAGGTTCTGAAGAACCTAGGGGCAGGACAGGAATAAAGACGCAGACGTAGAGAATGGACTTGAGGACACGGGGAGGGGGAAGGGTAAGCAGGGACGAAGTGAGAGAGTGGCATGTACATATATACACTACCAAATGTAAAATAGATAGCTAGTGGGAAGCAGCCGCATAGCACAGGGAGATCAGCTTGGTGATTTGTGACCAGGTAGAGGGGTGGGATAGGGCAGGTGGAAGGGAGACACAAGAGGGAGGGGATATGGGGATATATGTATACGTATAGCTGATGCACTTTGTTGTACAGCAGAAACTAACACACCATTGTAAAGCAATTATACTCCAATAAAGATGTTTTTTAAAAATGTGCTTAAAGTTGGAATTTACTGTAGTGGAAGAGGAGAGATTTATCTTTCACCTGGGGGCCAGTTTCCACCCCTAAGTAACAGGACTGAACCAAACCAAACTAAAACAAACTAAACTAAAATAATTGGCTGGGAAGGGGTATCTTTTAACACATCCTGCTTATGGAAAATCCAGGAAATCATCTTTCACCAGCAACCATATGATTTCAAGTAAGAGTCAACCCTGGAGAAAGAAAAGTAATGAAGTGTGAGATAGTTTTTTCTTTAGAATGGCAAATAGGAAACGCCTTTTATTTTCCAAGTTATTGGTTTGCTCTCTTCAAATAGGACAGATTGTACTAAGAGAGTAAATCTTAAGACTACATTTCAAGTAAGTAGCAAAGGTTGGGTTTCAGCCATAGTACTCTTGGGGTCACCGTGGGGCAAAAAGGTAAAAATCACCATCTCCGTATTTTACAAGTAATGGTATATTTAGATAATATTTTTGCTTTGATAATCAAATCTTTCATTTTCTGGATTTAGCTAAGCCAGTTAAAGTTAATCCACCTGTGGAAGAAGGATCACCCAACAATGTGAGCAATCTGCTCCCTCTTAATGAAAGGATCTAAATGGGAAAATCAAAGGCAAAAGAGGTGTCCTGGGCACATATGACCAGCGTGGGCTGAAGTATGACAGGGTGGAAACAGCAATGACTCTGCACTCCTTCCCTCATCGCATTTTTGTTTTCACCTTTATAAGCACAAGAACCCCTTTGGAACAACAGCACATCTGTGGCCCATAAAACCGTTGAAGTTATTTAATATTCATTGACTGAAAGAAATAACTAATGGCAACAAGCTACTCTAAATTCAGTGGGGCTTGTGAATGCATTTGCATGTATTAATCTCAATGAATAGCATATTTGTATGTTTAACCAATGGTTGAACGTGTGTGCAACATACTAAGTTGTTCAATCTGCAGACGATGTTTGATAAGCGTGTGGATTTGAAGACCCTTATAAAGTAATCCATGGCTCCCCAGGATTTTCAGCTGCCAGACGAGAACTACTGAACCCTTCTCTCCTACTAAAGACTCCATGGTCTTAAAATAGACTTTGGAAGGTATTCCAGCATGTTATCCTGCAAAAATTTGCAGCCTATATGCATTAATAAAGAACCGGAATATCACATGTTGAAATGAACAACATTCACTGCTGACTAGAATAGTTTAGGGAGGTTTATTTGCTTTGCTGTGTTTTCCAAGTAGTAGTGAAAACAAACAACAAAAAAGCAAAACAAAGAAACAACAAAAGGGCTCCATACCACTTGATCAGAAAGGCCCCAGCAGTAGTCTGTAAACTTAACAAAAGAGAGATAAGAGTCACAGATGTAGGAAACAAACTTATGGTTACTGGGGGCGGGGGAGAGATAAACTTGGAGGTTGTGATTAACATATACATACTACTATATATAAAATATCAATAGATAACTAAGAAGGACCTACTCTATAGCACAGGGAACTCTGCTCAACATTACGTAACAACCTAAATGGGAAAAGAATTTGAAAAAGCATAGATACATGTATATGTATAACTGAATCACTTTGCTGTACACCTGAAACTAACACAACATTTTTTAATCAACTATACTCCAATAAAAATTTTAAAAAAACAAAAACTCAGATTCTTGGAAAATGTCCCTAATATCTGCTCCCAGTCGTCCTGGGGACCCATTCCTACAAAGTGACATAGGAAATTATGGAAACTGAAATGTTCATTCTACCATCACGACATAGTCCACAAAAACTAAGTTTCTGGCAAGAACAACTACCTTGTCATTGCACAAGTAAACCTGTCACGCTTCTGCTTAAGTCCTTCACCCCATTAACTTTTAAGGTAACACCATGGTCCCCCAAACTGCCTGATCCTGTCCTACTCACCGCTCTAGCCGCATACCTAACCACTCTGTTGAGTAACCAACACTGGATCTGTCAGAACCGCCTTACTTGCTACTTCTTGGAAGAGCATGTGCTCTGGAGCAAGGCTCCCCAGTTCTCCTACCAGAGCTCCTTTTTGCAGGGAGAAGGAAAGCCATCTCGCATTCTGAGGACACAATACAAAGACAGCAAATACATTTTCTTTAGGATTTAACTGCAACCCAGATACGTTCCCGTCATCTAGTTATTGGAAAATTACAGGTCCAAAACACTGTTTATGCAAAAATCAATGAGAGGTCCAAAACAATGTTGAGTCCAAAGACCCAACATGGATGGTGCACTGAGAACTGTTAGTAAACCAATCATCTGTGTCTATATGTGCATGAGGGGTTGAATAGCGTTGCCAAGTGTGGTAGCGACCACTATTTATCTCCCAGTTTCCAGTCTCATCTTCATCTTTGGTGAGAGATATTCCTTTTTGCCAGGCACAAGACCCCCACCATGAAAATCATACACCCTAGCCTCCTTTGTGCTGGGGAGTGCCCATGTGACTAGGTTTTGGTTAACGGGCTATAAAGAGGCTGCATCATGCTGTACTTCCAGAAAATCTTCTTATAAGAGAGAAGACACACCCTCTTCTTGCTCCATCCTATTACATGGAATGTGGAGGTGATGACCAGAGTTTTATCCGCCCCTCTGGATCCTGAGGATGTGGCCACACTCTGGGGATGACAGAAGAGTGAGCCAGAAGGAGCTGAAGTCCCTAAATAAGTAATTTCTGTAGCTTCTATTCCAGGTCTGGATTGCCTGCTATGCATTGTTCCTAGGTGAGAAGAGAATAAATATTTTCCTCCTTCAAGTCTCTGTATTTGCAGGCCAATTTTTTTCCAGGTCTTTTACTTGCAGCCAAACCTAATCGTATAGAATATATGGAGCTTTCTTGACACCAGGCATTTTAGCAGAGTATAGAATTAGAACCCTTAATAAACTTAATAATGCACTACGTTAAGTTAGTGAATACAAGTGTTAGTGATCCTTCAGGAGTCACTTAGAAGGCTAGCATCCTCAGCAAATCTCCCAGGGGCTGAAAGGCCATGGGATTGGGTATACCTGTCTAAACCGAGGCTTTTTTCTTTTTGTTGGAAGGGAGCCTTTACTAGCAGTGAAAAAAAATCACAGAGGGAGAATTCCCAGAATTCAAGGAGCCCAGGCATTGCTACAAAACAGTTCATTCTTAGTTTTAAATGTTGTTACTGGCAAAAGTTACTAGTGATACCTCTTTTTTTTTCCATTTTTACAATTTTTTAATTGAAGTATAATTAACATATAACATTATATTAGCTTCAGGGATAAAACATAGTGATTCAATATTTGTATATTGCTGCACTATTTTTATTTTATTGTTTATCTATCTATCTATCTATCTATCTATCTATCTATTTATTTACTTAGTGGCCACACCACGCAGGATCTTAGTTCCCCGACCAGGAATCAAAACTGCACCCCCTGCAGTGGAAGCACAGAGTCTTAACCACTGGACTGCCAGGGAAGTCCCAGCTGCATGCACTGTTTTAAAAGGTCAGTTGTAGACTATTACATCCATAGCAAAGTTCTGTAAGGTTATATGAGAAAATGTTACTGAATGTTAACTCTGGTTAACTCCGCTGTTTGGGACTGGGGACTTTCAATTTCCTTTCTACAATAGTGAAACCTCTTTTCAGCTGAAATTCCTATCTTTGATGAAAACGTTGCAGTCGATATATCTCTATTGGCGTAGCAATTTCCACCCTGTGAAATAGCTCATCAGTGATCCTCAAAACTGTCAAGGTCATGAAACAGAAGGGAGGCCTGAAATATCATCACAGACCAGAAGAGACGGTGGCAGGAAAGCAGAAGATAATCTGGATCCTGGATTGGACTCTGGAAAAGAAAAGCACAGTAGTCGAAAACAGGCGGCATCTGAAAAATGTCTGGAGTGTGGTTGAGGGCAGTGCACCAATATTTGTAACTGGGACAAACAAACCAAACTAACATAAGATGTGAACAACAGGGGAAACGGGTGATGGCACACAGAAACTCTCTGTTCTATCTTTATAACTTTGTGTATGTCTAAAATCATTCAATTTTTAAATTTTTATTTAAAACATTAGCAATATTTACTGCTAAATAGTCAGGAGGATTGGTTGAGATAATAGGTATAAAGGCTTGTAGAAGGAATACAATAAGTGTTCATATACTTCCTCTCAAGTAAACCCTTAAAATCCCACCAACCCTTTTGTGATTAGATAAATTCTTTTTTTGTTGTTCGTTTTTTTTAAAATTGGGTCTGTTTTAGTAAAAGAGCATATGATCCCAAGACAGAGTCTCACACTCCCTCAAAGCAAACTCTTTGCCCTAAAATGGTTAGTTTTGAGATGATATTTTCATAAAGTAAATATTTATCATTATCATGTATCATTCAAAAATGTGGTTTACTATGACCTATGGGGTTGAGTCCATATCTGTCCAGTAGTATGTGAAATTATGCATACATGCATACCTACCTGAACATTTTTCTTAGCTCAATTCCTCTCTCATGGTAAGACTCAGAATTGGTTAACTTCCTCTCAGACTCAGCAGACAATCACCCAATAACTACCCTGATAGAATGCCAGTTGGTACTCACTCCCCCCTCCCTCCTACCTGATATAAGGAACTTCATTTGTTTTCGCCCATGGATAAAATATTGGATCAGCTGTAAAGTAATCTAATTGGGACAAGATAAACCACTTATTTCATCATTTAACTGAACTTATCAGATACTTTCTTTGACATGTACTTCTGTCTTGGCTGAACAACTTACCCTCTTGTCATAAACGTTCACGAATTTGAAGATGGGCTGTATGTTTTCCAGCCCTTTCCTTCTCCACCATGACTGAGGTATTTGTTGTCAGATTTTCCTCATACACTTCCTTGAAGGCTTCTCTCTGTAGTCTTTCAAATTTCCACACATAGACTAGATTTAGGATCCACATCATGTGTCTTTTTTTTTTTAATCGTTTATTTATTTATTTATTTATTTATTTATTTATTTATTTATTTATTTTTGGCTGTGTTGGGTCTTCATTGCTGTGAGCAGGCTTTCTCTAGTTGCAGCAAGCAGGGGCTACTCTTCATTGCGGTGCACGGGCTTCTCATTGTGGTGGCTTCTCTTGTTGCGGAACACAGGCTCTAGGCACACAGGCTCAGTAGTTGTGGCGCACAGGCTTAGTTGCCCCGCGGCATGTGGGATCTTCCCGGACCAGGGCTTGAACCCGTGGTCCCCTGAATTGGCAGGCAGATTCTTAACCACTGCACCACCAAGGAAGTCCCATAAGAAGCGTCCTAAGGACAAAGTTCCTTTTCTCCATGGGCATCCCCCCTCCCTTCCCTCCCTTCTGGTCCATAAAGATGTGGCCACACTCTAGGCATGACAGAATAAGTTTTACACCGAGTAGGTTCTCAGTATGTTTCTGTGAACTTGATTTAAATTACTGAACACCAACACCAAGTATAATGAAAGGACCGTTTCATGATTTTTGAATGATTTATTACCTTTGCAAGCATTCCAGCATGATGTCAGATTTAATTATGACACGAAACACTTGGCTCTTTCATATTTATTTCAAAGCACCAAGTTAAACAGGTTTCCCAGTACATGAGCTCCTCTTGAGAACATTAGGTGACTCTGGGAGCTCCATGAACTCTTTCAATCAACCAGGAGGAAACGGCAATGGAAACTCTCTTAGTAAAATAAAAACATACCTTAAGGTTTGACCATAATTCCCACAATTGCCAAAAAATTCCTCCCTATTTCCAAAGAATGTCTGGCAAATCAACCACTTTTTTTTACTCTAGGTTCTTTCTTGCTCATTTAGCAGTTTTGGTATCTGGTTATTTATTTCTTTCACTGTACATATTTTTATGATTTATTGTCTCAACTCTCTTTTCTATACTTATCAGGACTGAACTCTACCTTTTTCTAATAACAACATTTTGAAATTTTGGTCAATTATAATAAAAGAACACACAAAGTTTCAGCTGGGAAGAAAAACATGTCAATAAGACAAAGCAATGGTGCCTCCAGGAAATATTTTTAGCAGAACTGAATGAGGAAGGATAAAAGATGACCAAAGATGGTAAAAAGAAATAGTTTAGTAAGTGTGATTTTCAATCACGGCAAAGTGAAGTTTGGTTTGAATTTGGATACTCAGCTGAGTCAGTCCTGCAAATTGGGACCTGAGTTACTTGGATTATAAATGGGGCCAGCAGCTCCCTGCTCTCAAGAGCTCAAATCCTCTTGGACATTAGTCAGAGCCCACCCCCAGAAGCAGGTGCTGGAGATGCTCTACCCTTGTCTCTGTGGATCCCTTGATGAACGCTTCTGGTGCGTTTCACTCCCAAGAGCCTGCACGCATACATTTATTGTAGGATGACCCTGGGGTTGCTGTAAACTTAAATTAGTGCTCCTCAAAGTGTGATCCACAGACAAGCAGCAGCGACATCACTAGGGAACTCGTTAGAAATGCAAAGGTGGATCCCACCCAAACCCGCTGAATCAGAAACTCTAGGAGTGGGGTTGCTAAATGTAAGGCCAGACACTATAAAACTCTTGGAGGAAAACATAGGCAGACCACTCTCTGACATTAATTGTAGCAGTATCTTTTTGGATCCACCTCCTAGGTTAATGAAAATAAAAACAAAAATAAACAAATGGGACCTAATGAAATTTAAAAGCTTTTACACAGCAAAGGAAACCATAAACAAGACAAAAAGACAACCTTCAGAATGGGAGAAAATATTTGCAAATGAAGCAACCGACAAGGGATTAATCTCCAAAATATACAAACAGCTCATGCAGCTCAATATCGAACAAACAAACAACCAAATCAAAAAATAGACAGAAGACCTAAATAGACATTTCTCCGAAGAAGACATACAGATGGCCAAAAAACACATGGAAAGATACTCATCATTGCTAATTACTAGAGAAATGCAAATCAAAACTACAATGAGGTATCACCTCACACTGGTCAGAATGGCCATCATCAAAAAATCTACAAACAATAAATGCTGGAGAAGGTGTGGAGAAAAGGGAACCCTCCTACATTGTTGGTGGGAATGTAAATTGATACAGTCATTATGGAGAACTGTATGGAGGTTCCTCAAAAAACTAAAAACAGAACTACCGTATGATCCAGTAATCCCACTACTGGGCATATACTGGGAGAAAACCATAATTCAAAAGGACACATGCACCCCAATGTTCACTGCAGCACTATTTACAATAGCCAGGACATGGAAGCAACCTAAGTATCCATCAACAGATGAATGGATAAAGAAGATGTGGCACATATTTACAATGGAATATTACTCAGCCATAGAAAGGTGAAATAGTGCCACAAACTGTATTTTAATAAACCCCCTAGGTTCTTCTGACACATGTTAAATGTTGAGCCCCACTGACCTATCTACATGGGCAGCTGAGTGACTGGGAGTTTATATTTTGGGGAGAGGCAGCCCTGAGCCAATGCTGGCACAGTGGGTGTATCAACACCCCTCTGCCTCACTGCTGGTGGGGCCCTGACTGTTTCCAGAACCCCCTGCAGAACTGAGCCACAGTTACCCTCTGTGGGACTCTCTCAATAGCACAACCTCACCTGGCCTCCTTCCTTTCAACTCCTTGTCTCACTTTCCCACTCCCCCACCAGCTTTTCCTAGGACCACTTCCTAATCAATCAATTTCACAGGAATCTTCAGCTCAGAGTCTGCTTCTAGGGAACCAAACCAAACCTACCTCTCTCCGTGAAAACTTCAACTTCATTGGTTACAGCATGGTGTCCCGGCAATTTTTTCTAGACTAGGTACTAACTAGAGTCTGAGGATAACAAGGTTAGAACTCTCTCTGACCTCACAGCACTTAGGGCTAGTGGAGTCGTGGTGCGGCGCATACACGTGAATGGATCTTGTCAATAGAACAATATTGAAATTCTCAACAGTGCTGGGAAAACATTTCCCCCAAAATTCCTGGAAGAGGTAGTAGGCCAAGCTAACTGCTGAAGTGTGGTTGAGGGTCAGTGAGTTAGGATACGGAAAGTGAACAAAATATTCTTGCCAAAGTCATGGACCAAAACATGGAAGTGAGGAACAGAGAAAACCATGCATCACTTGGTGTTAAATTCAAATTGAAGAGGGGCAGGTGATGAAGTTGAAAAAAATAGGCACACAGAAAGACTGCTATGCCCAGCTAACTAGTGGGGCCTTTATTCCGTGCATGATGGGCATTGCTGATGGGTTTTCAGCATAAGGATTCTCCTGGCTGAATTAAGAGGGCAATCTGTCAGCAAGGAGACCAAGTCAAAGACTACAGTGATTGTCTAGGCAAGATATAATGAGCGCCTGAACTTGAGGAGAATGTGTAACCCAGGAAAGATTTAGGAGGTGAAACTGGCAGGGCTTCAACTGAATAAATGTAGTAGTGAACGACAGGGAGGAGTGAGACCAGGACAAACCCAGGTTTCTGGCTTGAGTGTTGCAATTAACTTAGAGTCATAATCTTTTCTATTTTGCCAAACTTCATCAGTGCTGAAAGACATACGGCAGCTCTGATTAGTGCTGGTACAGAATTGCTTAATCAACAAAAACACCAGGCACAATTAATACACAAGACTTTTCAGTTAAACACAATTTAGGGATGATCACTTTAAATGGAAAGTTTATGAAAATTTTCAGTATTTAATTAATGAAATTCTAATTCTTGATAAAAGCAGACTTAAAGACACGCAGAAGTTTACTAGAAGAAGAAACAGTACAATGAACAGTAACGGGTGGGGAGCAAAAACATAATCAGAGTGATCTGTCAACAAGCAAACTGCAAAATGAGTCCCACAGATTCCTATTTGGACAGAAGCAGAACACAACCCTAACCCTAACCGTAACCCTAACCCTAACCTTAACCCTAACCCTATCCCTAACCCTAACTGTGGTTCATAAAGACTAATCATTAAATGTGCCCCTTTGTCAGAGACAGAACCCAATCAAGCCAAAAGCCGCTGCCAATAGGGGGAAGCCTGGGGAAATGGCTTGGAAGAGGTTGTTTACTGATGTCACTGTGCCTGGAGGGGTTCACAGCACAACCCAGTTTACCCTGTCCTCTTGCACCTGATGCCTTGGGTGGAAAAGGGACAGAATGGCAGAGCCAGAGCAAGAGTCCACTTACCCTTCTGCCTAACTGTTCTGTCTCTTGATTCTTAGAAAAGCCCCTGGAGTAACAAAGAGGCACACACTCACATCTTCCTTTCTTCTCTATATGACTTCAACTACTTGGTATCCAAAATGAGGGAAATATCAACAGGAAAGGCCAGTTTCAGGCTTTCCTAAAAATAATGGAGATGCCAATTGGCCTCATCACCCACCATCAATCTGAGAAAAGGCTTCCAGTAAAGGATTGAGTAAAAGCATGAGACAGTGGTAGGAATCAATATCACTACCACCAGAACAGGTAGATTCTCTCCAAGAAACTTATAGTTACAGACTCAAACCCCAATTTGAATAAAGCAACGGGTGGTATTAACACACACACACACACCACAATCTGTCTGTTTATCTTAAGATAGAGACAGAAACCAATCAGTGTGGACAATGTCATAGCTGTGTCACAGTGTCACAGTAAGTCCCCTACATACAAATGAGTTCCATTCCGAGAGCATGTTCATAAGTCCAATTTGGTCGTAAGTCCAACAAAGTTAGCCTATGTACCCAACTAACACAATCGGCTATAGAGTCCTGTACTGTAATAGCTTTATAATAGTTTTCACACAAATAATACAGAAACAAACAAACAAACACAAAGACTAAAGAAGACATTTATAATCCTACAGTACAGTACCTTGAAAGGTACAGTAGTGCAGTACAACAGCTGGCAACAAGGGCTGGCACCGAGTGAAGAGGCAAGAAGAATTACTGACTGGAGAAGCAAGAAGAACTAGTTCTGCAGCCTGTGAAATAGAAACCACATTCACAGAAAGATAGACAAAATGAAAAGGCAGAGGACTATATACCAGATGAAGGAACAAGATAAAACCCCAGAAAAACAACTAAATGAAGTGGAGATAGGCAACCTTCCAGAAAAAGAATTCAGAATAATGATAGTGAAGATGATCCAGGACCTCGGAAAAAGAATGGAGGCAAAGATCGAGAAGGTGCAAGAAATGATTAACAAAGACCTAGAAGAATTAAAGAACAAACAAACAGAGATGAACAATACAATAACTGAAATGAAAAATACACTAGAAGGAATCAAGAGCAGAATAACTGAGGCAGAAAAACGGATAAGTGACCTGGAAGACAGAATGGTGGAATTCACTGCCGCAGAACAGAATAAAGAAAAAAGAATGGAAAGAAATGAAGACAGCCTAAGAGACCTCTGGGACAACATTAAACGTAATAACATTCACATTATAGGGGTCCCAGAAGGAGAAGAGAGAGAAAGGACCTGAGAAAATATTTGAAGAGATTATAGTCAAAAACCTCCCTAACATGGGAAAGGAAATAGCCACCCAAGTCCAGGAAGCACAGAGAGTCCCAGGCAGGATAAATCCAGGGAGAAACACACCGAGACACATGGTAATCAAATTGACAAAAATTAAAGACAAAGAAAAATGATTGAAAGCAACAAGGGAAAAACGACAAATAACATACAAGGGAACTCCCATAAGGGTAACAGCTGATTTCTCAGCAGAAACTCTACAAGCCAAAAGGGAGTGGCATGATATATTTAAAGTGATGAAAGGGAAGAACCTACAACCAAGATTACTCTACCCAGCAAGGATCTCATTCAGATTCGATGGAGAAATCAAAAGCTTTACAGACAAGCAAAAGCTAAGAGAATTCAGCACCACAAAACCAGCTCTACAACAAATGCTAAAGGAACTTCTCTAAATGGGAAACACAAGAGAAGAAAAGGACCTACAAAAACAAACTCATAACAATTAAGAAAATGGTAATAGGAACATACATATTGATAATTACCTTAAACGTGAATGGATTAAATGCTCCAACCAAAGGACACAGGCTCGCTGAATGGATACAAAAACGAGACCCATACATATGCTGTCTACAAGAGAACCACTTCAGACCTAGGGGCACATACAGACTGAAAGTGAGGGGATGGAAAAAGATATTCCATGCAAATGGAAATCAAAAGAAAGCTGGAGTAGCAATACTCATATTAGATAAAATAGACTTTAAAATAAAGAATGTTACAAGAGACAAGGAAGGACACTACATAATGATCAAGGGATCAATCCAAGAAGAAGATATAACAATTATAAATATATATGCACCCAACATAGGAGCACCTCAATACATAAGGCAACTGCTAACAGTAAGTAAGTCAGAAAGAGAAAAACAAATATCGTATATTAACGCATGTATGTGGAATCTAGAAAAATGGTACAGATGAACCAGTTTGCAGGGCAGAAATAGAGACACAGGTGTAGAGAACAAATGTATGGACATCAAAGGGAGAAAGTTGGGGTGGGGTGGTGGGATGAATTGGGAGATTGGGATTGACATATGTACACTAATATGTATTAAATAGAGAACTAATAAGAACCTGTTATATAAAAAATAAATAAATAAAATTAAATTTTAAAAAAAGTATTCATTAGGAAGTGAGCATTGGGCTGGAAAACAAGGACAAGGCATGCAAAAAAAAAAAAAAAAGAAGAAGAAGAAGAAGAGTTACTGACTGGAGGAGGGAGTGGGGGTGGGAGATGGTAGAGGTGAAGATCGTCAGCAGTAGGAGACAGAGGGCAAGCTGCAATTTCACTCACGCCTGATGTTGATGGCACAGGTTCTGGGCTTAAAATAAAGATACTGTACTACTGTACTCTCTACAGCACTGTACAGTAAAGTACACAAAAGCACAACCACTTGCAGAGGATGCACACATGTGACAATATACACCAGACATGTGAACTAACTTACGTGATTGGACATGCGAACTCACGTTCACATCTTTGAAAGTTCACAACTTGAAGGTTCGTATTAGGGGACCTCCTGTATAGCATCCAGCTCCTGAGGAGCTGGATGCCAGAGAAATTTCAGAGAGGGGGCTGGGCTTGCCAGGGCATAGTGGGAGTGGGAGGAAGTTCAGGGGTGAATGGGGGCCCTTTAAGGGGACATAGTGGCAGAAACTATTAATCTGTGCTAATGCATTTCAATATTTCAGCAATTGGTATGTTGGTACCATGTCTATCAGATGACAATCAGCCCTAGCGAACAAGAATGTTTTCCTTGTATTAAACTCCATAAATCCCAGAATGTGGAGCATGATTAGGGCATGGCAGAGAGTCTAAGAACAGTAATGAATTAAATTGACTATAGTGATGTATTAAAAAAAAAGGATAGGACAGGCTAACTTTAATAGCTAGAAGAAAGGACTTAATTATCTAATTCAAGAGATGGATAAAGGAAGACTTTCATGAAAAGACCGGAAATGTTTATTTCTTTCAAGGTGAGGTGAGTATGATTGTTTGCTGGGACAGCCAAGGGAATGCTGGGGAGATATGTTAAGGACAATAGCATTTCACAGAGGAGCCACAGGATCCTCAGATAATTACTAGAAGTTTCTGAGGGAGTCACAAAGACAGCACCTGTAACCCCAGGAACATAGTGATCAGCACAATTTATCTGAGCAGGATAGACACCCTCTCGCCATTCTGAACCTTTCTGCACTTTCCTGACCTTCCAGGCTTTCAGAAGAACTGAAATGTCTGAGACCCACTCTGGACTTTGAGCTTGAGGCTGAGGAATCTAAGAATATCAGGAAATGCAGTGTAAGAAATTGATGGTGGCTGCATCAGCCAGGTGATACCGAGCAGGACCCTGTGGGGCTCCTGGGCATGGAAGTCTTTCTGTGTCCCCCGTTTCTTGTTTGTAGGGAATAGACTTCAGCCTCCATGACCTCCCCTGAGTTCCAAAGGGCAGGTTCAAACAGTTGCTGATCAGGGAAGGGAGGGGATGCAGAGACAAGGGAGGAACAGTCAAGAAACAATAGTGCAGCCTTGGGGCAGGGTCCTGGTTCCCCCTCAAGGGATACACATCACAATATCTTTGAGCTGTTTTGCAGATACTGAAACCCCCACCAGGTGGGAGAAGTTAAAGCTATGCTGCCCACAGGCATGTAGACCCCAGACCTGTTGGAACAAGTAGGTTGATGATGCTGACGCCTGCTTACCTCCCCATCAACCAATCAGAAGACTGTCCACTAGCTGACCACACCCTCCTCTTTGAACCATTGCTATAAAACTCCTCACTGCCTGCTCCAAGTTGGGACACACAGGTTTGAGGGCACTCCTCAAAGGGGGCACACCTCTGGCCCCCTTTTCCTGGCAAAGCAATAAAGCTATTCTTTTCTACTTCACCCAAACCTCTGTCTCTGAGATTCAATTCGTCAGGGTATAAGGGTGGGATTTGGCTTCACAAGTTCCAACTCTTAACGACTGTCACAGGTTTGGCACATGCAGGACTCGGGTGACCACTGCCATAAATGCCACAGTATCAGTATTTATAGAGACATTCATGGCAGCAGTGTGTATGACAGCAATCACCAGGGGAAGCATAAATGTTTACGAAGTTGGCTAGATAATCAACAACACATCGTTCAGGGTGATGTTACACAACCATTAAAATTATGTTATAAAAACTTTGCAATAATGTATTTATATATATAAATAAAAGGAAAGATATAAAATTGCCTGTATAGTATGATCACAAATAAAAACAAAAAACCACCTAAAGTCATAAAAATCACCAAAATATTAACAGTATTTAGGGGTGAGGATTGAGATTTCGAGTGTCATTTCTTCATCCTCCTATTTATTAGTATTTTCCCAATTTACTTTAAATAACCATGTAATAACAAAAATGAATTGAAAACAGTAGTGTGCTTTGGATGAAGTGTAGGCACTTATACTAGTTCTGTGGGTAGTAAGTGTAGTCTTCAGAGAGGAATTACCCTTTTGGCTCCACAGTAGAAGCTATAACATTTCACATGCTGTTCGCACAAGACCTTCCCCTAAACAAAGGCCAATATATACGTGGGTATATGTGTGTGTCTGTGTGTGTGTGTGTGTGTGTGTGTGTGTGTGTGTGTGTATAGTGAGGAGATTTCAATTAAAGATGCACACAGCTCTGGGGTCAGCATTTCTATGGGCTTGTTTGAAAGACACTCATAATCCATTCAGTGTGTTTTTGAAATTGTTCAAAAGTCTAAGAAGATTTATTGGAGCTGTTAGGATCCCACATGCATTAATGGTAGGTCAAAGATAAATTCATATCAAAATTAACTTTTTTTTTTTTTTTTTTTTGGAGAGAAGAATAGGATCCCTGGAGTAAGAAGTATTTTTTAAATTTTCTTGGAGTAGGGTTGATCTACAATGTTGTGTTAGTTTCAGGTGTACAGCAAAGTGACTCAGTTATACACATACATATATTCATTTCTTTTTCAGATTCTTTTCCAAAATTAACTCATCTTAACAATTTTGTTTTTTAAGAAACATATGATATGTCACACACCACAAAGCCCTGAGGTCGGTACTACTATCATCTCCCTTGTATGGATGAGGAAACAGACGCTTAGGCAAGATAAGTGACTTACTCAGGGTCACACAGCTAAGAAATGGAGCTGCATACTCTCTGACCTCAAGGTCTGCCTCTTTGACCACACTCTATATTGTCTGCATATTTTGATACCAGAAATACACACCTAGATATCTTGGAAGTCTCTGGTCCTCACAGACCATCCTTCTCTATCAATGTTTGCTCTAGAACAATAGCGGAGAAGACAAGCAACCTTCTGGAAGACACACACATATTAACTACTGGAGTTGCTTATACCAGCCACTCCAGAAACCTAAATGAACCCTATCTTAGAAGCCACAGTTAAAAGAATATGATGATGCAATTGTCTGACGCTTCTCCTTTTATTAAATCAGTTTTAAAATGTTACCTATTTGCATGCATAAAACTCACTGCATCTTTGTTCTGGTTTGAATTTGCTAATTTATTTAAGAGAGTTAACTGTATCCAGCTCTAATATTTACTCTGAAAGACTTATCATGATCTGTTGCCGAAAAGGAAACAGATTCTGACTGGCTAAAATGAATGAAACAGAATCAAGTTCTGGTTTAAACTTTACTTGCTTTCGTGGGGGAAGGATAAATTGGGAGTTTGGGATTGACATATACATACTACTATATTTAAAACAGATAACCAACAAGGACCTACTGTATAGCACAGGGAACTCTACTCAATATTCTGTAATAACCTAAATGGGAAAAAATTTGAAAAATAATAGATATATGTATATGTATAACTGAATCACTTTGCTGTGCACCTGAAACTAACACAACATTGTTAATCAACTATATTCCAACATAAAATAAAAATTTTAAAAATAAAATAAAATACTTCCACGGATTTCTGACAAAAAGAAAAGGAAATTCATCTCTAATTACAATTTTCATAATTTAATAATTAGGAGGCACTTCCATCCCCTGCATCCAGGAGCCAGAGCCATAGAAATCCTGGCCCCAGCAACACAAGCAAAACCCCCATCATCCTTCCTTCTCAGTGTTCCATATTTTCATAAGTCCCCTGAATTCTTGGGCTGAGGGGGGATGTAATAATACAATGATGAGGGAAACCCTATGTTAATTCCTGCTAAGATTCAGAGGGAGAAAAATGTGTGCAGCTGGAACATTAAAACTATAAGAAAAGTGAGGGTTTTTGAAGAATGATGACCATGCTGGGATGAGACAAGGTAACAAAAAAATCATGATCCACATCAAAGTGCAAAGTTCTAGGGTGAAATTGATTTCATCACAAAACACCTTTCCAAATGAGGAAGTAAATGCAAGAGGCATTGGAAAATCATTTCAATCCAGATGGGCTAGCACTTCAGAGAAGTATCTCCAGGGAATAATATCACAAAATAGGAATGAATGAAATCAGCTGATAGGCCATCAACTGGTTTTTAGCCTCTACAGAATAGTCTATTTTCAGAAAACTTAAGAAAACAAATCCAAAAATATTTTTGTTGTTGTTGCTTTTCCCTTAAGGGTCCCGGCAAAACTAGTTCTTCCGAGGAAGGAGCAGAAATACAAACATAGAGACTAAAGAAACATAAGTTGGCTATTTACACAATACTATTCAAAATATAACAGTAGTAATCAAATGCATCCATCTAATCTTTGAATCTGTCTGTACAGTTGTATATAATTTATAACGTTTCGCATGCATTGTCTTATTTCAACTTCTCAACCGTCCTGAGAGGTTCCCAGGGCATCATGAGGACAGAGAGACTAGAGAGCTTATTCAAGGGCAAGTGCAAATGGCCGAGTCTGAACTTGAACTCACATGTCCTCACGGTATGTGAGTCCAGGAAAAGCATGATAAGAGCCAGCCTACCCAGATTCAAAACCTGAACACTGGTGATTTGCAGAATGTACTTAACCTTTCTGTGACTCAGTTTCTTTATCTATAGAGTCGATAACAGTACCTACTTCATAAGGTTGTTGTCAGAATGAAATGAGTTGATATTTGCAAAGTGCTCGGAAGCACCATGCATGTGGCTGTTATTAATAGAAGTACAGGTATCTGGTTCCACCTCCTCTTTTAAGCATACAAATATATTTGTAAAGTCATGTTCCCAACGTTTATTTTTGGATATCCCAAAACTCCCAATGTACTGTGCAAAATCATTAGAAAGTTAGCATCTGAGCCCAACCCAGATCCTTAATTTCCTGTGATCCTGATACATCCCTGCTTTTATAGTTAAGGAGCCCTTCTGCCGGGTAATTAGTGGTAGTGACGCCCATCCCATCCCTCAGATGGAATGGGCTGTTACCTTCCTGTTCATTGTCAGTGTAAATGCAATCTTAGAATTGGAGCTGCCTAGCTTATGCAAATTCACAATGACCCAGAGGAGGAACTCTGTAAAATACTGTAGATTGAAAAGACATAAAAGATCCCACTTTCCTCCTGATTGCAATTTCTTATCTGTTGCTACAAGTGCAGCCTGGATATTACTCCTTATTACAGAAACTACATCATCTGAAAATATGTATGAAGAATGAGGCCTTGGTATGAATGGGCCCTTCCTCAACAACTCTTCCCCCTCCTCAAAGTGTGGTAGCTGGCCCAGCAGCATCCCTGGGGAGCTTGTTGGAAATGCCAGAACCCTGGTCCCACTTCAGGTCGAATGCATGAGGATCTTCATGGTAAGAAAATCCCAGGTGATTCCTGTGCACGTGAAAGTTTGAGAAGCACAGAGTTCCCTCTCTGCAAGTGCTTTATTTGCAGTTTCTCTTTTCTTGGAGGGGCCATTTACAGAATGACATGCTGCTAGTTGTTCCGTGGGTGGATAAAGTCAAGATTAGCCTAAGTTGGATCGTCAGTGCTACACTTCGGCAACCATTCTAGAACTGAAGGCAGCCGGTCGCTTCCTGATTTTCTCTACTGTCTCTTGTTACTTATTAAAGCTTGAAAAAAGCAGATGCAGCCTCACCTGCAACAACCCAGAAAAATGGAAGAGTGAATCATCCCACGCCACGATTAGCAGAGCAAGCTCTGCCTGTCGGTTCATAGCTGACTGAGCCCAGAAGTGAATGAGAAGGCAGACCAGACGATCATCCCTCTGCACGACTCAACTCAGAAGGCAACCTGGAAGGAAATCAGCGCCTTGGCTGGAATTAAGAAGTTACAAGAGAAATAAAAGAGGGAAAGGAAGATAACTTAATGAATCACTCTAATTCTGGAACCACTCAACGCAGAAAGAAAGCATGAGTCTGTTTAAGTGACTATTATCATATTCAGAGAAGTGACTTAGCAAATAAGAAAGTTGGAATGTGATCAGCCAGAATAAACCCTCCCTTCAAAGACAGAATGGCAGCGGGGAGAGCTTCACATTACTGCCAGTGTCACTAACTATTACTGTGCTGGCCCCTTGGTCACTTTGTCTTTGGCCAGATAGTCTATTTGAAACTTCAGGGGCTTCCCTGGTGGCACAGTGGTTAAGAATCCGCCTGCCAATGCAGGGGACATGGGTTCGAGCCCTGGTCTCGGAAGATCCCACATGCCGCAGAGCAACTAAGCCCGTGCACCACAACTACTGAGCCTGCGCTCTACAGGCTACGAGCCACAACTACTGAGCCCGCGTGCCACAACTACTGAGCCTGCGCTCTAGAGCCCACAAGCCACAGCTACTGAGCCCGCAAGCCACAGCTACTGAGCCCGTGTGCCACAACTACTGAGACCACGTGCCACAACTACTGAGCCTGCACTCTACAGGCCACGAGCCACAACTACTGAAGCCCGCGCACCTAGAGCCCATGCTCCACAACAAGAGAAGCCACCGCAATGAGAAGACTGCGCGCCGCAACGAAGAGTAGCCCCCGCTCGCCGCAACGAAAGCCCGCACACAGCAATGAAGACCCAACGCAGCCATAAATAAATAAATAAATAAATAAATAAATAAATAAATAAATAAACTTGAATGTATCAGTCCCAAACTCCCAATTTATCCCCCTACCTACCACCTTTCCCCTTTGGTAACCATAAGTTTGTTTTCTAAGTCTGTGAGTCTGTTTCTGTTTTATAAGTAAGTTCATTTGTATCATTTTTTAATTTTTAAAATTTAGATTCCCACTACTATATTCAAAATAGATAACCAACAAGGATCTATTCTACAGCACAGGGAACTCTACTCAGTATTCTGTAATCACCTAAATGGGAAAAGAATTTGAAAAAGAATAGATACATGTATATGTAAAACTGAATCTCTTTGCTGTACACCTGAAACTAACACAACATTGTTAATCAACTGTACTCCAATATATAAAAAAAACCCAAAAAAGACACACTATTTACATTTGACTTGTTTATAAAAAGAAAGAAACTTGGATGTAATTCAGTGAGTATCAGTTGGGCAGGGACTGTACACACCGGGCATGATGGGAATTTCAAACACGGAGGTGGTTCGAGCTGTTCCCTCAGAAGTTTATGGCCACTCATGGTGTGTGCTGAGACATCTATTTCAATTTTTTGAAAAAAATATTATTTTGTGCATAAATGTCCTACTTCATTCAGGCAGGAGGAGAGGATAAAGCAGGGAGTTTGGGTTCAGAAAGCACTCTCCAAGGAAAATAGTCCCCAGTGATATCAAAAACAAAAATTTGACATTTAATGACTTTCAAACACTTTTGCACAGGCTGCTGATTTGTATATGCTCTGGATCCCTATCAAGAACATAAGGTAAGTGCTTTTCCTTCTAACTTAACAGAAAAGGCTTCCCAGCTCAGAGACCTCAAATGAGTGAGTCATGCTTGCACGGCCACGGAGTAGTGGAAAAAAGAATATCAACTTGGATACCATGTCCCGGTCTAGAACTTTGTCTACTCTCCCATGCTAAGTCTTATGAAGTTGCTTATAAAGCATGCCCACATATCTCATTTAATTCTAATTTCGATCTTAAATTATCCTATGGAGTAGAAAGCAGCAGGGGACGGTGATTCTGATTTTCAGATGAAAAGTTATCAAGTGGCTCTACAATGGGTCGTCAGGACTGAAACCTCAATCTCTGGATTCCTGACTGGGGAGCGTTCTTCTTCTTCCCTGGTATGAATACTCTCTAAAATCTATTTCCTCTTCTTCTTGCAAACATGGCTTGACTATATTTCACAGCCTTCTTTGCAATTAGCGATAGCCATGCAACTGAATGCTAGCCAGTGAAATGGGAGTGCAAGGCATGTACGCCTCTTGGTGCGTAAAAGTCCCCCAGGTACACACCTCTAAGCCTGCTCTGCTCCTGGCTGAGTGCAATGGAGACAACAGTGACAAACTTGGAAGCTATGTATTGATGACAAGAGTGCCATAGTCCCTCTCGGTCCCTGAATGCGTGGAGCCAAGTCCCCTTCCCACCTCACCACCAGCCTCAAATTGCCCTCAAATTGGACAATCACGTGATTAAGAAATAAACTTCCACTGTGTTGAGTCATGACATGTTTTGGTGGATCCGTTATGGATTTTCTTGGCTGTGATACACAAGCTGTAGTGAATGCCAGCTCAGTGGGGCAGCAGATCCATGCCTCCTGCTCTACTTCAGAGACTATCAAATCCATCCCTGCTGTGACTCTTCAGGGCATTCGGGGATCCGAGCAAGCAGGCAGAGCCATTTGGAGGCAGGGTAGAGAAGCAGAAGAGACCAGGCTTTGTGAACACACCTCAGTTTGAAGTCCTGCTCTATCATTTATTAGCTACGCAAATCCTGGCTGCTCCCGTAGCCTCTCTGAGTCTTGGTCTCCTCCTCTGTAACATAGCGATACTAAACAGCAATAATGTTATGGTGAATTTTAAGCTATATCACGACTTAAGTGACATGCTCGGCACAGACCCCGGTACATAAAGGATATTTGGTCACAGTAGGCATTATTCATCTTCAGCTTGTGCACTGCTGAGCTTTCTGTTGCCACCACACAAGTAGAATTGTAGCTGAGGGTAATATGGGTGGTTAATAGTGGAGAAGTAGAGACTGCAGCTCTTCATTTGTTATTCTAAAGAGGACGCAGCTACGAAAGACAGTTACGACAATTAAAAAGGTAAAGGTAAGTGCTGTTGATGCCACTGGGACAGATGAGTTAGTGAAATGAGCAGAAGCGCATTTGTCTCCAGTACTACCGGCTTCCACTAATAATTCTAGGTCACCCTGCCAAGTAAGAGCTACGATCAGCAAAATGGCTTAGTCACGTCATCGTAGGAGGCTGTGGATTGGATTTTACTAATAGTCTACGTAATCAAAGCAGCATGTAACCCAAATACAGACACGATTACACCTGTCAGAGTCCTTAAGAGAACTCCACAGGGTTAGAGAGAATTACATCTCCTTATCTCTTGGCCACTGACTTTAAAGGTAGGGTCATAATATTTGTTCTATGACTGCAGGCTTATTTCTTTCATTACTTTCTTTGGCTAGTAATTTCAAAACTTTACTTTGGAAAATTCCCATTTACCCTAGTGCTTCGTGACCATCTCACACACACACACACATATGGACACAACAATTTTCCCATTGCTTCAAACCTAATCCAACCATCACCAAAATAAAATGTGCCCATAGAAAACAATAGCCATGCGGTACACGGTTTTCAAATTCCATGACATTTCAAATTCTTATGCTGCTCAATATTGCATTTTAAAAATGACACTCTCTAAATCCAAGTATGTTGAGTTAAATTACATGTTACCAGTTCAGTTCATTCACAGTGAACAAGTACATTCTTCCTGGGATTATCAAACCACTGGGAGCTGCCTTTCCTGCAAGCAGAATAAAAGGGGATGATTATGGGGCTTCCCCGGTGGCGCAGTGGTTGAGAATCAGCCTGCCAACGCAGGGGACACGGGTTCGAGCCCTGGTCTGGGAGGATCCCACATGCCGCGGAGCAACTGGGCCCGTGCGCCACAACTACTGAGCCTGCGCGTCTGGAGCCTGTGCTCCGCAACAAGAGAGGCCGCGATAGTGAGAGGCCCGCGCACCGCGATGAAGAGTGGCCCCCGCTCGCCGCAGCTAGAGAAAGCCCTCGCACAGAAACGAAGACCCAACACAGCCAAAAATAAATAAATAAATTTATTTTTTAAAAAAATTTAAAAAAAAATGGGGGGGGATGATTAGAGCTGAAAGCGCTTTCAGAGATTTGCTGTTGCGATTTTTACCATGTCTCTCAGCCAACCCCTTGTAGGTATCTCAGCATTCAGGCTGACACACGGCAGACTCTGCATTCTCTGGGGCAACGCTGATGAAATGCCCATCACCCCGGGCAGAGTCAACAAGGGCCACTGGCCAAAGCCTGGGTGTGTCTGTCCCTGAGCTGTCTCACTCCCAGCCCCTCTCCTCCATCCTCACTGCCACCACCCTGCTCAGTGCTATTCCAGCTTTAACACCACTTGCAAATCTCCTCTTGCGAAGAGTTAAAGGTGTTAAAGACAGAATCATTGGCAGGTGACGGTATCTAACAAGAAACAACTTTATTTTTATGGTGCTGGTTCCTAAGGTTAAACGTCTATGTATGAATAGTGATACCAGTTTTCCACTAAGATGGTATGAGCCTGGCATCCAAGCCCCTTTCCAGCATATTCTGATGCTCCCTGACATTCTCCCCTGCTCTTCCTTTACGCTTCCATGCTCTAGGCAACAGGAACTTCACACTGGCCCACTACCTGCTTTCTTATTTCTGTTTTTGCCCAGGTTGCACCTTCCACCTACCATCCCCTCCTTACTCCCTGCCAAAGAAGTCTTTGCTATTTCTCTTTGAAGTACTCCTTGAGCTATCTGCATGTCTCATGAGCATTATTATACCTTAACTTATTTTATAGCCATGTATCAGAACCACCTGGGAGATATTTTAAACTACTGATGCCGTAGCTCCAGCCTTAGAAATCCTGGTTTCTAGAGTAGAGCTCAGGCCTTGGAGGACTGTAGAACCTCTGCAGGAGACTCCAGTCTGCAGCAAAGTTTGAGAACCATTGCTATAGACACTTGTGATCTTCTCCAGGCCCCTGCAACCGGATGGTCAGTCTCATATTTGCTCACCTCGGCATGGATGGATTGGCCGAGAAAGGCTTGAGCATTCATTTCAGTGTCCTGAACCCATCTGGGCCTGGGCTTGCTAAGTCCACCCTGGTCTTGTTCCAGGACACCCAAATCTCTGATGGCTTTTCAATCATGACGCTATTACATTATTGTACACATTATTAAAAACAGACCACCAGGAACAGGAAGGCAGCACAATTCAGCCAAGCATTGGACTGCTTCCACATCTAGGAAAAGTATCATGCAGGCTATTTTAGGTTGTTAATTAAACATGGAAAAAACAATAGCCATCTGGTGCCACCAAGTATGGACACTAAGATTTTTTTTCTCCAATTTCCACATGATATAATTCACCTCTATAAACTAAATGCTATCGATTAGAGAAACCACTGTTTTTAATATGGTGTCTCTCAGTATGGTTGTGCCTAAATCCCTCATGGCATACAGGTGGGGATAGTCTGTTCTCCAGAAGAAGCAGTTCAGAATGAGTTTAAATGGGTGCCATTATAAGTCATGGTAAAATCTAACACCTGGCCATGAGTCGTAAGCAGAGAAATGATTTAAGAGCCTAAAATACCCAACATGATCAAGAGCTCTCACAATCTCTGCCAGACCTCAGGTTATCTTACTGTTGTTTAAAAGACACTGTCAGCTTTTTTTCTGTGAGTTCTTCTGACAGTTTACAGGTTTTGTTTTATACTCCATCTCTCTCAGCCTCCCAGGTTCTGAAATCAGTGAGAAATGGCATGTCTGTTTCTCCTAAAACATTATTAATGACAGACCAAGGTCTGCAACATCTGACCTCACATGTATATCCAAGTGCATCTTTGAGAATATTTTAAATCATTCTTTGCCATTTTCGTTACTCTGCCTGTAGAAAAATGACAGACATTCCAGATTTCACGGAGAAACTGTCCAGATAGAGACTGTGGCTAGTACAAGTCAGCCGAGCTAAATGTCAGGGAGATGCAAGTCATTTTCCTTTCATTAATTCCCACTAATATCTTCTCCTCCCCTCATTCTTCTCTGTCCCCACCTACATTCCATGTTTTGTATTCAGTCTTTTAGGCCCTTTTGTTCTCTCTTCCTTAGAATCTTCTCTGATACCGCCTTCATTCTTTTATCTCACAAGCTCAGCTTCTGGTTTGGGGGAGACCTCTCCCTAAGAGTAAATCTACCAGGGATGCTCTCACCCTTTCAGTTCATCCTTGGCCCTGGTGATGCCTTGCTTGTACTGGTAGCCGTGGAAACAACTCCGTCTGGAAACAGATCCTAGCACATTAAAGATAGAAGCATATGCCATAATAAAAGCGGGAGTGCATATGCACAACGACCGGAAAGGAAAAGACCCAGAAAAAACGGAAAATCTTTTGTAGTGCTGTGTGTAGATGCTTTGTTTATTTTCCCTAGTGTTGTTATCATTTTGTTAGTAGAATTTTAAACTTTGGAATTAAAAAATGCATGCACTTTTTAAAAAAGTGACTTATCTCTAAAACATTTATGGAGTGTTAAAGAAAAAAAAAAAGCGGGGCTCTAGGGTGAGGAATTCAAAGAGTGAGACAGAAAATAACGAGAACTTTTGCAGAGGCAGACTTAACTTAGTACACGGATGTTTGAAAATGGCCCGTCTTCCTTGCGCACGACTCTTCTGGAATAAAGGCTTCCTACACATCCTTCCCCAGAGGACCGTCTTCTGTATTCTTGCAGGATTTGAGCTGACACCGCTCTCCCACCTCTCTGAAGCCTTGCAATACGCTCCCCGGCTCTGCTGTGCTCGTCCTTTTGCTTCTCTCTTCCGCCCCACTTCCCAGCTGTGCGGTGATGTGCTGACACCTAACACTTCGCGGTAGCATATGCCGGCGGTAGCAGGTGCCAAAGCAGCAGAGGCTGTGAGAGATGGAGAGGATCCCGCGAAGGGCCGGGCTCTGCCTCGCGGGCCCCAGCTGCTCTTCCTTCCCGGTCCGTGGTCCTGGGGACCTGGACCTTCCTTCCCGGTCCCCGTCCTGGGGGGACGGGTCAGGCCCAGATGACCACGCTGGTGGCGTCATTTTCTCACCTATACAATGGCTTTTTGAGAATTCATTGAGATAAGGCATTTTAAAGGGCCTAATTATAGTACATTGTCAATATATGGTCATTTTTATTATACCGCCCCCTTCCCAGTTAGGTTTACAGGTTAAACGGATGCGGAGGGAAGCTGAGGCAATTTTCCACCGACCTCAAGAAAACCACGTTCTTTTAAGATCGGCAAAAGGTACTTCTGGAACCCGTCTGAAGGTCTGTTCATTCTCCCCACTTCAGGTGGGCTCCGGAGAGAAGAAAATAAACGAAAGGCCTCTGTGGGATTTATTCTGACACTTCTCTCATTCGTTCATTTATTCAGTCACTCAGCAAATATGGATTGAGTATCGACCACAGGTCAGACCATCTGACAGGCGCCTGGGATACTGCGTCGATAAAACAAATTTCCTGACCCTATGGAACCTGAGACTAGCAGAGGCGACAATACTAACAAGCGAACACACACACACACACACACACACACACACATACACTCATGTATAATATATCAGGAGGTGATAAGTGCTATGGAGAAAGACTCACTGGGGTAAGAATGCTAGAGATCGGGCAGGAGAGGGTAGAGGAGTGATCGCATCTTGCAGCTGCTGGATAGAAAAAGCCTCTCTGACATTTGTGTAGAGCCTTCTCTGGAGACCTCTTTGGAAACTGTTCTTCAGTAAAAGGAGCAAAACGGGTACACAGAAATTCTAACTATATAGTACTCTCAGAGTAATTCGTTTTTAACATACCCCTCCTCTATCTGAAAAAGTGATTTTCAGTGATAATCATGAAATGTGCCCTCACCAAACGAAATCACATACGTGAAGTATCCAAACGATAAACACAAATAAAAATGAAAAATGGCCTCAGAGAATGACAGAATGCATGTAACTCAAGGTTTATTCCATTTTATAATCATTGTGTTCTTGTGGTTTATTCCAAAGGTACTATTTAAATGCAAGAATATCAAAGGTTCTGGAGACCTGAGCTGTGCCTGAAGCAGGAGAAAGGTCCCAGAACGGGTGTGTCCTGGGACACACAGGATGACTGGGAACAGTCTGCATAGCCGGGACTTCTCCCCTGGAATTAACTTCCACGTAGACTACAGCGTTTATTAAATAATGATAACAATGTGCTAATTTGGAGCTTACGTATATTACTAAAATTCAACAGTAACCACAACAACATATTTTGGGGAAGAAAGAGTATTTTATCACTGACGTTATTTAGATACGCTAGTGTTTGGTGACGATAAGAAACAAAACAACTGAGTCCATTTCACGTTAGTTTTAAATTCTCTACGTGCCTGCTATTATTACCTGCCCCCAGGATGTGCCACTCCCACTGCCCCCCTGGAGATGCCACCGATGGGCTGAGATGGGTGACCCCTCTCTCCTCATTTCCAGATCTAGCAGGATCCCTTCTTCCAAATATGTTTGACACTTTCCTTCATGGACCTTTCAGAACCTGGGATACAGCAGCCCGCATCCTGAAAGTCAAGTGATCTGACATGGCTGCGGAAGCTCAACAGAAAAGCTCATTTGACTCCTTCAAACTGGAAGCCAGCCAGGCTTCCTGTTTATTAGAAAGAGCATTACCTCACTTTTGAGAGCAAATAACAGATATTACTCAATACTTACAATGTGTAAGTTGGTGAGATAGGCAGTGAATGGGGGTACGCAAAGTTATGAGACGTGGTCTGGGACCCTAAGACATATAGTCTTGGACACAGCTTATGAAAGGCAAAAAACATAGAGCAAATAAATTCAAGAGATAGACGTTTATTTAAAAGGAGGGATTACTTTAATCAGGGGTGGGGAAGGAAAACTTCTGCATTAGTATTTGACCCAGGTCTCAAAAGGATGCAATGGCTTTGGATAAGTAAAGAGGAAGAGGAGAGAGAAGATGCGGAGTGTGTTAAAGAGTCAAACGACAGTTTGGATGACGGTCCAACGTGAGATGCACCATGAAATATATCAGGAGACTAAAATAGGGCCACGGGGGCCTTGCACGCCGGGTTTAGGAATCTGACGTTATAGACAACTGAGAGTCACCAAATGCTTTAAGCAAAGAGGTAACCCACTCAAAGTGGTATTTAAAAAAAAAAAAACGAATCTGGTGGAAATATAAAGTAAGAACTGAGCTGAGGAAGGGGGTAAAGAAGGAGCAAAGTTGGATACATAAAGGCAAAAAGTGATAAAGGCCCAAACCGAGGAAATTCTCCTTCAAATAGAACGGAAATATATGACATTAGACAAGGGATCAAACACCACAAATTCAAACTCAGAGTCTGAATTCATTTTTAATTTGGAGACCATGAAGATAAGGGTACGGGGAAAATAGTCCCACAACTGGCATCTAGGAAAGTTCCTTTCGATTCGTTGATGCAGTATGCTGAATCAAAGATGAAATGTTCTGACCTAAAGGTTCCCGAAGAAGCAATACAGAGAAGTATGAGGAACAAAGAATTTTCTTTGAGCGTTAGAGCTCAAATGTTAGTTTCTCCACAAAAGCCAGTAAAAAGCTTTCCGTCCTCCAAAACAAGCAAACAAGCAAAAGAATCACTTGCATAGTGTTCAGGAACATTCTGTCTGGTGGTTGGCCTCACCCAAGACAACCTGGCCTTGAGTCAGATGATGTGAAACCCTTAGTCCCTTAGGAATTTAGGATCTACCTTCTGTTTCTAATTCTTTCCTTGAAAACATACGTAACTTCAATTGAAAAAAGAGGTGTGTTTTAATCCCCTGAATGAACCGTATTTCAGAGCTGTTTTAATTTGTGATGGCTTCTGTGCTAATTAACTCAACTCTCCGCTTCAAAGCTCCATATAAGAACCCTTAAGTTCTCCAGAAGAGAAAAGTGCCCCATTCTTATTTATCAGTTGACTTAAGGGAGGAATGTAAGTTTAAGAGAGTTTATAAAGTCACTATACTTATCTTTATTACAGATAATTTGCTGATTTTAAGGCATAGTCCATGTTAGAAATTTGGTGTTGCCATGGCCATGACCTTCAATGTCCTTGGATCCTCTTAGCTTCTCATGAACACTAGCAGTCTACCTGTCTAATGGTATAATGTTTGTAAGACAAAATCTGTAAACTGTAATAGTCTTAGCCTCTACTTAGTAGGAGATGAAAGTGTGGTTCTTGTCAAGCAAGTTTAAAGGTTCAAGTATTTATTTCTAGATACTGATAAAAAATTTAGTCACTTCTCCTACGCTCAGTTATTTACTACAGATAAGTTAGGCTCAGGATGTTGTTAAAACGAAGTTCAATTCTAAGAACAGATATTGTCCGTTCTTCAAGTTTACTCATTATATAGGGAAAATCGATGAAAGTGTTCAAAGGGTGCAAACTTCCAGTTATAAGATGAAAACATTCTGGGGATGTAATGTACAGCTGGTGACAATAGTTAACAATACTGTATTGTATATTTAAAAGTTGCTAAGACAGTAGATCTTAAAAGTTCTCAAAAAAATGTTTTATATGAAGTGATGAATGTGTTAACGAAACTTGCTGTGGTAATCGTTTCACAATGTGTACATATATTGGATCATTATAATGTACACCTTAAACTAACACAATGTTATATGTCAGTTATATCTCAATAAAGCTAGGGAAATTTTTGCTTAAAAAAGAAATTTCGTGTTGCATTGTTCATTCTAATTAAAAATTAAAAAGAATATAATTAAAATATTTTTGCATCAAGCCTCATCATCCTTGTGCTATATACTTTTTTTTTTCAGTAGATATGGACATTTATGTGAGGAGTTTGACAAAGCTGGGAGTTTGACAAAGAAACCACATGTCCCAGGAGGTGGGCAGGATCTGGTCCTCCGGGGAGGGGAGAGGAATAGAGTGGATGTGCAATTTCCTTTTCTGACCCGGTTTACCAAAATCTTTACACTTCAATAAAGAGGGAGACTATCTATCTTGAGAGCCACAGATAAAGTAATTTTTTCCCCAAATTCAAGGTTTGTTTTCATTTTCTTAAACTAGAGATTCCAATTTCCACTGAAACTCGAATCCCTTTTCATTTCCTGGAAAACCTGAGAGGGAGTGGGCAGAGGAAAAGGCACAGGACCCTTGCATACTGTGTCTACAACGAGGTGGCCGAGAGGGCTTTGGCCATCCAAAATCAACGCTGTCCACTGCCTGAACCAGTCTCTCTCAGGATGATTGTCACACTTCCAAAAAAAACACATCTTTCTAAACATGAATCATGGATTGAGATTTCTGAAACCCCCTTCTTTTCCTTCCACAATTTAAATGAAGCTCTTTCAAAGCCAAAATACTACATCTTTTTTTTTTTAAAACATCTTTATTGGAGTATAATTGCTTTACAATGGTGCGTTAGTTTCTGCTGTATAACAAAGTGAATCAGCTATACGTATACATATATCCCCATATCTCCTCCCTCTTGCATCTCCCTCCCACCCTCCCTATCCCACCCCTCCAGGTGGTCACAGAGCACTGAGCTGATCTCCCTGTGCTATGAGGCTGCTTCCCACTAGCTATCTATTTTACATTTGGTAGTGTATATATGTCCATGTCACTCTCTCACTTTGTCTCGAGGTGGATGGACCCAGAGTCTGTCATGCAGAGTGAAGTAAGTCAGAAAGAGAAAAACAAATACCGTATGCTAACACATATATATGGAATCTAAATGCTACGTCTTGATTGAAGCCTGAAAAGGTGATAAATGGTAAAGGTTGAAAATTTTCCACACAGGTAGGTAGATGGGGAAAAAAAAGTCCTTACACTGCACCCAGGCAGGATGTGCTTAGAGGCTCATGATCAACGCTGCCCTCCTGGATCACAGCACTGCTGTCTTGAAGGGACACAAGGAACAAGGGCTGTGCTCACCTCTGAGCTGAACTCTGTGCATTTGTCTCCTCCTCCCCAAACCAGGCACAGGATGCCGTTATCTTGAAGCCACACTTGGCCCAGGGAAGCTGTGTGGAGCTTGAAAGCTGGGCATCACTGCAATGCTGCGGGCTCTGCGTGCTCCCCGGCACCGAAGCTTCACCTGGGAACGGCTTGCTGATGACCAGTTTCCAAGCCGGAGAATTTTTCCTCTTGCTTCAAATTCCTCCGAGTTTCATTTGAAACTCCTGCTAATGAGATGTATCAGGAGTTAAGGCGTGTGTCAGAAATGCCAGATCTTTACAGAAAATGCTGCAAGAATATGAAGAGTATGCCTTAGTTTGGGGCAATGGGAAAGGGGTGCTTCCATGGGAGGGAAGACTGAACGATGTGCAGCATCAAGTGCAAACTCAGCAGGTTTGGAGCAGGAAGAGGTTCAGAGTCTCCTACAGACAGAACGAAGGCCAGCAGACTGGCCGGGGCTGAGCGGGTGGGTGGTGAGAGGTGGGTGGGAGTGTGAGCCACTAGGCATAAAGAAACAAGACGGGGGGAAGGAGGAAAGCAGGTTCACGTCTGCTGAGTGTTGACTTTGGGCCAGGCCTTGAGCCAAGTTCACAGCTGTAAGTGGAGGGGCTGGACCTCGGACGAGGCTCTCGGACTCTAGATCCTTTACGTGCTGTGCTATGGCCCACACCCTGCCATCCGGAAGGCCAGCTCTGGTTCACCTAGGTGGAAACGGGAAATAAAGGAACATAGATATCTTGAATCCTACGTAGAATCTTTTTTACCTGCCAGCCTATCTCCTGAGTGATTTTATATGAGGGACATCATCTTGGCCTGAATTTTAAAAATTGGAATTTCTCTAATGCTAAGGAATACTGTCTTCACATCCTGTCCTTGGCGGCCTCCGGGCTAGAGAATCAGCTCACTGGTTCTATGCTCTGGGATAAATTCAAGCACTGCAGATAGAATACAATTATCAGATGAAACTGAAAAGGTAGCTGAAAAGGAAAAAATAAAACATATTTAATGCCTCCAGGAAATGAATCTCAATGGATCTTGCTTGGTGCTACAAGGAGAATGTCATATAGTTCTTTCCTCCACCCTCCTTTACGCAAGTTTGAATAATCTCTCTGTCACCGCTTTTACATGAACTTGAATTGCTTTAGAAACCTGTCATAGTGAATTACCAAAAGCAGATAGTAATTCAGAGGGGTGCCAGTGCGGCGCTCCTGAAAACTGCTGGTTGGAAGACTTCCTGCGGCATTATTCGGGGGCAATAACTCACTTTCATCACCATGTGTCAGTGTGAGCAAATGATGGGCTTTCTGCGGTTTTTAGATTTAACTTTCTTAAAAGTCCATCATAAAGATGAAAAGTGCACAGAGAACATCCGCCTTCATCAAACAAGAGAACGAGGAAACGAGCACACCCTGCAGTCACTTGGCGTGGATAAACCAGACGCACAGACCCCGTGGCAGCCCAGCAGGCATCACTCAGGTTTCAGAAGATCCTTGACTTTGACATCAAGGGCAAACTTGAAGGCTGGGGGAATGAGGAGTCAACAACAGACATGCAAAATAAAACATTCTTCCTCGTGAGCTTGATGATGGGTCACCTCCTCGGAGAAGCCTTCACGTCATGACTATCCTGTCGCACCTGCCTCATCACTCTCTGTCCTGTCACCCTCATGATTTTCTTTTTCTTTACAAGACTTAGCAATTTTTGAAATCACCCAGTCCATCTCATTCCTTGCTTAGCGACTTCTATCCCTCCCACCCAGAGCACAATTTCCATGAGAAGCAGGATCTCAAAGGTCTTCCATGAGCCCCGAGGAACAATGCCTGGAGCATGGAAGTCCTTGATGAGTATTTAGTGAAGGACTTCTGAATTCACAAAATTCTTATTATACCAGAGGCTATTGTGTACGTAACAGTGTTGTTTGATCAGCGGTCATAGTAAAGCCTGTGCAAACTAGAATCCAGGCAGTCACCGTGAACCACCCTTGGCTCTGCTGATCAGAGACCGACTATGTCTAACGGTTACTTGGAGGAGGGAATCTTAGCTGTGGAGCAGCTGTAGGTCTATGCACTATGGAAGCACGTTCCTTAGTGAAACCGTGCACAAGCCTCTGTTTCCTTGTCTTTGGAAGTAAAAGGCTGAATCGAGAGTTAATGATGGGAAACGTGAAGATGGAGAAACAAAGAATAGACGTTGGGCTGGGGAACTGGTAACGCTTTAGACTATAAATCCGCCACATCGCAGAGTCACCGAACTCCCAGTTTCCTGAAAGCTATAGATAAAGGCCTGACACACCTTCCTAAGTTGTTTGTACAGGAAGCAGAACCCACCAGATGAAAACTGCTGACTGCAAGAACAGAGACCCCCAGACTGGTTGAAACCAGAAGGTCAACGATTCTTGAAACTTCACCTTGATGTCAACCAGTCTGAGAGCTGGGCACAAGCTAATCACGCACCTACAGCCCCCTCCCTCCCACTGCCTTTAAAACCCCTTCCGTGAAAGCCACTGGGGAGCTCAGGTCTTTCGAACGAGAGCTGCCTGTTCTCCTTGCTTGGTGCCTGCAATAAATGCTGTACTTTCTTCACCACAACCCGGTATCAGTAGGTTGGATTTACTGTGTGCGGGTGAGCGGACCCAAGTTTGGTTTGGTAACAGTAGTAAGCTCGAGAAACTGTTATCCACATTCTCAACACTTACTTCTACTTGATGAAAGTCTTAGATTATCACTGAGATTTCTCTACTTCACAAAGTCTAATAGTTTCTGCAACTTTTTATTTTGAAAAACATTTAAGTCTGAATCTATGAAAAGGGTACAAGAATTGCACAATGGGCACTTTGGATGAACCAACTGTTAATTTGCTGTCACACTTGCTTTCCCCCTCCTTGCACATATGTGAGTGTGTATGTGTGAAAGTATGCATGTGTGTCTGTGTGTATGGGCAGGTATGTCTATGTGTATGTATGTGCATAAGTGTGTCTTTGTGTGTTTGTATCTGTGTGTACATGGGCATGCATGTCTACATGTCTATGTCTATGTATGTGCATAACTATGTCTTTGTGTGTATGTATCTGTGTGTATATGGGCATGTATGTCTGCATGTCTATGTCTGTACGTGCACATGTGTGTTTTTTGTGTGTATGTATCTGTGTGTGTATATGGGCATTATGTATGCATGTGGGTATATGTGAATGTATGTATATTTTGGCTCGAACTACTTGAGAGTTAGTTGTAGACATTAATGTACTTCATCCCTCAGTACTTCACCATGAGTCTCCTAAGACCAAGAATAGTCCCCTGTATGACGATTATCACACTTGGGAAATTTAAAATCAATAACTCTATTCTTGTCTAATAAGCAGTTGATTTTCAAATTTCCCTAAGTGTCCCAACATGTCCTTTATAACTTCTTATTTTTTGATCCAGGGTGCAATCAAGGATCACGCATTATATCTAGCTGTCAAACCTCTAGTTTCCTTTAGTCTAGAATGGTCCCCAAGCCATGGCTTTCTTTTTGTTTGTTTTGGAGGGGGTGGTGTTTCTGACATTGCCATTCTTGTAGAGTACAGGGTCAGTCGTTTTACGGAATTTGCCTTCATTTTAATTTGCCTGATTTTTTTCCCTTAGTTAAATCCAGGTTAAAATCTGACACTTTAAGTACCTAACATGACCAATATAAAGTAGATATAAAAAGCTCAGGTCCCCAGAAGGAATTTTTAGGCTGAAATACCAAACCCATGAAAAATAAAAACACTTCCGACATAGGTATCAGGATCAGGGATCACCTGATAAGACCATCTCCTTTTCTGAATTTGTTAAAAGCCCCATTAATATGATTAAGTTAATGTTACTCACATATTAGTCACTCACATCCTGCCTTCAAGAATTTTGCCTCTCTTGGGCTTCCCTGGTGGCGCAGTGATTGAGAATCTGCCTGCCAATGCAGGGAACACGGGTTCGAGCCCTGGTCTGGGAAGATCCCACATGCCGCAGGGCAACTGGGCCCGTGAGCCACAACTACTGAGCCTGCGCGTCTGGAGCCTGTGCTCCGCAGCAAGAGAGGCCGCGACGGTGAGAGGCCCACGCACCGCGATGAAGAGTGGTCCCCGCTTGTCGCAACTAGAGAAAGCCCTCGCACAGAAACGAAGACCCAACACAGCCATAAATAAATTAATTAATTAAAAAAATAAAAAAAAAGAATTTCGCTACAGGGCTTCCCTAGTGGCACGGTGGTTAAGAATCCGCCTGCCAATGCAGGGCACACGGGTTCGAGCCCTGGTTCGGGAAGATCCCGCATGCTGTGGAGCAACTAAGCCCGTGTGCCACAACTACTGAGCCCACGTGCCACAACTACTGAAGCCTGGGCGCCTAGAGCCCGTGCCACAAGAGAAGCCACTGCAATGAGAAGCCCGTGCACTGCAACGAAGAGTAGACCCCGCTTGCCGCAACTAGCAAAAGCCCGCGTACAGCAATGAAGACCCAACGCAGCCAAAAATAAATAAATAAATACATTTATTCAAAAAAAAAGAATTTTGTTACATCCAAGTTTTACCTGCATTAGCATTTATGCAATCTTTTTAAAATTCAATTTACTTATTTAAACTCTTCGCCTATGAAACAATACCAATTTAAATGGTTTTGCTATGCTTGCTCTATTTCTCTATACTATCAAAGTATACATAAATACCATCTGTGCACATCTAAAACCACCTCCCATTGCACACGTGGGGAATCACTGAGCAGAGTAGGGTCAAACTGCTCTGTGGGCACACGCGTGTGGACAGAATTAGCACAAAAGGCTTTCTCAAGGACTAAGGAAACAAGAGGGGGCCAGGTTGCCAGGCCAAGCCGGGGACCACATTCAAACCAATGACAAGACCTGCAGCTCCTGAGAGACCCAGCTGCTGTCCCTTGACACCAGATGGATTGCTTCTCTGTTCATTTCCCAACCCCTCAGCAGGCAAGATTGAAAACAGGGCCGGGAAAACATTACTTGAGCAAACGCTGACACTGATGGAATCACTGTGTCCTCCAGAAGATCACTCTTTGTGGCCTGTAAAATACCTGGATTGGATCACGCGATTCCTACGTTTCATACCTTCTACGTTTCCCAGACAAGGAGCTCGAGACCCTGAGATG